>NC_056741.1:841226816-841544316 GCF_019279795.1 Protopterus annectens
CTGCTTGTTTATGTACCACATGACTGTGGTGTTGTCCGTCTATCAGTAGTTGCCCTGGATGAAGATAGTCCTTGAAGGCTGTCAGAGAATTCTGTACAGCTAGCATCTCTTTCTGGTTGATATGCAGGTGCATTTGATTTGGGCTCCATTTGCCTTGAATGCATCTCCTTGCCAGATGCACCCCCAAGCATAATCGGATGCATCTGTAGTCAGGGTTTGGGTGGCAGGGAGTGGAATGAATGACAATCCCTTGTTTTGGTGACAGGCCTCTACCCATCATAGGAACTCTTGTTTCAGGCAAGGAATGATAGGAATCATTGTTTCCAGGCTGTGACAATGTTGACTCCATAAGCTTTTTAGGTACCATTGAAGTTTCCTCATATGCAGTCATGCATATGGAATTAGTAGAATGCAGGAAACCATGAACCCCAAAGGCCTGCAGAATTTGTCTTGCTGACAGCTGGGTTTTTGTGGCCACTTGTTTGAAGTAAGTCATCAATTGAATTTGTTTTTCTGGCGTGAGGTAAGTCATCTGGGCAGTTGTATTCAAGCTTGCACCCAGGAATGTAATTAGAGAGGGTACCAGTTGTGATTTATTTTCGTTTATGGTGTACCCTAGGCGAGTTAGAAGCCTTTTTACAAACACCAGATGCTGTAGAAGTGTGCCCTTGTTTTCTGCCTGAATTAGGCAATCGTCCAGGTAAGGATAAATTTGAATGTTTGTCTGCAAAATGCAATTACTGGTGCCAGGCACATTGTGAAGACCCTGGGCGCAGTAGATAAGCCAAAGGGCAGTGCAGAGAACTGGTAATGCAAATAGCCTGCTTTGAAGCGGAGGTATCTTCTGCAAGATTCCCTAATTGGGATATGCATGTAAGCCTCTTAAGTGTAGAGTTACCAACCAGACATCCTTGCCTAGCATAGGCAGTAACTGTTGTAGAGTCAGCATCTTGAATTTTGGAATGTTCATAAATGCATTTAGAATGGATAAGTCCAGAATTGGATGCCATGATTTGTCTTTTCTGGGTACCAGGAAAAGTCTTGAATAAAAACCTTGTCCCTTTTCCTTTTCTGGTACTGGTTGAATAGCCCCCATATTCATGGGAGACATAACTTGTTTCTGGGCCTCTACCCACTGATTTGGAAGCAGATCTGGCCATTTGTTAGGGATTGGTAATGTGTGGAAATGAAATCTGTATCCCTGGGAAACTATATTTAAAATCCACTTGTCCTGGGTAATTAGATGCCAATTTCGTGCATGAAGTGCCAGTTTCCCTCCCCAAACGGGCTGCCAAAAGATAAGTGCTTGGAGATGGCAGAGGAACGTCATTGAGACTCTTTACCGTAAGGAGGTGCTTTGTTACTTCCAGATTTGAAGGTGGAGGCACCCCATTGTTTTATTCTGTAAGTTCCTTGTGACTGAAACCTGGAGCCTTTGGAGTGTCTGGGTTTGACCTGAGGAGGCTCTGGTGGGTACTGAAAAGGACCAGTTCTTAGTAGGCTAGTGCCTACTGAACATGGGTGGCTGCACTTATAGGAAATATTTTACAGTTTGCATAGATTTAGCTTTATGTTCCATCTTTTTCAAAACTTTTTCTGCCTTATTACCAAATAGACTGTCCTGTTGTAAAGGAGCATCCAACAATTTTGCTTTAACATGATCAGGCAGATTTTGCTCCTTGAGCCAAGCATGCCTTCATTATCACAGATCCAGTTACAGCGGCTCTGCAAGAGGCCTCCAAGGAATCAAAACCACATTGCAAAGTATGCTTTTCAGCTTGTTCAGCTCCACACAGACAGAAATCAACATTAGTTTCTGTTTAAGTAGGCCCATGGCATGTTGCTGATATTTAAGCATATGAAATTGACAGTTTAAAGCCCTGATTGTCAAGGTTGCAGACGTGTAAACCTTCTTACCCCATCTATCCAGCGCCCTAGAGTCTCTATCGGAAGGGATAGGATTTTTAGCAGTAGAGGCCTTAATGCCCTTGGGACCCTGAGAAATGGTTTCAGGGTCAGCAGTAGGGTTTTTAAAAAGGAATTTGTGGGAGTCAGGAACCCTGTAATATCTGTCTGGCTTACTGGGAGCCGGAGGCAGGGACTCTGAGAAAACATCATCAACAATGTCTAGAACAGGAGGTATAGCCAAAGGCCTATGCTGAGGAAGAAGGAAATCCCTAAGCATCTTTTTAGATTCTGAAAAATCCTGACTCTCCCAGTGAAAATATCCCCTTAAGGTATGCAAAGTTTCTCCAAAAGAAAAATCATCAGGAGGAGAAGCAGAAGGGATGGATTCTTCTGCATCAGAGTCCTCATAAGGTGGAATAGATCATTCCCGATCAGAAGAAATGGAAACCTGATCTGATTCATAATCAGTGCCTTGCCTAGGCCTCTTAGCAGGAGGAGGATGGGAACCCCTGATCAAGGTAATTAAATCCTCAGCCATGTTGATCATTTGTTTTTTTAGGCACCAGGGGCCTGTGCACGTGGCCCAAGCAGACACAGAAGTAGATTTTGGCCTAGGTTTTGAAGGTGGCGTCCATTTAATATACAAATCTTTACGCCTGAAAACATCCTCAGAAGCCGGTGCCTGCTCAGCGGCACCGGACCCATCTAAGGTAGAGACATCCGTGGGTTCAATACTTAAAGTGTCTCGTGGCATACCGGACTCCGAATGGGTCTCAGTAGAGGCCTGTGAATCAAAAGTAGCAGGCATCAGGGGCTGCGAAAGCACCTCACTGAGTACCGGCGAACCGGCGACTGGCTTAGAAGCTTTGTTGTCCGTTTTGAACCTCGACGGTCTCTTTTTCTTTGCGTTTTTTGTGTATTCCGGTAGTCGGATTGCTAACCGACGACATTTCTGGATAGTTAAATCTTGAGCCAAAATATTTAGATGCAAAAATATACAGACGCTTAATAGTGCATTGATTAAATTTAGCACAAAACCGACAGCAAGGCACGTTGTGGTCAGGGCCTAGGCAAGGAATACAGTACAAATGAAAATCCTTAGGAGGTATTTGCTTCCCACAAGTAATACAATTATTAACTTTTACTGACATCGGTAAGGAGCAAGAAAACGTTTCCCCAATGGGGTACTTAGCTTTAGGTTGAAGACTTCGGTTCTGAAACTCGAAAATGAAAATTTCAGGAGTCGGCCGACCGGCACTTGTGAACTGCTTCTGCTTTAGGCACCACGTGGCAAGAAAGACCGATGAAAATGGCGTCGGCTGCATGTTTTATACCCCTGATGACCTGACGTTATGGAAGAAGGGACAGCAACCAACGCAAGACGCAAGAATTTGTTAATCAGGCCGACTGAGGGCAACCTGCCAGCAGATTACCCAAATGTAATGACTGCAACAGTGAAACACAAAAAACATCTAAAGGGCACAAAACAGTGGAAAGGAGGGAGGACTAGGTACTAATCGCAGGACCTCTTTTCACAGATTTAGAGTTCGAGTAAGCACCCATAACTTTTTTATCAGATACTGAAAAGGTCAGTTGGTAGGACAGTATTGGCCACCCTGTGGAAGCAATGACTGATCACTGTGGCCCTGGAGGAAAACCTGAATCAAGAAGTTATAGCTCACTTGCAATGCTTTCGAAAGTAATCAGGGATAGCAAGGAAGTGTACCTGTCATCCACTGCATCATTACTAAAGAGGCCTGTGGATGTGAAAATGTCTCTTGGAAATTATCTGTTAGGTACGAAGTGCAATGTCTTTCATACTTACTACAAACAAAAGTTATATAATTAAACTGACATCTGAAAAGGTACTTTTTTTTTAGCTTTCTTTTGTTTCTTGACCTTTAGCAAATAAAGAAATGATGATCCTTGTATATGAATAACGATAACTGTATATGAATAATGATAACTGTATGTTCATAGGTTGAGGTGTATACTATGCTAACGACCATTATGGCCATTATATGCCTAGCAGTGCAACTCAGATGTGACCCACAAATCTGACTTATATGAGGGTAATATTTTGACAGCTTGTGTCCGTCACACACGTAGCAGCCAGACGAGGGGTGAATTTTCTGATTACCTATTCAATGACTCAGGTTGTGCTTAAAAAGGACTAGGGAGCAACTCTTCTTCACATGGATGGGGAGCCTATTCCAGGGAATGGGAATTCTGAGAAAAAAGAAGTTATGTACTCACCATAACGTTCCATCTGAGTAGATACTTCATTTGTCTGCAACCTGTGGGTGTCGGATCCGACCTCGGATCCGATCCGGCAGCTTTCCAAGCTCCGAGCTCCTCCCCCCTACCCATAATCCCCTACTACTAACCACATTACCTCAGATCATTTTTTTTTTTTTTTTTTTGCCTCACCAACTTGAGACAGAAACCAACTCAGAGTGATCAGAAAATTCCCTACAGGTTCGGGGGATGGCAGGGGGGGTCGGTTGCAGACAAATGAAGTATCTACTCAGATGGAACTTTATGGTGAGTACATAACTTCTTTATCTGAAGTAGTTGCTTCATTTGATCTGCAACCTGTGGGACAGAGTCCCCAGCTAACCTACAAGAACCTGGGTGGTCCTTACGGAAGGATATTCCGAAGCACCGCGGAGCAAAAAGAAGCCCTACTCCTGGAAATCATATCCAGCTTGTAGTAAGAAATGAACGTATAAGATGAGGACCAGGTAGCTGCTGAACATGTATCGTCTACTGGAGCCCTAGACCAAAAGGCTGTTGAGGTAGCTACAGATCTTGTGGAATGAGCACGGATGCCAACCGGAGCTGGCTTGCCAGACGAAGTGTATCCCAGCATAATGCACTGACAGATCCAATTTGCTACAATCACTTTAGCAATTGCCTTGCCCATGGCTGACTTTGCATAAGAAACAAACAACTGGTCTGACTTGCAAAACTTTCTAGTCCTGTGCAAGTAAAAACGCAGTTGTCTGTGTACATCCAATTTGTGCAACGTGTATTCACCTTTGTTGTGAAAATTTGGGAAAAATACAGGAAGATTTATTGACTGATTAATATTTGATTCTGTAGCCACCTTAGGCAAGAAAGACGGATTAGTCCTGAGGGACACACTATCTTTGTGAAAGATAAGGTACGGAGGTTTGATACACAGAGCTTGCAATTCTGAAACCCTCTTGGCTGAAGTAATAGCCACCAAGAAAGCCGTTTTCCAAGATAAGAACTTCAACGGAACCGAGGCTGCAGGCTCGAAAGGTGGTCTCGTCAAGGCTTGCAAGACCAGAGTGAGATCCCACGGGGGAACCACAGTCTTTACAGGTGGTTTCAAAAGAAAAACGCCTCTTAAGGTGGTTTTGCACAACTTTGTAGATGCTAAGGAGCCTATGCCGTCCCCCACATGAAAATGGGAGATGGCCGCCAGCTGCACCTTAACCGTGGAGGCACTTGCTCCCTGCCTAAAAAGCAGGGAAAGGAAGTCCAGAATAGTCGGAATAGGGACAGTAAATGGGTCCAAGTCTTTGTCTTTGGCCCAGATGGAGAAACGTTTCCATTTACTGTTGTAAAGTTTTCTGGTAGACGGTTTATGAGCCACCACCAGAATGGCCTTAACGGGGGATGAGATGCTGGGAGTCCTAGCCATTAATGGAACTGGATCAACCAAGCAGCAAGTTTGAGATTGACCAGGTTCGGGGTAGGGCATCCCGCTGGATGCGAGATTAGGTCTGGACTGGGATCCAGAATCCATGAAGGAGCCCTACTGTGAGACCGCAGAAAGGGGAACCAGATCTGTCGAGGCCAGAATGAGGCTATGATGATAACTCTGCTCTCCAACAGACAGGCTTTCTGGATGAATTTCATCATGAGTGGGAGGGGGGGATAAGCATAAAGGAGTCCAGGGGGCCAAGCATGGACTAGAGCGTCTCTGGGGTTTCCCCTCTGGGGGGAACTATCGCGAAGTACTCGCTGCATTTTGTGTTTAAAGGAGAAACGAAAAGAAAACAGCGAGGCTGACCCCATTTGTGGAAGATCTGCTTCGCAACAGATGGATTCAGAGACCACTCGTATGGAGTGAGGAGCACCCGACTTAGCTTGTCTGCTAATATGTTGGACTGTCCCGGAATGTGCGTTGCTATCAGAAAGCGGTTGGTGGAAATCGCCCATTCCCACACTCTCATGGCTTCTCGACACAGGGGATAAGATCGGGTCCCTCCTTGTTTGTTTATATACCAGACTACTGACATGTTGTCCGTCTGGATTGCAATAGTACCCAGGGGAAGAAGGTCGTGGAGAGCTTGCAACGCCAAAAGCACCGCCCTCATCTCCAGGACACTGACATGCAATCCGGTCTCTAGGGAAGTCCACGTGCCTTGAACGGATCTGCCTGAAAAATGCCCCCCCCCCCCAACCTGAGGCGAGAAGCGTCTGTGGTCAACGTGGCTTCGACCAGGGGGATCACAAAGGGCCTCCCTTCTCTGAGTTCCTGCGCATGTAACCACCACAGAAGGGAGTCCCTGCACACCCTGCTCAGGGGTATTGGCGTGCTTAACGGGTGGATCGACAGGGACCATTGGACTTGAAGGGTCCATTGTAATATGCGCATTCCAGACGGGCATGAAGAGAGAGACCGATCGCTGCTGACATAGACCCCAATGCCCTCAGGACTAACTCCGCCGGAGGAGCAGGGCTCCGAAGAAGGGCTAACACCTGATACGACAAGCTGTTCAGCCTGACTGACGTTAGAACAACTCGGGAGATTCGTGTATCTAACCTGGCCCCTATGAATTCTAGGGCTTGAGTGGGGCACAGGCAGGATTTCTGCTGGTTCACTGAGATGCCTAGGTTGTGGGCCAGAGACAGAGCATAACCTCTCGCCACACAGAGCTGATGCCTGTTGGTCGCGGTGAGGAGCCAGTCGTCTAGGTAGGGGAAGACCTGAATACCCTGAAGTCTCAGGTGGGCTGCAACCACTGCCATGACCTTGGTGAACACTCTGGGGGCTGAGGTGAGGCCGAATGGAAGAACCCTGAATTGATAATGAATGGCTCCGAGCCAGAAGCGGAGAAACCTCCTGTATCGTCTGTCCATCAAGATGTGGTAATACGCATCCTTGAGGTCTAACGAGCACATCCAGTCATTCTCCCGCAGAAGGGGGAGAATTAATTGGAGAGTGACCATCCGGAACTTTTCCTTGGGTATGAACAGGTTCAGAGCGGAAAGGTCTAAGATGGGTCTGAGGTCCCCCGTTTTCTTTGGCACCAAAAAAACCTGGAGTAATAACCCAATCCGGACTGATCTGGGGGGATGGGCTGGATGGCTCTTTTTCTTAGCAGCTTTGAAATCTCCAAAGCCGCTGCCTCCCTCTGATCGGGTGGGACATCGGGGAGACGTCTGGGTTTGGGGGGTAGGTTTATGAATGGAATGGAGTATCCTCTGGATATGATCCGGAGCACCCATCAATCTGTTGTAAGGGAATCCCAGTTTGACAGGTGCTCCGACAACCGCCCCCCCCCCCCCGACTGCCTCCAGAGAGGGACAGTCAGGCAAGCCCTCAGGGCTGTTGCGCGGGTCTGTCAGAGAAAGGTTCTCTAGACCCAAAGTTACGCGGCCCCCTCTGCCTCTGGGCCGGCGACCACCTTGTCCCCCTCTGCTTCTAGAGGATGAGTGGTCCGCAGCAGGATGGGATTGCTGAGACTTACGGAACCACAGCTTCTTTTGTCCCCTCTGATTCCTGGAAAAGGATCTTTGGGGATTAGAGAAGCAGACTCCGACGGCAGACAGCGTCTTCCCGTCCTTTTCGCTTTGGACCAGCGTGTCGCGAACAGTTTTGCCAAACAAGGCAGAACCGTCAAAAGGGGCGTTCGCGAAGGACGCCTTGAAGGGATCCGTGAAGTCGCAAAGATGGAGCCAGGAGAGACGTCGCAAGACGACCCCGGCTCCGCTAGCTCTAGCGGCTCCCTCTGTTGCGTGAGAGAGAAGCCGCATAGATGTATTGGAGATGGATTTTAGAGTGGCCATTCGAGTCTCAAAAACCTTCTTGTCTGGGACCGACATGGACTCCGGGGGGGCTGCAGCATATTCCTTAATCAAGTCTCGCTGTAGCCTAATGGTATGTGCCATATAGTTCAGCGCCCTTATGGAAAAGGCCGCTGAAGCAAACATCAGCTTCCCAATCCAGTCAAGTGCTCGAGATTCCTTATCCGGCGGGTGAACCGAAGAACTCTCCTGCGCGAGTTCTTTCTTGGTGGCCGCCGCCACCAACATGGCATCAACGAGGGTTCCTTTGGCCCAAGACTGTCTATCTGTGGGGGGACTGAGGACTTTATCGGGGCGCCTAGGGATTTGCTCCACGGTATCGGGCTCCTTCCATGCCCTGGTGGTAATTAAGTCCACCAGGGGGTCGGCTGGAGGGGACACCCAGGAGGTAGATGGGCCTGCCTCAAAGGTCTCCAGGAACACAGACTCATCAAGGGAGGGCTTTTGGGCTGACCACCCCCCTCTGATACGCAACATTTCCATGATGTCTCCAAAAGAGACATCTTCAGGGGGTGACCTTGGGGAACCCTCCGTATCATCTAAGTCTGTGTCTGTGGTAACTGACTCGGGGGAGTCCAGGTGCCTCCTTTTGCACCGATGTTTGAGGGACCTCCTCGGTGGGGCTGTCCGAAGAGGGCTCGTCCACGGGTTGTTTTTCCTCTGCGGGAACTAGCTGGAGGGCTTGGGCAGGCTGTCCCGATGGACGGATGATGGAAGACAGACCCTCATACAGTGGGGGTACAGGTGGATCCGAAGCCCGGGTTGGGGATATGGAGGACCTCGACAGTACCCTCTCCACTACCTCAAAAGCTGAAGGAGAGCCACTCTCGCCAGCCTCTGAGAGCAATCTCCTCGGATCCAAAGAAGGGATCGGGGTCGGAGCCGATGCAGTCGGCGCCGAGGCAGAGGTGTGCTCCGACGCCAACAGCGCCGAAGACACAGCAACTCCCTCGGATCCGACGCTCGGGTCCGACAAGCTCGAAGGTATAGTCGACGAAGAGACCACCTCTATCGGCGCCGACAATTCCCCGGGTCCGAATGGGCCTGGATCCGATGACTCCGAGACCCGAAAACAAGTCGGAGAAGGAGTGATCGGGGCAAATATGGGGGCCGCACTCCCCCCCAGAGGAGGGGGAGGCAAGAGCATCCCCATCTGCATTTGGGTCTGCAAGAACCGACGCATCATCCGATCCATATCCGCTTCGGAGATGCTTCGGGTCAACCTGGACGAAGTAGTAGAGGCGGGCCGGGAGGGCCGCCTCGAAGATCTCGAGGGAGACTTCTCCTCCTCCTCCGGCGAGAAACAGGGCGAACGGCGCCGAGAGGAGGGGGATCCGGAGACCCTCGAGGGAGACTTGAGCACTTTCACTGGTGGAGCCGAAGGATGAGGTTCGGCCCGCCTTTTGTGGGACTTGTCCTTCCTTATCCTTGTGCCTCTTCTCTCTAAGGGAAGAGGCACTAGTTTCCCCAGAGCTCAAACCCGAAGAGGGAGGTTGAGTCCAGGGTAGAGCTAAGGGGACAGACGGCGCCAAAGCTGCCGAAGCAGCTGGAGCCTGAACGGGAGAGGAAGAAGAAGCAGACTCCTGGGGGAGCTTTCCACCAAGATCAACTTGTTCTTCCTATCCCGAAGTGCCCGGGGGTTAAAGGTCGCGCAGATCTGGCAGGCCTCTGACAAATGGGCTGCCCCCAGGTGCAAAACGCACTGAGTGTGGCCATCAGCTGGGGAAAGCTTGTGGCCACACTCAGTACATTTAGAAAAAACGGCCTTAGGCCCTTCAGACATTATTCACACACACACCCAAACACTAGGAGGGGGAGGGGGAGTGAAGGTAAGCTAGCGATTAAAATTAACAAAAGGGACCAAAACTAGCACTAGGAGCAGAAAAAGGGGCTAGCACACACACAACTTCTGTTGAAAAAAGTGGTTTAAAACCAGCAATGATCTCACCCAGCCAGGAGCTCTTCACAGGGAAGCTTCTTCAGCCGTGGCAAAAAACGATCTGGGGTAATGTGGTTAATAGCAGGGGATTATGGGTAGGGGGAGGAGCTAGGAGCCGAAACTGGCCTTTGGACATGCCTGAAAAGTATAGGGAACTACTTATTGACTGATCAGAAAGGACCAATAGGGAGCAAGTACTTAAAAGGAGTATAAGAGGGTGTAGTGCTTAAGTTTATTAGTGTTTACATGTAAGATTACTTATATGAGCAAGTGCCGGGCTTTAGAATGAAAGTAGAGTGCTTATTTTGTGATTTAGAGCAGTTCTAAGGGAAAAAGTTAAGAGCAGACTTTGTGGAGCCGGAAATACTTTTTTTACCCCTGGGATCTCTTCTGTGTCCTTGCTAGACAGAGGTACAGTAAACTAACCTTAATATGGCTACCTTCTGTGACCTACTACACAGAGGCACAGTCAACTAATCTAAAAGGGTGGCAAAAGCCAAACACACTCTGGCTAGGCTTGTAAGTGCCCTAGGGCAGATAGCCTAGTATCAACCTATGAACCTAAGATGTTAGAGTGTATTCACTGTTGCAGTCCTGGTTACCCTCCCTCCAGCCCCCTAACTGATTCTGGCTATACCTCTACTTTCCTTTACTATGCTTAAAAGCCTTTTTGGTGTATTTGCGTTTTGTTGGAGGTATACCTTTGTGTTTTTATGTTTATTTGCTCCCCAATAGGGGGGCACCTGACATCTGGGGCAAGAAAAGCTGATGTAATGGCATCAGCTGCATGTTTTATACCCCTGATGACCTGACGTCATGGAAGAAGGGACAGCAACCGACGCAGGAACCAAGACTTTGTTAATCAGGGCAACTGAGGGCAACCTGCAAGCAGATTACCCAAATGTAATGACTGCAACAGTGAAACATGAAGAACATCAGCATCTATGCAGCCATTGACATGGCTGTACAGATTTTCTTAGAGCAATTCAGCACAGGATGCTGTGTTCTCAGGGTTTGGAGGGGCACTGCATTTTAACATACCATCACTTAATAAAAGACAGCTATAGTCTTGGAATAGTAATAGTTACAATGGGGTCACACAGTTGGTTTTGATTTCAAAGACAGTTTTACGGTCAGATCTTAGCAGAGGAGATGAGACACTTGAGAGGAGGTGTAGCATTTTCCCACATTTGCAGTTATGACTCCAAATATGTTGGAACCTCTAGTGGGTGTATTCACTATCTGGTCAAGGGTGTTCGTATTTACGAAGTCAGTGAATCTTTAAGCCTGTAGATTTTTGGTTGTGTAGGATTCCTAGTTTATAGAAGGGTAATTAAAGTCTCCCATAAGTAAGATGATTAGTTGAATAGTAAGTGTCACCAGTAGGTTCAAGCCTGCATTATGAGCTTCTTGGGACATGCAGGGTGACCTGCAGCTGGCTAGAATAATGGTACGGTACTTGGTCTATGGTGATCTGCATGCGGAGTAATTCCAGCACATCATCCTGTTTGATCAACCTAGAGATATGCTTTTTACTGACGTACATCGATACACAGTCACCTTTAGCTCTTGTCGGACAGCTTTTGGTCTATAAGTGTGAAAGGCACTGAAACCTTGTACTGCAGGGATGCTTTCTGCCACATTAAATTATCCATCAGTAACTGTACAGATGTTAATATTCTCGAGTGTGAGGAGGGCTCGGAGGGAACATGACGAGAGCTCTGGGAAATGCATCTGCTTGCCTTAGAGGGTTAGTGTTTAAACTTCAGCATGGCTGAAGTTGTGGTGTTAGGTGGTGTTTTTTTCTGATTGCCTTTGGGCTTGCTGAGACATACCTTTGGCCAATGGGCAGTCTAAGCAATTGCTGTTTAGAAAAATTGTTTTTAAGTGCCTCAGCTTATGACGGTTTGTGTGCAGGATGTGTGTGTGTGTGTGTGTGCAGGATGTGTGTGTGTGTGTGTGTGTGTGTGTGGAGGGGGGGGGGGGTTGTGTGCATATCTTCAATAGCCTGATGTGTGTTTGTATGTAAGAATAAAGCCTCCAGTGTCATTGTGTAAGTATATTTCTCACATACTATGTCTGTTTCTTTAAGGATCAAGTGTTTGGCAGTACATAGGACAATTGCTACATTGTCACAAAATGCCCATATCCACCAAGCTGGCTACAAAGAAGTTAGCAATTTTCACATCCATGCTGTCAAGTCCTTCAACTGGTGAGCTAATAAGGGGTGGTGTATTGGAGTTAGAAGTTTTACTAAGAGTGCTTTGTTGATGCAAACTAATAAGGGTGCAATACTGGGGCATATTATGTTAAACAGTACTTAACTGTACTAACTTTAATGGCTACACAATACCAAATTCTACTAAATCTATAGGTATTGCCACTCGACACACAACTAGCCGCTCTAACTTTGCTGGGGTGCAAAGTATTTGCTCTATATTTAGTGTTTTACAGGGTACAGTAACATACACGAGTTCCCCATGCATACCGATATAAGAAATACTCTCCCTGATTACATTTTTTTTATTTTATATTTCACTTTCAATATAACAAAAACAAATTAACTTTAGATGGTTAACAATGAAAGTGGGAAAAATTACTTTTACTCCCACTTGCCATGGGGGGTCATATCTACTTAATTCATCCTCTTCTTCAAAATTAAAAAAAATGTTTAAACAGAAGTCACTATTTTTCTATTGGAAAATCACAAAACAATTCCAATCTAAACCTCAAAAATGTATTTTTAAATTGTAAAACTCACCAGTAAAATCATACTATGAATACCAGCAAAATAATCCTCCACATAACCAAATATAGTAATATCACAAGTTACGTTTTCCCTAATATTAAAAATATTAATGCAATTCTTTTGCCACCAAGGAAGATTTTTCGGGCAAGACTACCAAATGTTTATTTCATTTTACATTTGTTTACTGGGACAGTCCAAGTGGGTTGATGGCCCATTTTCAGCAGAGGCCCGGGGAGAAAAGCTCCACAAGCATTATACATAAGTTTTACAATTTAAAACAATGTTACGAACATTAAAAGTATTTTTATAAAACTCAAACATATAACATTAGTAACAGTGATGCAATTTATATATATTACATAAGAAATAAACAGAGAACGGTGTTTTGGAAAAAAAAGTTAGAGTAGATAAGCCACAACATACCGTTAGGCAGGGTTACCAGTGTAAGATATAACATAAAAATGAATTTGAAAAACAAGCTATTTATTTCAGAATACACAGTATTAATAGAAATATAATACTAGAAAGGAAAAAGTGAGGCACTGTAATAGCAGAGAAACACTGGGGGGGGAGGACATTTATCCAGGTTTAGTGCAACAGCAGAGCCAGATGCCATTTAGATGTTGTCTAAGCAGCATCTTGGATTTAGATAAGCTGGTTATATTTCGAATGTTCTGATGCATCATATTCCAAGATTTTGACATTTTGAATAAAGGCAGTCCCCATGGCTATTATGAGATTTAGTTACATTCAACAATGGTTTCTATGAGGATCTTAGTATTCTACAGTTTGTATGTAGTTGAACAAGCTCCCTGAGGGCAGGGCAATTGCCTGGGTGGTGCAATATAGAGTGTGCTAGGGATAGCTGATTAAGGGCGAGTAGGTTAGGAAGTTACAACCAGTTAAGCTGATGCAGATGACTGCCAGCAAATCTTGTTATTTTATTACAGCAAGACTCCAGTTTATTTAAGTCAGATTTTCTTAGATTTGTGAATACTGGTGATGCATATAAGAGGGTGGACAGCAAGTGTGTTCTACAGATGGCATATCTGGTAGTGTCAGAAAGGGGTAGGTTCTATATAGGGAGCCTAATTCAAAATTAACTTTTTGATTACTAGTGCCAAGTGTTTGCCAAATTTAAGGTCATTGTCTAATGTGACTCCAAGTAGTTTAGTGTGATTTACTTGTTCCATTAGTGTTTGAGTAGCTCGTGAAAGAGGGGTAGTAGTTTTTTTTTTTTTTTTTTTTTTGTTACTGATAAAGAGCATAAGTTTTGTTTTGTTAGGATTGAGAAGAAGTTGACAGTCTGAAAAAATATTTCTGTATCTAAGAAGGATTGTTGCCTTTTTTTATTAGTGTGGAATGATATCAAGTACCCGAGAAACAACATCCATGCCAGCACTTTTTTCCCACCCCTTACAAACTCCACATAGTCGGATATAAATAAGCTCATAAAAATATCGTTCTTTATGGTACAGTTTCTTAATGACAGAATATGTTTATATGATCCTGAAACTTTCAAAAAAAATCTAAAGATATGAACTGAATGGTTAACTGATATCTCCATTCTGAAAAAAAGTTTATAAATTTCTTTTGGGGAAATGCAAGTTGTTTTAAAATTTCAGAAACAGATTTCTTGAAAATACAGAGTGACATACCTACATTTTTCTTGTTAAAATAAAGAGCTATTTTCTCAAGTCTGCTAACTACATTACTTAGTTTTAAAAATTTAAGCGTACTAAGAATATTATTTAGCTTTAAACTTTTAGTGATGTTGCCTGATCATATAAACGTACCTTCATTAGATACAGAAAAAAAAATCATTAGACAATATTTACCAATTCTAATAAATCTGTAGCATTTAAATTTGCAGTTTTTGATATCCAGTCTATGAGGGAGTACACCATGGAAATTGACATGTACATTTCTTTTTTTTATTTTTTATTTTTTTTTGAAGAAACGGCCAATGTTGCATGCAAGTTTCCTTTGTCAACAACGAACTGAATGAATCCATCCATGCCAGTAGTCCAGATGAGCAGATCATATCAATGAACTTATTACAGTAATTTGAACCTAAGTTCCAGTTTATAAAATTAGTCAGAAATTAAAAATATGAAGACACTCTGGGGTCATTCATAATGCAGCTAAAACTATTCTTGGGAAAGAAAAATACCCCGGGGAATTCTTGGAGAACCACCACTCCAAAAGAACCTTAACCAAACTCTTTGTTTTTTTATAACCCACAGATGGTAGGGCTGGCATATTTTATAACAAAAAAGATCAATAAGAATACACTCAAACAGATTTCTTCTTCCAGCAAACAATAATTTAGCTTAATTCCAACAATTCACCTATCTGCTCCATTTTATTCGGAGTATATTTTAACTGCTTTTCAGTTAAATATTGCAAAAATGAAAATATTCAACCTAAAAATTAAAGACTATACATTATTGTAACTGGATAACAACCGCTGTTTGAAGCAGTTATTAAGAGTAAAGTACAGTTTTGTATCTACCATAAATGTAGATGTTTGAGTGTCTTCACTGCTGCAGTCATTACACTTGGGTTATCCTGCCGTCAGGCGTTCCTGCAGTCGGCCAAGTTCCAAAGTCTTGGTCCGGCGTCGGTTGCTGTCGCTTCTTCCCTGACGCAAATGCACCACATAAAAAGTATAGTGTAGAAAGATGTAGATAATACACAGCTAAAAAGGAAGGGAAGGCGGGTGGGTAACCAGGACTGCAGCAGTGAAGACACTCGAACATCTACATTTATGGTAGGTACAAAACTGTACTATGTTCATCATGTTTCACTGCTGCAGTCATTACACTTGGGAAGAATCCCAAAGCGGAGTCAAGGTGGCTGGTTCTAGAGAGGATTTGGTGTGGCTATGAGGCCCTGCAGCACTGCAGTGGCAAAGCCAGCTCTGGATCTGGAGTAAAGAGGCAAGTGGTAATGCTTGGTAAAGGTGTGCACTGAACTCCAAGTTGCAGCTTCCAAAATGTCCTTGGTAGGTACTCCTCTAAGATAGGCAGTAGAAGTTGCAGTTTCCCTGGTGGAATGTGGTCTAATGTTAGATGGTATAGGCTCCCCATGCTGTGTGTAGCAGAACCGGATACGGTGTCCTATCCACTTTGAAATGGTCTGCTTTGAAATAGCCTTTCCCTGTGATCTTGCAGCATAGGATACAAACAATTGCTCAGTTTTCCTGAAAGCTTTTGTTTTGTCCAAGTAGAAGCGTAATTGTCTGTGTATGTCCAAGGAATGTAGAATTCTCTCCCCTTTATTCTGGGGGTTTGGATAAAATGTTGGCAAGTGAATAGTTTGGTTGAGAGTCACACTGGATACCACCTTAGGCATAAATGAAGGGTTTGTTCTTAAAGAAACCCTGTCTTGGTGAAAAATGATGAAGGGCTCGACTGCCATTAGTGCCTGTAGTTCTGAGACTCTGTGCTGAGGTTATTGACAGTAGCAGGGCAGTTTTCCATGATATATATTTCATTTCTGCTGTATTGGCTGGCTCAAAAGGAGGTAAAGTGAGTTTTTCCGAAGACAAAATTGAGGTCCCAAGTAGGTTTTTGTGCTCTCCGGGGCAGTCTTATGTTTTTTGCCCCTCTGAGGTACTGCTTTAGCAATGGATGAGAGAAAATAGGAGGATCTGTGTTGTAATGAGCAGAGATGGCAGAAGCGTGGATCTTAACGGATGAGAAGGATAGTCCTTTGTCCAGCATCTCAGTTAAGTATTGTAGTATCTGAGGTATGTTAGGGACAAGAGGGTCAAGGCTTTGAGCTTGGTTCCAGGCACAGAATCTCTTCCACTTTTCTGAATAAGATTTCCTGGTGCTAGGCCTTCTGGCCTCCAAAATGACATCCATAACAGCTTTTGACAGAGGTGTTGCCTGTTTGGCTAATGAATCTGCCATGCAGCCAGGGATAAGGTTTTGAGCTGACTGTGTAGGATCTGATTGTTTTGTTGAGTCAGAAGGTGTGGAATTTGAGGCAAAATCCAAGGTGGGCCTCGAGCTAAGTTCTTTAAGATTGGGTACCAATGTTGGCGTGGCCAGTCTGGAGCAATCAGAATCATCTGTGGTTTTTCTTGTCTGGCTTTTAGGAGAACCTTTGAAAGGAGAGGCAGAGAAGGGAAGGCATAAACGTGTAGGCTTTTCCAGCTTAACGAAAGAGCATCCACTTTCCATGCTTGTGTGTGATAAGTCCTTGTGCAGAATTTTTGTAGTTGGCAGTTCAGTGGGGAGGCAGAGAGATCTATGTCCAGGCAACCCTATTTTTGCATTATCATGCTGAAAACTTGTGGATTTAATTTCCACTCGTGAGGATCCATGATGTTTCTGCTTAGGTAGTCTGCCAGAGTTTTTTTCTTTACTGGCAGGAATTGTGCTTGCAGATGAACTTGATAAGTTAGAGTTGTGTTCCACAAGGTCATGGCTTGTCTGCATAGGGGGAAAGAATGAGTGCCCCCTTGCTTGTTTATGTACCACATTACTGTGGTGTTGTCTGTCTTCAATAATAATTGTCCTGGATGCAGAAGGTCCTTGAAAGCTGTTAGGGCATTTTGTACAGCCAACATCTCTTTTTGATTGATGTGTAGCTGCATTTGGTCTGTGGTCCATTTGCCCTGAATACATTTTCCTGCCATGTGTGCTCCCCAGGCGTAATCCGAAGCATCTGTTGTTAAAGTCTGCCTGGCTGTGGGTAGTGTGAAAGGCTGACCCTTGTTGAGGTGACATGCCTGTGTCCACCATCGAAACTCCTGTTGCAGGCAGGGAATTAGTGATTTTACAGTTTACAAGCTGTGAGAGTGTTGATTCCAAACACTTTTTAGGTACCATTGTAATTTCCTCATATGCAGTCTGGCATATGGAATTAGAAGTATGCAGGATGCCATGAATCCCAAGTCCTGCAGAATTTTTCTTGCAGGGAGTTGGGATTTTGTTGCCATCGATTGAAAATACTGAGTCAGTTGTCCTTGTTTGTCTGGCGTGAGATAAGCCATCTGGGCCGTTGTATTTAAGCTGGCACCCAGGAATATTATCTCTTGTGAGGGCACTAGTTTTAACTTCTTTTCGTTTACTGTGTACCCTAAGCAACTTAATAACTTTTTTACAAACGCCAGATGCTTTAGAAGAATGTCCTTTCTCTCTGCTTGAATAAGGCAGTCGTCCAGGTATGGATAAATTTGAATTCCTTTTTGTCTGCAAATTGCAATTACTGGTGCCAGGCACTTTGGCTTATCTACTGTGCCTAGGGTCTTCACAAAGGGCAGTGCAGAGAATTGGCAGTGCATTGAACCAGCTTTGAATCTGAGGTATCTTCTGTAATTCTGTCTGATCGGGACATGCAGGTATGCCTCTTTGAGGTCCAAAGTAACAAGCCAAACTTTCTTGCCCAACATGGGAAGGAGCTGCTGTAGTGCCAACATTTTGAATTTCGGAACATCCAGGTAAGTATTTAGAGTGGAAAGGTCTAAAATGGGTCTCCAGGCTTTGTCCTTTCTGGGGACCAGGAAGAGTCTTGAGTAAAAACCTTGTCCTTGTTCCTGTTGTGGTACTTTTTGAATAGCTCTCATGTCCACGAGGGCTGTAATTTGTTTTTGTGCCTCTGCCCATTGATTTTGTGGCAGGTCTGGCATTCCTTTTAGACTTGGTAAAGTGTGAAAGTGGAACCTGTAACCTTGAGACACAATATTCAGCATCCATTTGTCCTGGGTGATTGTTTGCCAGTTTCGTGAAAAAAGAGCTAGTTTCCCCCCTAAGGGAGCTGCCATCAGGGTAGTATTTGGTATTGGAAGGAGAAAGTCATTTAGATTGTTTCCTGTAAGGTTGTGACTTGTCCTTACCTCCTTTTGGTGTTAAAGCACCCCACTGTCGTGGTCTGTAAGATCCTTGGGGCTGAGATCTGCCTCTTGGGCGTCTGTATCTGCCTCTTTGTGGCCTGTCTGACACTGGAAAGGACCAATTTTTAGTAGGCCAATTTCTGCTAAATCTTGGTGACTGTACCAGTAAGAAATCCTTTACTGTTTGCATAGATTTTGTCTTATCCTCCATTTTCTTTAATACCTCCTCTGCTTTAACACCAAATAAAATATCTTGCTGTAAAGGAGCATCTAATAAGTTTGCCTTAACATGATCTGGTAAGGTTTGTTCCTTTAACAAAGCATGCCTTCGAATCACAGATCCTGTAACTGCTGCTCTACAAGAAGCTTCTAATGAATCAAAACCACACTGCAAAGTATGTTTACCTACTTGTTCATCTGCATGCAATAAATCCTGCATTTCCTCAAAATCAGGTTGTTTTGCACTTGTACTCATTTTCTGTTTTAACTGAGACAGTAAATATTGCTGATATTTAAGCATGTGAAACTGGCAGTTTAAAGCTCTCACTGCTAATGTTGCTGAGGTGTAAACTTTCTTCCCCCATCTGTCTAATGCTCTGGAATCCCTGTCTGAGGGAACTGGATTTTTAGCTGTGGAGGCCTTTACCACCTTGGGACCCTGGGAAATAGTTTCTGGGTCAGCAGCAGGGTTCCTATAAAGAAATTTGTGTGAGTCAGCGACTCTGTAGTACCTGTCTGGCTTGACTGGAGCAGGGGGTAATGAATCTAGATTTAAACTGGATTCAGAAAACACATCGTCCACACTATCCAACACTGGTGGAATAGCAAGGGGCCTGTGCTGAGGCAATAAAAGAAAATCTATGAGCCTTTTCTTGGACTCTGAGTAATCCTGGCCCTCCCAGTGGAAATGCTCCCTCATGGTGTGTAAAGTTTCCCCAAAAGAAAAATCCTCAGGAGGAGAGGCTGAAGGGATAGATTCTTCAGCATCAGAGTCCTCACAGGGGGGTAAGGAATATCCCTGGTCCGAAGAGCAGTCAGAATATATAAAAATCTGGTCAGAGGAATCAGTCTGTATCCTGCCTAGGCCTTTTATCAGGAGGGGGATGGGTACCCCTGATCAGAGTAATTAGGTCTTCGGCCATTTTGAGCATCTGCTTTTTAGGCATGGAGGCCTGTCCAGGTGAATGCTGTACTTGCTTCTTTGTCTTTAATGTTGCTTTAGACTTGGCTGTAGATGCAATGGTAAGCTGTGAAGGTCTGAAAACACCCTCAGAAGCCGAAGTCTGCTCAGTGGCTCCGGACCCATCTGAAGGGTTAGTCTCCGTAGGCCCAACACCTTGAATATCCAGAGGCCTAGGCATCTCCACATGGGAGTCGGCCGTGGCCTGTGGCTCTCAGGTAGTGGGTGTCAGGGGCTGCGAAAGCACCTCACTGAGAACCGGCGACTGGCCTAGAAGAGGCTTTGTTGTCAGTTTTGGGCCTCAGATGCCTGTCTTTACCCTTATCTTTGTGTTTTTTTGTGAATTCCGGTCATCGGTTGCTCCGACGGCATGGTATAATTAAGCCTTCGGCCAAAATAATAGCGTGCAAAATCAAACTGACGTTTAATAGTGCGTTTGTTAAATCTAGCACAAAACCGACAACTAGTGACGTTGTGATCTGGGCCTAGGCATGGAATACAGTAAGAATGAAAATCCTTATGAGGTATTTGCTTCCCACAAGAAATACAATTATTAACTTTTACTGACATCGGTCTGAGGCAAGAAAAAGTTTCCACAATGGGGTACTTAGCTTTATTGAAGATTTCGGATCTGAAATTGAATTTGAAATCTCAGGAGTCAGCCGACCGGCACTTGCAAACTGCCTTTTCTTCGGGCACCGCGCGGCAAGAAAGACTGAAGAAAATGGTGTCGGCTGCTTCTTATATACCCCTGGCGCACTGACGTCAGGGAAGAAGCGACAGCAACCGACGCCGGACCAAGACTTTGGAACTCTGGCCGACTGCGGGACCGCCTGACGGCAGGGTAACCCAAGTGTAATGACTGCAGCAGTGAAACACGATGAACATCTTTGACTTTGCAGAATTAATGTGATATCCAGTAATTTTACTTACAATATTAAAAAGTAAATGATATAATGATGAGATAATATTAAAGCTAAAATGGTAGCATCTGCACATGCAAATAAAGCAACTAACAGTAGTTGGGCTGATCAGAGGATTACTTTCAATTGTCAGTAATATGGGATTAATAGCAAAGAAAAAAAAAGAAGAAACTGGACAACCTTGACATAATCCAGAAAACTGCTGTTGAATTTTAAAATCTTTAACATTAACACAAATGTAAGAAATGAAAGACAGATTTAAACGCATTATAAAACTTCAGTGGAAATTTTAACCTGTGCAAAACAGAAAATAATCCCTCTTTTACTGAATCACAGGCTGCATCAAGAGAGCAGAGTCGTCAAATCATACGAAAAGTTTTAATTTTGGTTGTTTCTAGAAAATGTTAAAATCAGTTTTACAAAAGAAAAAATGATATGATGTAGTTGTAGAAGAGGCAAGAAATAAAATGAAATCAAGCAATTTTAGGACAAAGTACAAAATATCTGTAAAATTCAATAACTAAAGAATCATGGCCAGGAGCTCAAAAAATGCTAAACTGGTCTTTCCATCCACGGAGATTAAGGCAGAATGCTCAAAATATGCAGTTCTTTACAGGTCTCTTCAAGTGACGGAGAAAAACAGTGGCAAACCTTGACACTGTTTTAGGTATGCCTGAAAAAAATCTTGTAGAAAAGCCTTTTGCCATAATTGTTTTCTTAACTTAGTAAAGGACTTAAATCTGCTACTTCTGCCAAGATATCTTGAAATATATGAATGGGCCGCAGTTTAATTTCTAAATTTAAGTGCAGTGAAAATTTTAGTTTGCTCAAAAATCGAAATAAACTGTATTATCAAACAGTCATAACCTTTGTTTAGGAGGGCCTAAGCTGTGAGCCATGTCCAACTTAATCATAGCCAATGAATTTTGCTTAGAAAGTGTAGATAATGATTAAATGTTTTTGAACCACAGTCAAAGCAGACTGCAAATTCTGCAAATGTTCTGGAATCCCTGCAATACACAAATTTAGTTTGTGTGCTCTCATTTCTAAACTTAGCACTTTACATTGAACTTGTGACATATTAGACCTAAGAGCAGAACAGTTAGTGTTTAATTGACCAAACCTAGATGAAAATAAAATGAATCAATTTGTAGTTTTGCTTGAGATTCTTGCAGTTTACTAAATTTTTCTTTTGGTGCCAATAAGATAAACTTCACATCTGTTAACTCACCTTTTAAAGTAGTAAGAGAAGGTACAGTAATAGACAAGGTTTCAAATTTCTAGTAGAGAATTAGCCCAAGAAGGAACCATTTCACTTACTTCTATGTTACCTGTTTTAGGACTAACCAAAATTCCATCAGATTCTGTAGACAGCTGTAATGCCAAAGAAGCATCATCTTGTGAATCCTCCATATTTGGAGTCTTGAATAGATTTCCCAAAGTATCCCTGCACTTACGCCACCAGTTACCCGTTTACCAGAAGATGCAGCTGGTAAATATTGTATTATTTTTCTCTGAAACAGATTTTTGTTGACTGAAAGATTACGTATTCTCTAGGGGAAATAGATGAGAAAGTATCTTCCAAAAACGAGTCAATAAAAAACTGGCAACATTTTGTACAAAAAATATTGACATCAGCATGATGTGTGGTGATTTGACAGATTTCCTCTTACTTACTAGCTCTAGTGTCTTGAAGAGTTAAATTACTAAAAGAAAAGTAGTAAGGTAGAAAAAAATTGCTTAGCCTTCTCCCTGAAGAGCCACATGCTGTCTGCCAAACCTCTGCAGTGTGTTGTTTTGTACCTCCTCTCCATGAAAGATGTGACCTCCCACTCTCTGATCAGAACACTATTTGTTTCTCCCACTACCCTGGTTATGATGGAAGCATTTCCATCCCTCGGGGATATTCTCCCTTTAAGAAAACAAAATAAGGAGGCTTAAACTCAAACCTGCAACTCAAAGATCATTGCTGCAGTACTCTAAGCTAACTGGGTACATTATTATGGTTTAGAAAATTAATACAGAGATGAGACCAATACCCTAAGACTCCAGAAGCCCCTGGAGAATAGTCCTAGGCAAGGCCTGTCTTGCACCGGGAAAAGTTATTTAGTTTGTAATGCTTTGTAAAAGTATGCACGGAGGCATTCGTTGCTGCCTCAAGAATAATTCCAGTGTCTACCTCTTTCAAAAAGACACTTAAGAAGAAAAAGTATTTGTGAAATGGGGACTAACTCCACCTGGAAACTTCTTATTATGGTAAAGATAACAAGGTAACAAAAAGCAGTAACATGACACAAACACCTGGAAATGGTCAACTTTGACACTGGTTGTCCTTTCACCTTACCCTCTCAGGAGACAAACAGTGGATCTGCTTTCCTGAAGGCTCAATCTTTGTCTAGGAAAAATCTGCCTATGGACATGCAGTGTGTGAAGGATATTTTATCCTTTGTTCTTGGGATCAGTAAATAAAAGATAGGGAGATCAATACTCTGGTGCATGATAAACTGTGACAACTTTATGTACAGAAGGGTTAGTCCTCAAAGAAATCCTGTCTTTTTGAAAAATGAGAAAGGGCTGACTCACCATAAAGTGCCTGTGACAGATACTTCTAGCCAAAGTCAAGTCAGGGCAATGAGTAAAACAGTCATTCATGTTAAGAATCTTAGGTAAGACTGATAAGCTGGTTTAAGTAGAAAACGAATAAGCTTTTAAAGCAAAAAGTTAAAATCTGAAGGAGTGTTTCTAGACAGCTGGACATGTAACACCCCTTTCAAAAACTGCTCAACTTTTGGATGGTTAGCAAGGTGGGATCTAAAGGCAGACGAGCATAAATGGCAGAAAGAACCATGACAGAGGGATAAATGCCAGAGGAGAATAATTCACACACATTATCAAGTACGAGAGGCAACATGGCCTAAAGAGAGTCATGGGTCTTGGACTGGCATCAACTAGAGATTCTTATTCATTTATACAAATATGCTTTCCTAGTAACAGTTTTTTTTTTTTTGCCTCCTTCAATACTTACTGCAAATCCACAGAAAAAGGTGCTTAAGATGTGTCTAAATAACTGCCTGGATGATGGAATTTTAAGAGTTTTTAGTATGGAGTGTATCAAACAACCCACTTCTTGTGAGAGTAAATCCAGTTTGTGGTGAAGCCTGTGGCAAATACCCTTCATCATACTGACATGAAGGGAAAAGTACAGTTGGGTACACTTACCATAAATGTAGATGTTCAAGTGTATTCACTGCTGCAGTCATCACATTTGGGTTATCTGCCTGCAAGTAGTCCTCAGCCGGCCTGAATACCAGAGTCTTTGGATTTCTGTGTCGGATGCTATCGCTTCTTCCCTGACGTCAGGGGGTATAAAACATGCAGCCAACGCCATTACATCAGTATTTTTTGCCCCAGATATCAGGTGCCCCACAACAGCAAGCAATTATATGGTATGGTACACCCACATCAAAAAGCAAATCCACAAGAAAAAATAAATATACTAACAAGAAGGAAAGGTAGAGCCAAGAGAAGTCAGGGGGCTGGAGGGAGGGTAACCAGGACTGCAACAGTGAATACACTCGAGCATCTACATTTATGGTAAGTATACAAAACTGTACTATGTTCTTCATGTTTCACTGTTGCAGTCATCACACTTGGGTCGACTCCCAAAGCTAAGGAAGGGAGGAGGAAATTAAAGAGCATTAGGGCCAGCTATTAAGCCCTGCAAGACTGCAGTGGCAAACCCAGCTCGGGATCTACTAAAGATAGGCATGTGGTAATGCTTGGTGAAGGTATGTACAGAGCTCCAGGTAGCAGCTTCTAGGATATCCCTGGTAGGGACTCCTCTGAGAAATGCCGCAGAGGTAGATGCAGCCCTGGTAGAATGTGATCTTATCCCCTGTGGGATACGTTTTCATGGTGCTTGCAGCACAAATGAATGCAATAGGCTATGCATTTGGAAATGGATTGCTTTGAAATGGCCTTCCCCTCTGCCCCTGCAGCAAAGCCAACTAGCAGCTGTTCAGATTTTCTGAGAGGCTTAGTCCTGTCCAAATAGAATCTAAGTTAACTGTGCACGTCCAGAGAGTGCAGTATTTGTTCCCCTTTGTCTTGTGGATTAGGGAAAAAGGTAGGCAAATGAATGGACTGATTTAGGGCCACACTAGACACCACCATGGGCATAAAAGGAAGGATTAGTCCTGAGGGAAACCCTGTCCGCATGAAGATAATGAAGAGTTCCACTGCCATGAGGGCCTGTAATTCAGACACTCTTCTTGCTGAAGTGATGGCTAGAAGGAAGGCTGTTTTCCAAGAAAGGAATTTCAACTCTGCTGTTGCAGCTGGCTCAAAGGGGGGGAGGGGGTTGAGCTTTTCCAATACAAAGTTAAGAACCCAGGCTGGAGTGGGAGCTCTCCTGGGAGTCTTAAAATTTCTGGCCCCTCTAAGGAATTGTTTTAGCAAGGGGTGAGAGTGGAGGGGTGGTGCGGTATTATAATATGCTGAAATGGCAGAGGCATGAATTTTAATTGACGAGAAGGATAGGTCCCTGTGGAGCATTTCTGTTAAGTACTCTAGAATATGAGGTAAGCTGGGCAAGTTGTGCCCATCCCCTTAACCTGGCTCCAGGAACAATATCTTCTCCACTTTTCAGCATAGGATTTTCTAGTACTAGGCCTCCTTGCCTTCAGAATGACATCCAGCACCTGCTTACTGAAGAATGCTAGAGAAGAGCTCAAGGAATTAGCCAGGCTGCAAGGTTCAGGGTTTGAAACTGAGGGTGCAGAATCTGGCCCGCCTGCTGTGACAGCAGGGAACGGGTCTGAGGCAGATGCCATGGTTGTAGAAGTGTCATACTGCGCAAGAGGGGGTACCAGTGCTGGCGTGGCCAGTCTGGTGCAATCAGTATTGTCCTTGGCTTGTCCTGTTTGATCTTTAGTAGAACCTTTGAGAGGAGAGGCAGAGGGGGAAAGGCATAAACAGAGAGGCTTTCCCAGGTAAAGGACAGGGCATCCACTTTCCCAGCTTGACTGTGGGGAGTTCTTGTGCAGAAATTGTTCAATTGGTAGTTCTGAGGGGAGGGAAACAGCTCTACCTCTGGAGTCCCCCATTTGTTCCTCAAGAGGTTGAATATTTTGGGTTCTAGTTTCCATTCGTGGGTCCATGAGATTTCTGCTCAAGTCATCTGCCAGTGAATTTAGTTTGCCTGGCAGGAATTGTGCTTGTACGTGTACTTGGTAGCTCACGGCTGTGTTCAACAGAGCCATGGCTAGTCTGCAGAGATGGTACTATTGGGTTCCCCCCTGCTTGTTTATGTACCACATAAGTGTGGTGTTGTCTGTCTTTACCAATAGTTGTCCTGAAAGAATATGGTCTTTGAAGGCTCTCAGAGCATTCTGTACAGCCAACATTTCTTTCTGACTGATATGCAGGTGCATCTGTCTCGGGTTCCATTTGCCCTGAATACACTGTCATGCCATGTGAGCCCCCCATGCATAGTCTGATGCGTCTGTTGTTAGGGTTTGGGTGGCAGGGAGTAGAGTGAAAGGGAGTCCCTTGCTGTGGTAGCAGGCCTCTGCTCACCAAAGGAACTCTGTCTTCATACAAGGAATGATATACATCATTATTTCCAGGTCCTGTGAAAGTTGTCACCATAGGCTTTTTAGATACCACTGGAGTTTCCTCATATGCAGTCTTGCATATGGAATTAGTAGAATGCAAGAGGCCATGAACCCCAGAGCTTGCAATATTTTCCTTGTAGATAGCTGGGGTTTTGTGGCCAATAGTTTGAAGTAGGTTGTCAAATAAACTTGTTTCTCCGGAGTGAGGAATGCCATCTGAGAAGTTGTGTTCAAGCTTGCTCCCAGGAATACAATCTGTTGGCAGGGTACTAGGTGAGATGTCTTTTCATTGATGGTGTACCCCAGTGAGGTTAGAAGTTTCTTTACGAATGCCAGGTGTTATAATAGCAAGTCCTGGCTTTCTGCCTGAATCAGACAATCGTCCAAGTATGGGTAAATTTGAATATTTCTCTGCCTGTAAAAATGCAATGGCTGGAGCTAGACACTTTGTGAACACCCTGGGCGCAGTAGATAAGCCAAAGGCAAGTGCAGAGAACTGAAAGTGCATGGAGCCCGCCATGAAACGTAGGTATTGTCTGCAGGATCCTCTTATTGGGATGTGCAAGCAAGCTTCCTTTAAGTCTAGGGTTGTCAGCCAGGCATCCTTGGCTAGCATAGGAAGAAGCTGTTGAAGAGTTAGCATTTTGAATTTTTAAAAAAACAGAAAGGAGTTGAGTATAGAGAGGGGTCCAGGACAGGACGCCAGGAGTTGTCTTTTCTGGGTACCTGAAAAAGTCCTGAATAAAAACCTTGTCCCCCTTTGTTCTGTTGGGACAGGTTGAATAGCCCTGATACTGAGAAGAGAGAAAGTACAGTTGTGTACACTTACTATAAATGTAGATGTTAGAGTGTATTCACTGTTGCAGTCATTACATTTGGGTTATCTGCTTGCAGTAGCCCTCAGTCGGCCTGATTACCAAAGTCTTGGGTCCCGCGTCAGTTGCTGTCTCATCTTCCCTGACATCAGGTAGTCAGGGGTATAAAGCATGCAGCAGATGCCATCACATCAGTTTTTCTTGCCCCAGATGTCAGGTGCCCACATAATGGGGAAGCTATTATATACAAGGTTACATAATGGGGAAGCAATTATATACAAGGTTACACCTCCAACAATAAAGCAAATACACCAAAAAACTTTAAGCATAGTAAACAAGAATAGAGGTATAGTCAATAGAAGTCAGGGGGCTGGACGGAGGGTAACCAGGACTGCAACAGTGAATACACTCGAACATCTACATTTATGGTAAGTGTACACAACTGTGCTATGTTCTTCGTGTTTCACTGTTGCAGTCATCACATTTTGGTAGATTCCCAATGCTAAGGATGGGAGGAGGTTATTAGATAGCATTAGGACCAGCTATAAGTTCCTGGAAGACTGCAGTGGCAAAGCCAGCTCTGGATTTAGAAAAAATTGGCAAGTGGTAATGCTTGGTGAAGGTAAGTACAGAACTCCAGGTAGCAGCTTCTAGGATGTCCCTGGTAGGGACACCTCTGAAAAAGGCTGTAGAGGTAGATGCAGCCCTGGTTGAATGTGGTCTTATCCCCTGTGGAGTAGGTTTTCAGTGGTGCTTATAGCAGAAATGAATGCAATGGCCTATCCACTTAGAAATGGTTTGCTTTGAGATGGCCTTTCCCTCTGCCCCTGCAGAAAATGCAACCAGCAGCTGTTCAGATTTCCTGAGAGGTTTAGCCCTGTCCAAGTAAAATTTAAGTTGTGCACGTCCAAGGCATGCAGTACTCGTTCCCCTTTGTTCTGTGGATTAGAAAAAAGGTTGGCAAATGAATGGACTGATGAAGGGCCACACTGGATACCACCTTGGGTATGAAGGAGGGATTGGTCCTGAGGGACACACCCTGTCCGCATGAAAGATGATGAAAGGCTCCACTGCCATGAGGGCCTGTAATTCAGACACCCTTCTTGCTGAAGTGATGGCTAGAAGGAAGGCTGTTTTCCAAGAAAGGACTTTCAACTCTGCACTTGCAGCTGGTTTCAAAGGGAGGTAAAGTGAGCTTTTCCAATACAAAGTTAAAGTCCCAGGCTGGAGTAGGGGCTCTCCTGTGTGGTCTTAAGTTTTTGGCCCCTCTGAGAAATTTCTTCAGCAGTGGATGAGAGAAGAGGGGTGGCTCTGTATTGTAATGAGCTGAAATGGCTGAGGCATGAATTTTGATTGAGGAAAAGGAAAGGCCCTTGTGAAGCATCTCAGTTAAGTATTGAAGAATCGGAGGTAAATTGGGCGCTGCTGTGCCCATTCCCTAAGGCTGGCTCCAGGAACTGAATCTTTTCCATTTTTCAGCATAGGATTTTCTAGTAATAGGCCTCCTTGCCTCCAGAATGGCATCCATCACTTGCTTACTGAGGGATGGTAACGGAGAGATCAGGTAATTAGCCAGGTTGCCAGGTTCAGGGTTTGAAGCTGTGGGTGTACAGCTAATATTTCTTTTTGATTGATATACAGGTGCATTTGACTTGGGTTCCATCTGCCCTGAATGCACTGCCTTGCCAAGTGAGCCCCCCATGCATAGCCTGATGAGTCTGTTAGGGTTTGGGCGGCAGGGGGTAGAGTGAATGGCAGTCCCTTGTTTTGGTGGCAGGTCTCTGCCCACCAAAGGAACTCTATACTGTAGACAAGGTATGATAGGAATCATTGATTCTAGATCCTGAGAATGTTAACACCATAGACTTTTTAGATACCATTGTAGCTTCCTCATATACAGTCTTGCATATGGAATTAGTAGAATGCAAGAGGTCATGAACCCCAGGGTTTGCAGCATTTTCCTTGCCGATAGCTGGGTCTTTGTGGCCAGTAGTTTGAAGAAGGCTGTCAAATGAACTTGTTTCTCTGGCGTGAGGTAGGCCATCTGGGAGCTGTATTCAAGCTTGCTCCCAGGAATACAATTTGTTGGCAAGGTACAAGACGTAATTTCTTTTCGTTTATGGTGTACCCCAGAGAAGTTAGCAATTTCTTTACAAATGCCAGATGATTTAATAGTATGTACTGGTTTTCTGCCTGAATTAGACAATCGTCCAGGTATGGGTACATTTGAATATTTCTTTGCCTGCAAAATGCAATGACTGGAGCTAGGCACTTTGTGAATACCCTGGGCGCAGTAGATAAGCCAAAAGACAGTGCAGAGAACTGAGTGTGTGTGTAGCCTGCTCTGAAGCGCAGGTATCTTCTGCAAGATTCCCTTATTGGGATGTGCAGGTAGGCTTCTTTTGAATCCAGTGTTGCCAACCAGGCATCTTTGCCCAGCATGGGAAGCAGCTGATGAACAGTTAGCATTATGAATTTTGGGATTACCAAATATGTGTTTAGGATAGAGAGGTCCAGGATAGGACACCAGGAAAGGTCTTTTCTGGGTACCAGGAAAAGTCTTGAGTAGAAACCTTGCCCCATTCTTCTTCTGGGACAGGTTGAATAGCCCTGATGCTTAAAAGAGAGTGAACTTGCTTTTGAGCCTCTGCACACTGACTTGGGGGTAGGTATGGCCAACCATTTGGGGTTGGTAAGGAGTGGAAGTGGAATCTGTATCCTTGAGAAACTATATTTAAAACCTATTTGCCCTGGGTAATGAGGTCCCAATTTTTTGCATGCGGGGCAAACTTTCCGCCTAACAGAACGGTCAGTTGAGCAGGGCTTGGAAGGTTTAAAGTTAAGTCAATGAGACAGTTTACCATGGGAGGGGGGGGGGAGAGTCTTACTACTCCCTGCTTTGGAAGTGAGAGCCCCCCACTGCTTAGGCCTGTGAGTACCTTGGGACTGAAGCCTGTGTGTTCTGCTGGTCCTGGGTTTGGACTGAGAAGGCCTGAAAGAGGCAGGAAAGGACCAATTCTTAAAGGGCCAATGCCTACTAAATCTGGTAGGCTGTACTTGCAGGAAATCAGTTTGCATAGATTTAGCTTTTTCCTCCATCTTTTTAAGTACTACTACTGCTTTGTTGCCAAACAGGCGGTCTTGGTTCAAGGGGCATCCAGTAATTTAGCTTTAACATGATCTGGCAAAGATTGCTCCTTAAGCCAAGCATGCCTTCTAAGTACAGACCCAGTGACAGCAGCCCTGCAAGATGCCTCTAATGAATTAAAACCACATTGCAAAGTATGTTTTCCAACTTGTTCAGCAGAATGCATTAAATCCTGTAATTCTTTATTTTCAGCACAGTCAGGAATCAACATCATTTTCTGTTTACGCAATTCAATAATATCCTGCTGATATTTTAACATGTGAAACTGGCAGTTTAAGGCCCTAATGGCCAAAGTTGCAGAAGTGTATACCTTCTTAACCCATCTATCCAGCGCCCTGGAATCTCTATCAGAGGTGGTAGGATTTTTAGCAGTAGTAGCCTTAATGCCCGTGGGTTCCTGTGAAATGGTCTCAGGATCAGCAGTAGGATTTTTAAAGAGGAACTTGTGAGAGTCAGGTACTCTGTAATACCCATCAGATTTTTTGGGAGCAGGAGGTAAAGTGTCAGGCTAGATTCCGAGAAGGCATCATCTACAATGTCCAGTACAGGAGGGATAGCTAAAGGCCTGTGTTGAGGCAGGGGTAAGAATTCCCTAGGCCTCTTTTTGGAGTCAAGAGTGATCCTGGCTTTCCCAGCGGAAATGCTCCTTAACAGTATGCAAGGTTTCACCAAAAGAGAAATCCTCTGGAGGGGAAGCAGAGGGAGTGGAGTCCTCTGCATCAGAATCTTCATAGGTAGAGAAGGGCAAATCCCTGGTCATCAGAGAAAACAGAAATTTCAGAATCCTGATCAGAAGAATCAAAGAAAATCAGTCCTAGGTCTCTTAGAGGGGGAAGGGTGGCTTCCCCTGATTAGAGTAACAAGGTCTTCAGCCATTCTTATTTGTTTTCTAGGCATAGGGGCATAGGGGCCTGACCATACGGTCTGGACATCGGTTTTCTAGGCATGGATCGAGTTTTAGGCCTTGTCTGTCAGTTTAATATGCAAGTCAGTAGGCCTGAATACATGGCTCAGAAGCCAGTGCCTGTACAGCGTCTCTGGACCCATCCAATGTAGAGACATCCGCAGGTTCCATAGTCGAAGAAGCATCTCACGGCATATCGGACTCCGAATGGGTCTCAGTAGAGGCCTGCGAATCTGAAGTAGTGGTTATCAGGGGCTGCGAAAGCGCCTCACTGAGTACCGGTGAACTGGGGACTAGCTTAGGAGAAGCGTCGTCGGCAACTTTGGACCTATGCGGTCTCTGTCTTTAGCTTTGCTTTTTTTCGGAATGTTGGTAGTTGGGTGGCTTACCGAAGCCATTTCCGGATAATTGAACAGAGTACCAAAATATTTGGAAGCATAAATGAACCAACGACGAATAGTACAAGGTTTGAATAAGGCACAAAACCGACAGCGAGGTACGTCGTGGTCTGGGCCTAAGCAAGGAATGCAGTACGAATGAAAATCTTTATGAGGTATTTGCTTTCCACAAGAAATACAATTATTAACATTTACTGACATCAGTTTAAAGCAAGAAAAAGGATCCCCAATGGGGTACTTAGCTTAGTTGAAGACTTCAGATCTGAAACTCGAAAATGAAAATTTCAGGAGTCGGACGACCGGCAGTTACGAACTGCTTCTGCTTCGGGCACCACATGGCAAGAAAGACTGGTGTAATGGCGCTGGCTGCATGCTTTATACCCCTGACTACCTGACATCATGGAAGATGAGACAGCAACCGACGCAGGACCAAAGACTTTGATAATCAGGCCGACTGAGGGCTACTGCAAGCAGATAACCCAAATGCGATGACTGCAACAGTGAAACACGAATAACATCTAATCCAACACGAGAATGGAGAAAGGGGTTTTGCCAATAGGGGTACAGAAAACAGGCAAGAGACGGCTGGAATTTACTGAAGAAAACTGGCAAAGGAACCAAGGTACTGGGAGCAATTAACTAGGAAGCGAAAGGGAAGAGAGTGAGATGAGGCCAGGAAGACATTTGGACTGCAGGTATGAGACTGCCTTCCCTACAAGGGATTGATAGAGCATTGGCAAAGAGAAAGGGATAGGGAAGCTCAAGTGAAAGAACTGCTCTGGTAGAATTTTTTGTTGAATCTAGAACAGAAGCTGCCGTAATTATGAATATTGCATGACAAACGTACCAATCAGAGGAAGTTAGAAAAGATTGGGAAAAAGAGACTGGAAAAGTAATTCTGTTCCCACTCAAAAATCTCCATCTTAGACAAAGCTTCAGAAAAAGATAAATCTTAATGAGAGAAACTTGAAGCCACACTTTCCAGAGTCAGAATCTTCAAACCAAGAAGGAATTCCTGAAGTACGACCATATCACTGCAATGCCTCTTGTTCAGAGTAAAAATCAGAGTTACAATAGAGAGGGAATTTTCTTTTCTTAACTGAAAAAGGAGAAGGCAATGAAAGGGCCGCAGTGAGTTCCTTAGCAAGTATTCCCTGTCCAAAGAAATGGAAAAAGGAAATGGGAACATTTTCTCATTACTTAGACTGATCCTGGGAAACTCATTGAAAAATGACTGACCCTTTAGAAGGCACACTCATCCCAAGCTCAAGTGAAGTACCTTCATCTGCCTCCTCTCCCCTTAGCCTGACAAAGGTGGTTCTTCTTTTGCCTGCCAAGGGCATCTGTACATCTACAGAGGATGTGTCTATCTCCTGGGTCCATAGTGGCTGTAGGTTCAAATCCAAAGGAGCCAGGGAAAAAGGATAAGCCATCTGCAGAACCACAGCAACAGCAAAATCAGCCATCAGCGACTGAGGCATAGCTGGAGCTGGTGTGATACACAAAGACTCCCTTAAAGCTTTTGTCTTGTGGACAGAGGAAGGAGGAACTGAAGGGACCAGTAGCTGGTCCACTGGTAAACCTAAAAATGATGCTTCAAAGACAAGAGTGGAGCCTGAATGAGTCAAACTGAAGTAAACCACTGGCTATCCCCAACCAACACAATACCCTGCCCCAAACACACAAACCTAAAGTCTTGTCAAAAATAGAAAATTTTACAAAGAATGTTCACATGTGCATTTGAACAGTAACTCCTTGAGAAATACGATAGCCACAATAAATGAAATGTATGTACTTACTATAATGATAGCTCAGTGCTGTCTTCTTCGATCAGTCCAACTTGTGGGAGTTTGGATCTGGCTGGATTTGATGCTGGCTTCACAAAGTCTTCAGCTCAGAAGCTCTACCTCCTCCCACAATACCCTGTTATGTTGGACTCTCCTCAGATAGAGCTTGCTCGAGACAACTATACATCACTAAAAGAAATCCCTATATAAAAGATATGAAAAAGAACCAAAGGGTCACCATCAGGGCCACAAGCTCATCTGTTAGATCTGCCAGAAGCCACAACCACCAGTGACAATTTGGAGGGACAGCTGAGACAGATGGAAGACGACAACTCTGACACAGCATTATAAGTACATACCTTTCATATTCAATGTCTTTTTTGTCCATTCCATCTGAACCTGTGAGACAGAGTCCTCAGCCGGACAAATGGGCGCTATTGGGTGCTATTAGGAGCAAATACTCCACAACACTGTGAAGCCATAGGGAGATCTAGATCTGGATTTAATGTGTAGCTAATAATGGGTAACAAAAGAATGAGGACTAGACCATGTAGCCACTGCACAAATCACAGACACACAGCTAAAAAGGATGCTGAAGTGGCAACCACCCTGGTGGAGTCAAGCCTTGGGCTTGGAGGGAAGGGATAGACCTTTGGAGGTGCAGACAAATAAAATAGTCAAACAACCATCTGCACAGGGTAACTTTAGACAGTAGTTTTTCGAAGTCTAGCTTTAGAAAAGGACACAAAAAGCTTTACAGATATCCTGAAATGTTTAGTTCTCTCCAAATAAAATCTCAGCTGGTGATGAGAGATGTAAACAATGAATTACGTACCATCCTTTGTTACCAAACTTTGGAAATAAAAGTGGGAGTTGGATAGACTCTGACACTCTTGTGGCTGAAATTACTAATAAAAGGAGTACCTTCTAAAAAAGAAGCTTCAAATCGGTAGTGGAAGAGAGTTCAAAGGGAGCCCTTGTCAAAGCCTGCAGAAAAATAATATCCCATGAGGGAACAGGATCTCTTTCTGGAGGTCTAAGCGAAAGGGTGCCCTTCAAGAAAGATTCTGAAGGTCTCGATGATGCTATGGGAAGTTGGCCCCGACTAGCATGGAAGCTAGATATGGCCATCAATTGAACTTTAGCAGTGCAGCAGCTCAAACATGAATGGAAAAGATCAGCTAAAAATTCCAAAACAGTATCTAGTGGAGCTAAAAAGGGGCCAAGGTCTTTTGAAGCAGCTTAGAATGGAAAAAAAAAACCTTCTATTTCATAACATATGACTTTCTGGTGGTGGGTTTCTGAGAAGAGGAAAGGATATGCACTACTCTTGGAAAGCTTGACCATCATAGGAATTGGAAGAATGAAGCGATCAACTATGGCCTTTAGATTTGGGTGAGACTGACCACTTAGGTGGGAGATCAGATCTGCAACTAGATTTAGCACCTAGAAAGGGTGCTTTGGTTAAGGTCACAGGAAGGGGAACCAGACATGTCTGGGCCAAAAGGGAGCAATAAAGATCACCATTGCTCTGTAACAAACAGCTTTCTGCAAAAACATGAACAGCAATGTAGCTGGGGGATAAGCGTACAGGACACTTCTGCATGTTTGGCCTTCCCCGAGAGTCCCTCTGACTATTCCCGCAGAGGGACCAGGGCAAAGAAAGCTGCTGTATTTGGCATTGAATGAGGTGTTGATACACAGCAAGGCTGGTCCTAGGGCTGAAAATTTGAGCCACCATTGAAGAACTGAGGTACTACTCATAAGACATCAGGATACTCTTGTTGAGAGTGCCTGTGAGGATTCTGGATTTCCCTGGTAAATTCATTATCATCAGAAAATGTTAAGACATTTGTTCATTGTCAAACGCTCATGGCCTCTTGACACAGAGGAAAAGATTGGGTTCCCCCTTGTATGCTTATGTACCATACTACAGACATGTCAGTCTCTACATCTACCACACCCCTGGGGAGGTAGACTCAAAAGGCCTGAAATAGAGAACAACTATTCTCATCTCCAAAACACTGATGTGAAGGTGGACCTTTCACGGAGGTCAAGTATCTTGGGCTATCTTCCCTTCAAAATGCCCTACCCATGAGGGAAGCATCCATGGTGAATGTGGCTATGGGCTGAGGAAGAACAAAGTGGCAGTCTGGAGCAGTTTGAATAAAGGTTTGCAACCAGAAGTGTGGCATCTACAGATTTCAAGGAGGTGTACAAGGAAGTTTAGGATGCATTGCCAAGGACCACTGGATAGCCATTGCAGAATCCTCAAAAAGAAACTGGCCAAGGGAACCAGAGGAAAAGCTGTGGCCATAAGACCTTGAAAGTGGATTAGAGATCACAGTGGTGGACTTTACTAGCTTGAAGTCGTATAGAATTCAGTAGAGACACTGGCAGTCTGGCAATTTGGTTGAAGTGTCCAGATGGCATCCAATAAATTCCAGGTCTTGGCTCCAGGATGGATTTTTCAAAGTTGACTGTGATTCCTATGGATAGCCAAATGGAGCAAGAAATCATTTGCTTGAATTAACAATGCCCTTGAGGTGGATGTGAGGTGCCAGTTGCCACCACTGCCTTGCAAAGGATTTGATGAATACTGAGGAGGTGTAGTGAAACAAAAGGGGAGGACTTGCAACTGATGACCATCTATCAGCCTGAAGCACAGGAACCTACTGCAGTGCCCTCCTACCTTTATATATGGTAGTAGGCATCCTTGAGGTCCACCTAGACATCCTATCATCCTTCCTCAGCAGTGATGGAATGGACTGCACTGTTACCATCTGAACGTCATCTACTTTACACAAAGGTTCAGTCTTCTGAGGTCCAGAATGGGCCTAAAGTCCTTGCTTTTCTTTGACACTAAAAATCTTGAATAGACCCTGGGTGACTTGTTTTGTGAGTAACTTACTGATTTTGACTGCTGCCTCCCTTTGCTGATGGGGTGGAACATCAGGAAGGGATCCTGGTTTCATTTTTCGAGAACTTAGAAGGGGAAAGGAAAAGCCTCTCGTAATGACTCCCAACACCCAAGCATCCAAAGTGATGGCCTCCCAAGCAGTCTGGTGGGGAGGTAACCACCTCCAGACTGACTTCCAAGTATGGCCACTGGGCAAACGTTTAGGAATGTTGGGATGGCTTGCTACAGAAAGGACCTCTGAGCCTTGGTTTTGCAGACCACCACTGTGATATGGACAGTATCCACTGGAGTTTGCCCTCTGCCCCACGGGCTTCAGTCACCAGTAGTAACCTTGGAAAACTTGTGACATTTGGAAAAGCATTTTTCTCCCTTCTAACTGGTTCCTGGAGGAGGTCCTCTGAGGGGTAGAGAAATGAACCCCCATGGCAGATAAAGTCTTCCCATCTTGATCACTCCTACTTATGGTTTCATTAACCTTGGGTTCAAACAAATTGGATCCATCAAAGGCAGCAATAAGGAATAACACCTTAAAGCAGTCCATAAAGTTGCATAAATGCATCAAAGCATGTCAGTTAAGTGCTACGCCTGTACCTGCTGCTCGGGACACACCAACATTTAAATTGAAAATCACTCTCTCAGACATTAGAAATAGAAAGCATCTTGGATAACTGAGACAGCTCAGATCTAGCTTGACCGCTGCCTTGGACCCTATGAGCTGAACTGTGCTGATATTTCAGACCTTACACAACAGGAAGGTGGAAAGGTGAGAGGAGTTGTCAAACAGGACAGACTGGAATGAAAAGTCATATCTTATTCATTCAGTCTGTCCACTCTTGACATATGGTTGCTATAAAGACCCTGGGTGGTATCACAGGTTCATAGGTGTGTACTAATGGCCCTGGAGCCTTTACAAGCCTAGCCCATAGAAGTGCCCTGGCATCATGCTATCCGACGTTAGTTCCCAGTGCCTCTATCAAGTAGAGCCACTGGAGTGATCCCCATGGTGAACTTTCTATTATCCATTCACTCATCATGATTTCTCTTGAAAAGGGACAGCAAGGTGCTCTGCTTGACATGTATGAGAAGTCTATTCCAGAGCACAGGCAGTCTCTGGGTGAGGAACCTGTCCCTCCGGCATGTTCTGTCGACTGTGGTAATGAGGTTGAGGTCTCTGGAGCTTGTGGTGTGGAGGGCTTGGGATTTATTTAGATGTAGCATCTCTAACAGAACTGGGTCAGACATGTCTTTGTAAGCCAAGCAGAGATCACCTCTAAGTAGGTGATACAAGACAGAGAATAGCTGGAGTCTTTTGAGTCTGTCCATGTAAAACATGTGTTTAATGCCTAGGATGCTCTCCGTGAGGTACTTCTGTGGCATCTCCAGCTGTTGCAGGTGTCTAGTGAGGTACATGCCAAATGGGGCATTATACTCTATGACTGGTCTAATGAGGCAAGAGTAGAGAGAGATGATGACCTCTTTCTTCCTGGATGAAAAACCCTTGGTAATGAGATGTGCCACATAGGACTTTCGAGCCACAGCTGCAATGTGGTGGTCAAAGGAGAGGTTAATGTCAACCTGTGTCCACAGATCTCTTAAAATGCCTTCAGTGTTCAGTGGGCTCTGATCGATGCGGTTAATTTGTGGAACTGAGTTTTTACCAAAGGAGATGACACGTATTTTTTGATGTTAAGCTTAAGGCCATGGTCTTGACATCAGTCATTGGTCCCAGTGAGGCCTTGCTGTAGGATGTTTGCATCACTTGGGGAGTTAATAATGGCTCCCAGCTTGCAGTAGTCTGCGAACTTGGTCAGCCAGAGTCCCTTTGTGTTGGCCTGGATTTCTGAGAAGTAGATGCCAAACAGGAGAGGACCCAGGACCAATCCCTGTGGGACTCCTTTCGTGACTGGTCAGCAGTCTGACTTGGTGTTCGCTACTTTCACACTGTGTTCTATCTGCGAGCCAATTTGCAACCCACCTAGTGACAGAGGGGTTGATGCCTAGTTTGGTGACCATCAATAATTCCTGAGTGAAGAATGGTATCAAAGGCCTTGGCCAGATTGAGGTAGGGTGTATGCACTGCCTTACCTTCATCTACAGCCCCGGTGACGGACTCAAAGTAGTCAACCAGGTTGAGCAGGCAAGATGTCCCTTTCACAAAGCCAAACTGTGTGGGGTCCAGAGTTTTGAGATTTCCTATATCTTTGTTAATCAGGTCCATGATGATGTGCTCCACAGCTTTACATATCAGATTTGTCAGGCTAATGGGGCGATAATTCCCAGGGTCTATAGTCGCTCTACTTTTATGGAGAGGGATGACTGCAGCAGTTTGCCATTCGGTAGGGACAAAACCTGAGGTGATGCTGTGACTGAACAGGGCACACAGATGTGGTGCAAGTTCGCGTTGTAATTCATGTAGAACACAGCCAGGGATATTATTGGGTCCCATGGAAGCTGTATTATTGGCCTTGGACAATGGAGTTTTAACCTGTGCTGCAGTAATGCTGAGTGCCTGGCATTCTTCCGGTATTGTGACTGGTCCTTGGGGGGGGGGGGGGGTAAAGTTGGCACTGAATCTGTTGGCTAGTATGTTGGCAATATCTGTTGGCTCAGTATAGGGGGTACCATTGTGCATTAACTCGAGGGCAAATCTGGATATTGCCGTGGAGGCTCTTGATATAACTATAAAATTGATTGTTTTTAGTGTCTGCCATGATTCTGCCTTCATCGCTGGCTTTAGAGGATTTGATGAGGGATCTCAGCTTTTTGTTGAGGCTAATAAGGGAGTTTTTCCAGTCTTGGGACTTCAACAGAAGGAACAAACTATTGCAGAAAAGGTGAAGAGACATCATGACAGAACACTTTGTATGATGGTAGCTTGAAGGAAACTCTAGCCTTAGAAGTACAATCCAATTTGTAATGTTTAATAAAGGTGTGCAAGGAAGACTAGGTGGCTGCTTCACAGACACTGTGAAGTGAATGGGCTCTGAAAAAGGATATAGAGGTAGCCATTACTTTAGTAGAGTGAGCTCTTGTTTTGTTTAAAAGTTTTGTTGTGAGATGAGTGAATGAATGATAGGCAATCAGACAAACATCTTGAAAGCAGCATCTTGGAAACTTTTTGACACCACTTGTTTTGAGTGAAGGAAACAAAAAGCGGTTTATCCTTTCTGAATGAATCTGTGCTGTGAAGGTAAAACCGCATTAATTGGGAAAGAGGACTGGTAGATGACTGGGATGAGAGATATTTACTTTACTTCTTTAGAAGGGTCTATATTATGTGATCGAACGTTTAATCGAATAACTAAACGATCACTAAACAAAGACCCAAAACTATGAAGACAGTTTCCACTCAGGGAAACAAGTCATTTGGCCATTACCCAGACTTTGCCCTGTTTTCAATGTGGAGCAATCTCAGAGTTGGTATATTTAGTTAGTTGTGTGTGTGTGTGTGTGTGTGGGGGGGTGAAGCCCCCTCAATTCATTTGTGTGTTTTTTTTTTTTTTAATTTAAGACAAGGTTTACCTTTGTGGAAACTGCCGTTCGTGGTTTTGGGTCTTCGACGTTTTGCGATAGACGTTTAGTTATTCGATGAACTAATCGTTCGATCATGCAATATAGACCTGTTTTAGAAGCAATGATTTATTTTTTAGTGATATCCTATCTTTATGAAAGATCAGACAAGAAGATTCTTCTGATGTGATGGCTACTAGAAAAACAACCTTCCAAGAAAACTATATGAGGTTTGCTAAGAGCCTGTAGTATGAAGTTCAAGTCCCAAGGAGGCACCAGATCTTTGATAGGTGGGGGTACAACAGAAAGGTGCCTTTTAGAAAGACCTTACATAATTTGTGAGACACTGGAGAGCATTCCTGAAATCCGAAGTGAAAGCCTGAAATAGCTAACTGCACCTTGATAGAGGAAAACTAGAATCTGAGTCAAAGAAGGAAGTGAGGAAGCATAGGACATCTAGAACAGAGGCTGAGAAATGGTCAATGTTTTGTGGGTTAGCCCAGGACATGAATCTTTTCCACTTTTGGCGGCTCTTGTGAATAGTGGGTTTCTGAGATGCTATTAGAATTCTGGTAACTTCCTTAGAGAAAGGACCATCATTAGAAATGGAGAAACCAAACAGTTAACTTCAGACTGCGTAGGTCTGGGTGAGGGTGCCCTAGAGAGGGGAGTGATCAGACCCAGAATTTCATCTAGTAGATAGGGATTGCTCTTCAAAGTGAGGCCTTAAAAGGGGATTTGTCCAAACCAGAAGGGAGCTATTAAGATAACTGCTGCCTTGCTTCTCAATGTGGACATCAGGTGAAGGAAGTGGACATGCATACAGGAGCATGGAAAGCCATTGCTAAGAAAGAAACCTTGGTGGTTGTCCCAAAGGAAGGATCATGGCAAAATAGCTGCTGCACTTGATGTTTGGGGGGGGGGGGCACGAAAAAATGTAACAGCATGAAGTGTCTCAATGACTGAATATCCTCTTGGCTGTCATGGGATTGAGGGACCACTCGTAAGGTATTAAGAGATCCCTGCTGAGCCTGACTGCAAGGCAACAGAGTAAATACCGGATGTGTGTTAGTACCAGAAAGCAGTGGGAAGCCACTGCCCACTGACAGACCCTAATAGCGTCCCAACATAAGGGGTAGGACCTAGTTCCCCTTTGTCTGTTGATATACCACACTACTGTCATATTGTCTGTATGTATGCAGAGCAAACCCTGTGGAAGGCTGTCCTGGAGTTCCTGCAACACTAGGACAGCCTCCAACTCCAAAACATTTATGTGAAGGTTGGCCTCATTGCCTATCCAAAGACCTGGAGCCATTCTTCTCATGAACAGCAACCCCCCCTCCCCCCCGGATACATCCATGGTCATGGTCACTATCAGGCTTGGGGTTGTGAATACATTTCTGGACCAAGCCATTGGGGCTTGCTGCCACCACTTAAGATGTTTTCAAGAATCTGTGATGATTAGCATTTTGGACAGAGAATGCTAGCTTTGTGACTACTGAGTCTGCAGGAGCCATTTTAAGATTCTTATGTGAAAATAAGCACATTCCATCATCAGAACTGAGGAAGTCATGAAGCCCAAGATACTGAGGACTAAGTGTGCAGTTACAAGATTTCTAAGCAAGAGAGTACCGACTGCAAAGTCTGAATTACTTTCCTGAGGGAGAGGATCAATATCACAGCGGGGGTTCAGGTTGGACTTGGGATAGGTTTATATTCATGTGGTCACAGCTTTTCTGTATAGAAATGCCTAGGAAGTTTCAGAAATGTAGAAGATAATCCCTGGCCTTCTTTCTGAGACCATCGATAGGGCAGCCAGAAGTCAATTGTCTAAATACATGAAGATCTTGTATCCCTGAAGATGAGCCGTTACGATGGCCATTCATTTGGTACACACTCTAGGGGTTGTGGTGAGAAAATGGCTGGACTCTGAATTGATAATGACTAGTGCCTACTCAGAAGTGCAGAAATCTCCTGGACTCCTTGCCTATCTTTACGTGAAGGTACATCTTGGGAGATCCACTTAACACATCCACTCATTCTCCCTGAAAAAGGATAGAAAAACTGCAACATGACCATTCCGAAATGGGTCTTTTTCACACAGGAGATTAGAAGGCTGAGGTGCAATGTGGGCTTATGGTCTATGAATTTCTTCTGAACCAAAAAGAATCTGGAATAGAATCCTGACCCTGTCTGGTGAACCTACTGGATGGCTCTTTTTGCATTAAGAGCTAGACCCTCTTCCACCAACACAGTTCCAAACTGACCAGGGATGGGAAACTTTGACATCTGACAATGGAAAAGGTTGTCGATGGGGAATTTCCAAATATGAAATGAAATAGCCTCTGGATATAATCCCTCTTACCCAACAGTCTCATGTGATGGTGAACCATGACTATGGATAGTAGAAAGACAGATGACGTCTGACCACTTTCAGAGGGGAGCAGTTGAACAGATCTTCAGGGATTCTGAGGCCTCCTGTCAGAGAAAAGCCCATGATATCCCTGACTCTGGGGACCTTCTTGGCCTCTCGGTCTGCATCCATTGAACGGATCACCTCTGCCAAGACCATTCCTGTCAGGTGAGTCAAACTGAGGCCTACACTTATGGAACTAGAGTGAATGGTACCCCATTTGGTTCCTGTTATATAAGCCTGGAATATGACTCCAATGGCAGTGTGTGTCTTACCACCCTGCTCACTCTTTTGCATCTTCTCTTTCACGGATGGGCCAAACAAGGATGACCCATCAAAGAGAGAGAATTTGTGAAGGATGCTCTGAAATTGTCTTGAGAAATCACAGCAGTGTGGCCAGGAGTGGCATCTCATTGTTATGCCGGTTCCAACTGCCCTGGCCACTCCATCAGCTACATTATGCATGAAGTGCATGGATAGGTTAGTGATGGTAGACATTTATTTTATTTTTATTTTACATTTGTTGACCGGGCTAGTCCAACTGGATACATGTCCATTTTCAGTAGAGGCCCGGGGAGAAAAGCTCCAGTAAAAAAAAACATACAAAAATATCAAATTCAAAATTAGGAAAATTGCATTAACATAGAATATTACATCATAAAGTTAACAAATTTACAAAAAAAAAAAAACGGTAAAAAAATTACTTAAGTCAAACATGGAAAATAGTACTCAAGACTAACAGCATTAGTAATTAAGAAAAAGGTTAGTTTATAGAGAGTTGTATGAACAGATTTATGGTTAAGTATATTATGGTTTTGAGTGTAACAGATAGTTGACATGGTCATAAGAGTTGCTTCTAGAAGCTTCTTAGATTTCAATGGCAATGAATTATTCATAATACCTAAAACATGCTGTTCATGATCTATCTAGAACCTATTCATGTGAGTGGTGTACAAAGTATTCGTCCACATTCCTAGTCTATCCATAGGCCCAAACTGTTTAGTAAAGGGTGAATGGATATAGAGTCCTCTGAAAGTTCCCTTTTAACAGGTGGTGATTTAGGCCAAAAATGTCTGTCCTTTGGGTCTGAAGAATCTCATCTGGCTTCTTGTGGATTCTCTCACAGATACTGGGCTCCTGCCATAATCTCCAAGCTGCCAAGACGACGAGCTTGTCATCTAGAGGAACCTAGGACATAGATTATGTTGTTCTGTATGCCTCAAGCAATACCTACGCATCCTGAGAGGAGGTCAGTGAGCCAAGCTTCACTCTCTTGTACCAACAACAGAATGTCGCAGACAAAGGTGGCCTCTGGAGAGGATTGTGGGGTTCCCTCTCTATCCTCCAAATCAGTAGCTGAAGTGAGGAACTCCAAAGGGGAGTCTGTGTGTTTCCTCTTATACAGCCTGGGAGGACTATCTCTGCATCTGGGCAGTAGGATTGAGGTCAACAGAATTACTCTGACCCATAAATGCCAGAGCAAAAATTGACATAACTGAGATGGGTGAAGAAATAATCCTTCCCAACACCTGGAACTGTGCCTACCTTCAATGGATCCAAGGAGACCACTCTTGCTGACAGTTCCAGTCCTCCCTTTGGAGAAAGAGATGTTGTCAATGTGGGGGTGGCTCCCACAGCCAAGAAGGTTGCTGGTCCTAATTAGGGAATCAGCCCAGAAACCTCAAAGGCAGATGTCTCTCACCACCAACTGAGACAAGGGTAATGGCTCTGTTGAATGAACTGAAAGGTGGCAACCCAGTTTCTTGGGTCCAAGTTTTGAATGGCTCTGACAAAGCTGGAGTTTGGTGAACCAGAGCAATAAATCCCACTGTCAAAACAATATGGAATGATGGTCTCTAGGCCGCAAGACCCAGAAGGAAAAAGGCTCCTAGGAAACCAAAGCCAAGATACAGACTGGTGAGAGAGCCATAATGAGGGCATTTGCATGGATCCAGCAACCTTTGAAGCTGAAGAGAATGGGATGATCCCCATCTCAATCTGAATCTTAAGGAATTTCTGTATCAAGCGATCCAAATCCTCCTTGGACATACTTTTATAAGACCCAAATGATCACACAGAGAGAGCTGAGGAAGGATTTTGATAAGGTGCACTCCAATTTGTCTGCCAGTTTTTTAGGAGAAACATGGATTGTAATCAGATCCATAAGTTCTGGGTCTGGAAGAGAAGTATAGGTTGGAGTTCTATCCTTAATTTCCTCAAATCATTTTGCTTTTAGAGCTGGGGTCAGAGCTGAGGTCTCACTTGGCCATTTTTTAGGATCCGATTCTTTGTTTGCCAGGTTTGTCTGAAGGTTTCTTGTTTTTGTTTCTGCATCTGGCAAGAGAAAGACTTTGACAATTAACTTATTCCTCCTGTCTGCCAAAGCCCTAGGTCCAAAAGAAGCAGACAGGTGTGGGACCCCTAAGCTAACTACATGCAAATCATGTAAATTTTGAGGTGAGATCTTATGTTCCCATGTGGAATACTTTTTAAAGCTAATTTGTTTCTCCATAATAAAGACAAACATCACTTCACAATAGCAAGCAGCAGTGATGGTAACCAGCAACTATGGTCTAGAAAATGAACTACCAAGGAATACAGCTATGAGCAAATATTAAAAAAAAAATCTCACGTGTTATTAACTGTATTATGAAGTACTAAAAAGAGCAAAACCCACACAAACTATCTAGACTCACTAATTTTAAATTCTTAGCACCCTAACAAACATTAGCCATAATAACCATTACTATGTGATAATATTCTTACACTACTGAAAGTATACAAATGCTTTAATGAAGAAAATGGTGGCAAAGGACAAAGAAAGGGACTAGATGATACGATTAAAAAATTATATTAAAGGTAAAAATTATTTTCAAACTGACAGAAAATACTGTTTACAAAAAGAACACTTTCAGCAAAAAATATCTACTATTCACCTAATTTATCTTATTTGGTGAAACACTTCTCTGGCTAATATGTGCTGCTAGTCACAAAGGTGGATAGGATTTGAGGTAAGTAAGAGGTAGCTGCATTACGGGACAGAAAATTCTTACAGGTTGCAGAGCACAAAATCTGCCAGGCTGGGTGGCTCAAGGACCCATATGTTGAACTGGACAGACTCAATAGATAGGACAGTATGCCCCCACACACAGTGGTTCAGCAATACCCACATTTCTGGGGATGTACTCATTTAGGTTTATGGATTAAAAAGGAATCTATAATGGCAGCTCAGCATATGTGGGAAGAGACTAAACAAAAGATAATATAAAAACTGAGAAGTTGAAAGCTTGTGACTACAGATATGGATATTAAGGTAAAAGCATTGAAAATGTTTCTAGTTCCTTTAGTATTATATACAGGTCAGGCATACTTTTATCAACCAGTGGAGAAGTTGTGGAGCACAATAAGGAATTCAAGAAATGTATTTGGGAGGGAAAATGGCAAGAGTTAGGTGGGATAAGACATTTCTCCCCATAGAATAAGATGGTTTAGGATTACCAGATTTGAGAGCTACACAGTTAAGGTTCATGTATATAACACAAGCAGTGGATTGCAAATCAAAGCTTGTGCCTATATGAAATGGTTATGTTTTCTTATCTGTACCTTGTGCACTTCCTTCTCTATTCTGTTCACAAGGCTTCTCACATCATCAGTTAACCTCTGAACCTCATAATAATAATTACAAAGTTAGGAAAGATGTACATCTGTATAAAAGATTGTCGAGCTGATCTATTCTGACCTACTTTTGAAATCCACTTATGCAACAACCTGCGAGGGCTAATGTCTATGCTGACCTGCTCTATCACACAACAGTTTACCTTGGCCTGAGCTCTAACAAGTTTCTTACTCAACCCAACAGCTCTTGTTCATTAAAGTTTTTTTCTACTTATATACTAGAACAAATCAATAAACAGAAGGCAGATTTTACTCTCAGGTCCAGAGTCTACTTACTCTTAGATGTGGTAAACAACAAAGCAAGAAATCTTTATGCCTGAATGCTCAGCTCTGATTTAACATTCTGATAACACACATCTGCTACAGCTGTAACAGCAGGATGCTTTAAAAAGAAAACTCCATATATGGATTTTAAATATGTGGATTTCATAACATACTGCCTTGATTGTATTTTTAACTGAAGAATATGGTACATTTCCTACTTCAGCATGGATTATGAAGAAACACTGTTCTGTACATGATAAAATACAGTGTTAAAGATGAAATCAAAGATTATAAAATGATTTGTTGTTGTTCCTTCAGTGCGACTTGGGCAATATCTTCACTTCATCACTAACATTTAATTCCTGTACTGCAAAATGCACCATCACATCTCCTAGAAAATGAACTGCCTGTGAGGAGGTTATGCAAAAACATTAAAGCCTGGTCAACTTACAGTTAAGGGTTGCCACCTTTCCAAAGCCCAAAGTGGGACATTTTTGGTACAAACATCAGATTTTGCAGGGCAAAATATACCCACGACCAGTACAAAGGACAGAACTTCATTTTTTTGCCTAAATAAAAGCTTATTCTTGTAGCATGTTAGTTGCTTATTCTGTTTCTTATAACATTTAGGTTTTTCAGATACAGAATAACTATTTTATGCAACTATTGCATAAAATATAGGAAATAAATTTGTCCTAAAAACCTCAGGACATTTGCCATTTTTACAATTTGTTTGCAGGAAACATCTGCCCAAAGAGGTACTGTCCCTCGCAAAGTGGGACAGGTGGTAACCCTACTTACAGTTGATTTTGTAGGCTGAGTGTGTATTTTTATACTACACACATTTTAAATGCATTGTAGACACTTTGTGAAACAGTTTTGTGTGTCACATTAACTCTATTCTAGTACAAACTGCGGCCTCCTTTTCTCCAGTTTTGAAAAGTTTAGCAACTGTGCTGTTAATGCTAGAAGTTCAGATACTCTGCTCAAGATTTTTGTGGCAGCCAGTACCACTTAAGTACAGTTGTGTACACTTACCATAAATGTAGATGTCAAGAGTGTATTCACTGTTGCAGTCAGTACATTTGGGTAATCTGCTGGCAGGTTGCCCTCAGTCAGCCTGAATATCAAAGTCTTGGGTCCTGCGTCGGTTGCGGTCTCCTCTTCCATGACGTCAGGTCGTTAGGGGTATAAAACAGGCAGCCAACACCATTTTCTTTAGTTTTTCTTGCCCCAGATGTCAGGTGCCCCCAAAATGGGGAGCAAATGTTACATATATATATATATATATATATAAAACTATAAATACATGCAATTGCAATTGTCACAACATAAACTTTACCTTCATAAAAGCGAATACACCACAAATGCTGTAGAATATAGTGAAGGAAAGAAAAGCTGTAGAATAAAGGGGGATGGCGGGTGGGTAACCAGGACTGCAACAGTGAATACACTCTAACATCTACATTTATGGTAAGTGTACACAACTGTACTATGTTCTTCGTGTTTCACTGTTGCAGTCATTACATTTGGGTAGAATCCCAAAGCTATGGATGGGAGGCTGGGACTAAATAGCATTAGGAGCGGCTATAAGGCCCTGCAGAACTGCAGTGGCAAAGCCTGCCCTAGACTTAGAGAAGAAAGGCAAATGATAAAGCTTTGTAAAAGTATGAACAGAACTCCAAGTAGCAGCTTCCAGAATGTCTTTGGTTGGCAGCCCTCTCAGAAAAGCTGCTGATTTAGATGCAGCCCTGGTGGAGTGTGACCTAATGCCCTTGGGCACTGGTTTACCATGATGCAAATAGCAGAAATGAATGCAGTGGCTTATCCACTTTGAAATAGTCTGCTTTGAAATAGCCTTTCCCTCTGATCCTGCAGCAAATGCCACCAGTAGCTGCTCAGACTTTCTTAGGGATTTGGTCCTGTTTAAGCAGAATCTTAGTTGTCTGTGTACATCCAAGGAATGCAGAATCCGCTCCCCCTTGTTCTGCGGATTTGGGTAAAAAGTTTGCAGGTGAATAGTTTGGTTAAGAACCACACTGGATACCACCCTTAGGCATAAAAGAAGGATTGGTCCTGAGGGACACCCTGTCTTGGTAAAATATAATAAAAGGCTCCACAACCATGAGGACCTGTAGTTCTGAAACCCTTCTTGCTGAAGTGATTGCCAGACGTAAAGCTGTTTTCCAGGATAAAAACTTCATATCTGCAGTAGCAGCTGGTTCAAATGGAGGCAGGGTGAGCTTTTTCAACACAAAATTGAGGTCCCATGCAGGAGTAGGTGATCTTCAGGGATGCCTTAAATTTTTGGCCCCTCTAAGATGCTGTTTTAGCAAAGGATGAGAAAAGATTGGTGGCTCTGTGTTGTAATGAGCCGAGATGGCAGAGGCATGGATTTTTATTGATGAAAAAGATAGGCCCTTGTCAAGCATCACTCAAGTATTGTAAAATCTGAGGAATATTTGGCTTTGCTGTGTCAGTTCCTTGTGCTTGGTTCCAAGCACAGAATCTCTTCCACTTATCAGCATAAGATTTTCTAGTACTAGGCCTTCTGGCTTCCAAAATGACATCCATCACAGATTGACTGAGAGGTGTTGTTTGAATAACTACATGATCAGCCATGCTGCCAGGTTCAGAGTTTGGAGCTGATTGTGCAGGATTTGATTGTTCTGCTGAGAAAGTAGATGAGGTATTTGAGGCAAGTACCAAGGAGGGAGTTGAGACGTATGCCTTAGGAGACAGAGGAGGAAAGGCATAGACTGATAAGTTTTTCCAACTGAAGGATAGGGCATCCACTTTCTATGCTTGTCTGTGATAAGTCCTTGTGCAATATTTGTCCAGTTGATAATTCTGGGGAGAGGCAAATAGATCTATGTCTGGGCTCCCCCATTTCTTTATCATCATGCTGAAGACTTGTGGATCCAGTTTCCACTCGTGAGGGTCCGTACGGTTTCTGCTTAGGTCGTCTGCCAGAGTATTTTGTTTTCCCTGGCAGGAATTGAGGTTGAAAATGTACTTGGTAAGTCAAGGCTGTGTCCCACAATGCCATGGCTAGTCTGCAAAGGGGGTAGGAATGTGTGCCCCCCTGCTTGTTTATGTACCACATAACCGTGGTGTTGTCTGTCTTTATCAGTAGTTGTCCTGGATGAAGTAAGTCCTTGAAGGCTGTCAGGGCATCCTGAAAAGCTAACATCTATTTCTGGTTGATATGCAGACGCATTTGTTTTGGGCTCCATATGCCCTGAATGAATCTCCCCACCAGGTGGGGCCCCCTAAGCACAGCCTGATGCATCTGTAGTTAGGGTTTGGTTGGCAGGGGGTAGAGTGAAAGACTGTCCAATGTTCTGGTGCCATGTCTCTGCCCACCAAAGAAACTCCTGTTGTAGGCAGGGAATGAGAGGAATCATTGTTTCCAGACTGTGACAATGTTGACTCCATGAACTTTTTAGGTACCACTGTAGTTTCCTCATATGCAGTCTTGCATATGGAATCAGTAGAATGCAGGATGCCATGAACCCCAAAGCCTGCAGAATTTGTCTTGCAGACAAATGGGTTTTTGTTGTCATCTGTTTGAAGTAAATAGTCAGTTGCCTTTGTTTGTCTGAGACGCAAGTTAAGTCATCTGGGCAGTTGTATTCAAACTTGCACCCAGGAATGTAATCTTTTGAGAGGGTACCAGTTGTGATTTCTTTTCGTTTATTGTGTACCCTAGGCATGTTGGAAGCCTTTTCACAAACGCCAGATGTTAAAGAAGAAGGTCCTTGTTTTCTGCTTGAATGAGACAGTAGTCCAAGTAAGGATAGATTTGTATACTTCTTTGTCTGCAAAATGCAGTTACTGGTGCCAGGCACTTTGCAAAGACCCTGGGTGCAGTAGATAAGCCAAAGGGCAGTGCAGACACTTGGTAATGCATAAAACCAGCCTTGAGGCAGAGGTATCTTCTGCACGATTCTCTTATTGGGATATGCAGGTATGCCTCAAGTCTAGAGTCACTAGCCAAGCATTCTTGCCCAGCATGGGCAGAAGCTGCTGCAAAGTTAGCATTTTTAATTTTGGTATGTCCAAGAATGTGTTCAAAATCGATAAATCCAGTATTGAGCACCAGGCATTGTCTTTTCTGGGTATTAAGAACAGTCTTGAGTAAAACCCTTGTCCTTTTTCCTGTTCTGGTACTGGCTGAATAGCCCCCATATCTATGGAGGATGTAACTTCTTTCTGGGTCTCTGCCCATTGATTTTGTGGCAGATCTGGCCAACCGTTTGGAAATGGCAAGGTATGGAAATGAAATCTGTATCCCTGGGATACTATGTTTAATACCCACTTGTCCTGGGTTAATAACTGCCAATTTTGAGCATGAAGTGCTAGTTTTCCCCCTAAGGGGGCTGCCAAAAGGTAAGTGCTTGGTGATGGCAGAGGGAAGTCATTGAGACTGTTTACTGTAGGGTTGTGCTTTATTTCCTCCAGATTTGGAGGTAGAGGCACCCCATTGCTTTGACCTGTAAGAATCCTGTGATTGGTATCTAGAGCCCTTTGAGCACCTGGATTTGCCCCGTGAAGCTCTGTCAGACACAGGAAAGGATCAATTTTTTGTAGGCCAGTGTCTACTGAATCTTGGTGGCTGCACTTGTAAAAAGTCTTTTACAGTTTGCATAGACTTAGCTTTGTCTTCCATTTTCTTAAAACCTCTTCTGCCTTATTACCAAACAGAGTATCATGCTGTAAAGGTGCATCCAACAATTTAGCTTTAAAATGATCAGGCAAATTATGCTCCTTGAGCCAGGCATGCCTTCTAATCACAGAACCAGTAACTGTGGCCCTGCAGGAAGCCTCCAAGGAATCAAAACCACATTGCAAAGTATGCTTTCCAACCTGTTCTGCTGCATGCAATAATTCCTGTAACTCTATTTTCCACACATTCAGAAATCAACATAATTTTCTGTTTCAATAATCCCATAACATGCTGTTGATATTTAAGCATATGAAACTGGCAGTTTAAGGCCCTAACTGCCAAGGTTGCAGACGTATAAACCTTCTTTCCCCATCTATCCAGCGCCCTGGAATCTCTATCAGAGGGGGCAGGATTCTTAGCTGTTGAGGCCTTTACACCTTTGGGACCATGTGAGATAGTTTCAGGGTCAGCAGCAGGGTTTTTGAATAAAAATTTGTGAGAGTCAGGAACCCTGTAATATCTGTCTGGCTTGCTAGGAGCCGGAGGTTAGGAATCTGGATTCATGCTTGATTCCGAAAAACACATCATCAGCAATGTCTAATACAGGCGGTATGGCCAAAGGCCTATGCTGAGGGAGAAGTATATCCCCAAGCCTCTTTTTTGATTCTGAGAAATCTTGACTCTCCCAATGAAAATGTTTCCTCAAAGTATGCAAAGTTTCTCCAAAGGAATAATCTTCAGGAGGAGATGCAGATGGGATGGATTCCTCTGCATCTGAATCCTCATACGGTGGTATAGAACATTCCTGATCAGAAGAAATAGAAACCTGATCTGAAGATTCATAATCAGTGCCTTGCCTAGGTCTCTTATCAGGGGGAGGTTGGGAACCCCTGATTAAGGTAATTAAGTCTTCAGCCATTTTGATCATCTGCTTTTTGGGCATAGAGGCCTGAGCACGTGGCTCATGTGTCAGTTTTTTAGCCTTAGAAGTTGCTTTTGTATTTGTTTTTGAAGCTGGCGGTTTTATATAGAAATGCTGAGGCCTGAAGACACCCCCAGAAGCCAGTGCCTGCTCAGCGGCTACAGACCCATCCGAGGGAGAGACATCCGTGGGTACAATACTTTGAGAATCTCACAGCACGCCAGACTCCACATGGGTCTCGGTAGAGGTCTGCGACTCGAAAGTAGTGGGTATCAGGAGCTGCGAAAGCACCTCACTGAGTACCGGCGACTGGCTTAGGAGAAGCTTCGTCGGTTTTGGACCTCAACGGTCTGTCTCTGTCATTTTCTTTGCGTTTTTGGTGAACTCCGGTAGTCGATTGCTATCAGACGACATTTCAGGGTAGTTAAATCGGTTTCCAAAATATTTTGAAGCAAAGATATACAGACGCTTAATAGTGCGTTGGTTAAATCTAGCACAAAACCGACAGCAAGGCACGTTATGATCTGTGCCTAGGCAAGGAATACAGTACAAATGAAAATCCTTATGAGTTATTTGCTTCCCGCAAGTAATGCAATTATTAACTTTTACTGACATTGGTATGGAGCAAGAAAGTGTTTCCCCAACGGGGTACTTAGCTGTAATTGAAGATTTCGGTTCTGAAACTCGAATTCGAAAATTTCAGGAGTCGGCCGACCGGCACTTGCGAACTGCTTCTGCTTCGGGCACCGCGCGGCAAGAAAGACTAAAGAAAATGGCGTTTGCTGCCTGTTTTATACCCCTGACGACCTGACGTCATGGAAGAGGAGACAGCAACCGACGCAGGACCCAAGATTTTGATATTCAGGCCGACTGTGGGCAACTTGCCAGCAGATTACCCAAATGTAATGACTGCAACAGTGAAACACGAAGAACATCAGGGGAGCATTGTTAAGCATGTATGGCATATAAGTACCTAACATCTAAATAAACACAAACACCCAATTGCACACATGTACTCATACATCTCAGCTGTCCTGAATTTCTCAAAATCTAGATTTTTGCCTCAAAGTTTCTCATAAAATTTGTGGTTGCATGGCAAGCCATTGAGGAATGAAGTCACTAAGTAATGACAACTATTTTAGAGTTTCAGACACAATATCCTTTGGAAAATGCATGTTAATGCGAAACTTGTTATTCTAGCATGTCATTGCAAAATATGCTATTCTAGCAATTTTCTAGATTTAGATATTTAAAATCTGTCTCTGATTTTGGCCTTTGTCCATACCATTATTTTATTAAGAGGCTGAGAGGTATGCACTTTCACTCATTGACTCAAGTCACTAACTCAACAGCCATGCATTGTTTACACCAAAATTATAATGTTATTTGCAGTGTAAAGGAAAACAAACACTTCTGCCACATTTAGGTTACCACTTCAATATGTGAACATGTTAAAAGACCAACATCTTCAATTAATTTTAAGGTAGTCACATGCACGGCACTTTCTTTGAACAGTAGATTTTTTTAATGTTTATAATATGTTTGTTTGCTTAACTTTTTTACTTGAGTCAAAAAAAGGTTCCTGCAATGTGCAACAGCAGTTCCTTGATCCATCGTCCTACCTAGAATTTAAATTTAAAAGCCTACGGTACAAAGATGTTTGACTTCAGCTAGCCCAAAAAGCATACGTTTAAATATACTGCACCTCTGTCAGCTTTCTTTTCCCAAACAGTACCATCTTCCTTATTGTGCATAACAATGAATCTACCTCTAGGTTAGTCTTCTACCATTTAACACATACCACTCTTCCTTCAACTGTTAACAAAAGCATCATTATACAACTACCCCCCATTAATATTCAAAAACGTGCACGCTGATTGGTCAGCATGCACATTGTAAATCAGAGTTATAGTAATGGAAAAAGGTCCGGTCGCCCAGACATTTTCCATTACTATAACTCTTTTTTCACACTGTTTCGCTATGTTAAAGGAGTTTAACATAGCGAGACAGCTTTAAAAAAAGCAATGGAGAATCTCCGTTGCTTTTTTAAAGCTGTCTCGCTATGTTAAACTCCTTTAACATAGCGAGGCATTTTGTAAAAAGCAACGGAGATCTTGCTTTCTCCGTTGCTTTTTTCAAAACTGTCTCGCTATGTTAAATGGGTTTAACATACTGAGACAGTTTTTAAAAAAGCAACGGAGATGCTCCATTGCTTTTTTTAAAGCTGTCTTGCTATGTTAAACTCATTTAACATAGCAAAACAGTTTGTAAAAAGCAACGGAGATCTTGCTTTCTCCGTTGCTTTTTCCCACAGTTCTGATGTACTGCGTAGGCATATGCATGCGCAGTACATCAGAACTGCCGCAGAATACCAGACAGCTGCGAAAGGGCAGCAAGGAGGCATTATACAATGCCATTATTTAAGAAAAGTAATTATTTTTTTTCTTAAATAATGTCATTGTATAATAGCAATAACCCACTTCTGGGTGTGGGTAATGCTGAATTTACCCACGGTTGGCTTTGTTTGGCCACTCGGGCTTCGCCCTCGTGACCAAACCACACCAATCGTGGGTAAATCCAGCATTACCCACACCCAGGCGTGGGTTATTGCTATACTATCCCCCTCCCCACAAACATGCATTCTTTTTACTTTTGTTTGACTCTTGTCCGCTGAACATCTAACTTCTCCTGTCTGACACTATTTATTCCCCTCAAGCCTGAAGATCATCTGCCCACACACACACACAATAGGGTTGTCTTCCTTCTCACTGGGGAACTAGGGGAATAATCTGTTTGATCTATTAAATACTTTATGCATTGGAAGTTTATGGATGCTGGGGAAGTGTCGGCAACCAGGTAACAGTCGTCCTGCATCAGGCAGATGTTTCCTGAATGCATTACTACTTCGGCAATACTGAATGCTCAAGCTTACAATATACTTGCTCAAGGTTCCTCCATGCCTCGCTACATTTATGATTGTCCTAAGCATGCCATCTTCAAACAGGCAACAGCTGACTGACATGTACGCCTTGGTGCTAACCATCTCTATCAGAAAGTTACCACTCATAAGGTAGAATATATTAAGCACTCAACCACACGGTTCTTTCTCTCTTGGCCATCTCCTAAGCTGCTGAGGTCCACTACTTGAACCCACAATGCCTGCAGTGTACTCAAGACTGAAACACTTCTACCAGCAAAGACAGCTTTTTATGCAACACTTGTGGCCAATCACTCCTTAAGTGAGGGCAAACCCCATCAGTCTAAATACACTTCAAATATTCTCTACACTTACAGTCATGCACACATTTGTATTTTTATTTTTACATGCATGTTTACTGAAGTACAAATACACCGATAGTACACACATCCATAGAAGTGCACTTCGTCAAAACTTCACACTGTTAACCAATGAAACAAAATATAAAATCAATAACTAAACAAATATATAACTCCTACTGTCACAGCTAGAACAAAATAAAACCTCTAAATTGAGAGCTGGGTATCTTCAGTCCCTGGAGTAGTGACAGGAAAAACACTTGATTACACCACTTTTAATGAGAAGGGTAATTCAACTATTTATTCTAACAGCTCTCTCTAAAAGGTTGTCCCTACAGACATTATCCCTTTAGAAAAGATAATGACTAGCAAAAATGCTCAGTCACAATTACCTTTTTCCACTTACTGATCCAAGTTCTTTAGTCACTATATCTTACAACAGACAAACTGCACTGTGTCTCAGGGGGATCCACGGATTTCAATCAGCATGTGACAGCCTTTTTGGCTACCAACAAGATTAAGGTCAGCAGTGTATATTTCTGGTTAGCTCATTTGTTTTCCCCAGGAATACCCAATAGAACATGAAAGGCAGAAAGCTGTACGCTGACTGGACAAATTTCACTAACTCTTACAGCTGATACCTAAACTGAAGGAATGAGGACAGCTCCAAATTATGTGGAACCAAGAGCCCACACTAATTTCTTTACATCTTCAACAATGAGGAGAGACACCGGAAAACACTGCTCCGAACCTGCTTGGCATATAACGATACATAAACACTTACACCCAAACATACAAAACTTTTCAGCCCACTTTGCTATCTTCAGACCTCTGAATGCTTTCACCTTTAAAAAGACTTTCTTTAATAAACTTTAGAACTTTATAAACCTTACTTTAAGTCTTCAATGAGTACCAATTTTCCACCAACACAGTTCCAAACTGACCAGGGATGGGAAAGACAGTATTGGACTTGTCCTCACTTTAGCAAGCACTACACCAAATGAAAAACTTTCAGTCTAGTCGTCAAAATGTACTAAACTGCTACAAGCAAATGTTTTTCCACACTCAGACCTGCTTTTTCAAACAGCCACTTAAGAGCTTTGGTCACTTCCTGGAACACAGGCTGTCAAAATGGCCAGGATCCTATCCCACAACATCAATCACCTGAATTATAGACTCTACATAACTGACTGACTACTTCTTTCTAAGCTGCCTCATAGTTAGCAGCAGTACAAAGAGGAGGAAAAAAAATTGTAAATTGTGTCAATCTCCAACACAAAAAATATAGAACCCCCAGACCCTGTAACTCTAACTGCAGTAAGGTTATTCCAAGCTACTCTAGGACTTCTGACTTTCCCAATAAAATTTGGGGCCGCTCACTTAATCTTTACAAAATAATTCTCAGGATTAAACAGCAGTGCTGGAAATTAATACAAGCACTCAGGCAATATAAACATTTGCAGTTCTATCCCTCTTTGGCTCTTCCATGGCATTTACCAATCCTTGGACTTCAAATATGTCAATGGCCATGTCAGAGTTAATGCCTTTGATTTAAAGCAGATATTGACCCAGGTGCCAGCATAAGCAGCCCCGACGTCGACAACCTCAGAGTCAATAGTGTCTGTGTGTGGGTGGGTGGGTTGTGGTCGACACTTTGGGCTTGACCATGGTACTTTTGAGACCGAGGCTTGGTATGCAGTCCCTGAGCTTGGCCTTTTGGCACTTAGCAGGGCCTTTGACCTTGACTGAGGCATCAGGGACTGTTCCAACCTCAAGCTGTGTGGCTGGTGATAGAGCCTCAACCCCAGGGCAGACTTACTCATTCTTAGTGGCAAGGCTGACCTGGTATCTCCAGGCTAGGAACTGACAGTAGCTGCTCTTTTGGCTGAGGTTTTTGCAGGTCCCAATCCTGTTTAGGTAGGCATCTCTGGATCAAGCTACACTTAAGGCAATTCACTCAATGGCCGTCCAGGATGTGCCTGCAAATGATCTATTGTGATCAGTGTTCTACCCCAGTAAACAAACTAAATAAAATATGCTTCTGGACCAACATACAACCCCCACTGAATGACCCTTACATAACAGGTGAACAGTTTTCCTCCTCCCTGGACTCCCCATAAAGGTCCAGGCAGGAAGGCTGTGAGCAAGACAAAGAACTTGGACTCCCTTGGAGAGTCCCTCATGCCTGAAAATGATGAGGGTCAAGGGACAGATTTCCCTACTGTGTCCCCGATGACTCCAAATTCTTGGAAATATTCTAGCTCATCAAGGTTAATGCAAACAAGCCATAAGACATTCCCTGTAATTCCAAACGTACCCTGATGGATGTTCACCAGCTCAGCTTCTTAGGTGGTTCTAGCTACCAATAAAATTGGTACTGGAAAACATACTCAAGAACCCAAAAATTGTGATAAAATACTGCACTCCCCACAACAGCTAGCTGGTCACACAACCCTGCAGGTGGAATCCCTTGTTGGTGGCTGTTGCCTTGAAGAAGACATGAACGCACTCCGAGCAGGCCAACATGATCATTGACTGAATAGAGAATTATGTGTTTCACTTTTGCCATTAGGGAGCTGAACTATCAGACTTGCATGCAGAGGTTCTAGACTGACTTGTCAAACAAAAAATAAAGACTTTGGAAAAGTTCCATATTTGGAAACCAAGAGAAAACCTCATTCACAGCTGCCAACTTTAGCTTCACTGCTCAAGCTTCACTGCTCAACCACCTAGTCCATTTTGTATACAGTCCTACTGATGGAGTCACTTGGGTGGTGGGCAATGGCCTGTTTGGCAACGTTTGGTTCCATCTTTTAGGAATTTCCTGAAAACATCAAGGTCCAGTTTATGAATCCCCCATTTTATGGTTCTCCGCTCTTTGCTAGATCAGTAATGGCGGGCCCTGTAAAAGAAAAAAGTGAGGCAATAGGTTCACCAAGGTTGGTATTGAGTTTTATCCATACTCAAGAGACTGCAGCTCCTGCTGGCTTTGGTACCAGTGCCTGGAGCAAGACAAGAGGCTCTGAGAAGTTACACAAAGAATCTGGCAACTTTCAGAACAGTTGGGGTTCCAGAGGATGCGTTTCTCAGCAAGAAAGTCAGCGATCACAGAACATTCCTTTGGGAAGCCACTTCTCCATTTTCTGAGGGCTTGCCCAACTGCTCTATTTTGGAAGCAGTCGAGAGGCATTTCTATCTCCAGCTGCTCATGGGGAAGGCCATCATATGTGACAGGTCACTGAAAGACAGGACATCCTGAGGCTATTTCATGCACTTTTCCTCACTTCCAAGTTTGCAGTCCTCTCTTCTAGATGTCTCACCCCACCAAAAGGCTGCAGCAAGGGTAAGAACAGCAAACAGAATAATAGAGAACAATGGATGGGTGGTACAGCAACCCAGATTAAGAAATATACACATGTATGACAATGTGTCATAAATTTGACATTAAAATATGACTAACCATTAAACAGTATACCACAGAAATGCTCCCAGAGGGTAACTACAAGCTGAATGTACCTAGTTTACTTAAAGTCTGTGCCAACTATTTACAGTGGAGGTTGTGGGGGAACAAAATACACCTTTCTTTGATGTGATTACACCTTTATTACTTAATTTCCTTAATGACCAACTTTCTGGTACAGTAAATTGCCTTAAGAAGTGCGTGTGTGTGTGTTTGTATGATTTTCTTTAGAGTAAGTTGGTGTGACAGATGATAAAGACAGTCTAAAACACTTTTCAGTACATGTAAAATAACTGAAAATCTCAATCCCCATTGGGGGATTATTTTTCAAGGAGATCTTACAGCTATGAAACTTATTTGTGCTCCAAACACCACGGGTTTACTTTTGGATAACCTGACAAAACATTATTATGTGTGAATCACTTGTGCTTATTGCGGAGGTTAAATGTGATGTTTGCATTGTTGTTGGAATATTATAATCTAAAAAAGTTATGTACTCACCGTAACGTTCCAGCTGAGTAGGTCTGTTCCGCTACACAAGGGTTCAGAGACAACACGTAGGGAGAAAGGATAGTTCTGCTCAATTTGTCTGCCAAGATGTTGGACCGACCTGGAATGTGCATTGCTATCAGAAAGCGGTTGGTGGAGATCGCCCATTCCCAAACTCTCAAGGCTTCTCGGCAAAGAGGATAAGACTTGGTTCCCCCCTGTTTGTTGATATACCAGACCACTGACATATTGTCTGACTGGATCGCAATAGTTCCCAGAGGTAGATAAGCATGAAAGGCCTACAACCTTAAAAGGACCGCTCTCATCTTTAGAACATTTATATGCAGAACGGTCTCGTTTTGAGTCCACGTGCCTTGAACAGTCCTGCCTGAACAATGCCCCCCCACCCTAGGCAAGAGGCATCCGTGGTTACAGTGGCTTGGGGTTAGGGCGCAAGAAAGGGACGTCCCTCCTGCAAATTCCGAGATCGGAGCCACCACATGAGAAAATTTCTGCACGCACTGCTCAGAGGGATCGGAAAATCTAGAGGTTGATGAAGAATCAACCACTGAACTTGCAACGTCCACTGTAAAATTCTCATATGCAGGCGAGCACAGGGGATCAGGTTGATAGCTGCTGCACGGACCCTAAGGCTCTCAGGACTAATTCTGCAGGGGGTGCAGAGGACTGCAAGAGCACTAACACATGAAGTGTCAAGTTGAATAGTCTCTGTCTGGGGTTAAAAATGCCCTGGGCCTGACGAGAATCTATTCTCGCCCCTATGAAGTCTAACACTTGAACAGGTTGAAGGGAAGACTTCCTCAGATCTACGGTAATCTCTAGCTGGGGTGACATCCGTAGAAAGAAATCTCTGGCTAGTAAGAGTTGATGCCTAGTGGGGGCGGTGAGGAGCCAGTCGTCCAGGTACGGAAAGACCTGAATGCCCTGAAGTCTCAGGTGGGCCGCTACAACTGCCATGACCTTGGTGAACACTCTGGGGGCTGTGGTGAGACCGAAGGGTAGGACCCTGAATTGATAATGACTGGCCCCTAGCCAAAAGAGGAGGAACCTCCTGGATCACCTGTCCATCAGAATATGGTAGTACGCATCCTTGAGGTCTATCGAGCACAAAGTACAGTTGTGTATACTTACCATAAATGTAGATGTTAGAGTGTATTCACTGTTGCAGTCATTACATTTGGGGTAATCTGCTGGCAGGTTGCCCTCAGTCGGCCTGAATTCCAAAGTCTTGGGTCCTGTGTCAGTTGCTGTCTCTTCTTCCATGATGTCAGGTTGTCAGGGGTATAAAACATGCAGCCGATGCCATTTTCTTTAGTTTTTCTTACCCCCGATGTCAGGTGCCCCCAAAAAGGTAGCAAGATGTTCTTCCGTTCGATTCTCAGCTAGTGTGCAGAGAGTGCCTTACTGTGTGGAGTCTGCATGTCCTCCCCGCAGTCGAGTGGCCTCCGAAAGACATGCATGAATGGGTGTGCCTTCGCTGAAGGTTGGGTGTCGGGCTGGCAACTCAACACCATAAAAACTGACTGCCAATCATTAGCGGACCGGAGTTCCGGATGTCGGGAGGGTAACCTGGACTGCAAAAGTTAATACACTCTAACATCTACATGTATGGTAAGTGTACACAACTGTAGTATGTTCTTCATGTTTTACTGTTGCAGTCATTTTTGGGTAGAATCCCAAAGCTATGGTTGGGGGGCTGCAGCTAAACAGCATTAGGAGCGGCTATAAGGCCCTGCAGAACTGCAGTGGCAAAGCCTGCTCTGGATTTAGAGTAAAGAGGCAAATGATAATGCTTTGTAAAGGTGTGAAGAAAACTCCAAGTAGCAGCCTCTAGAATGTCTTTGATTGGTACTCCCCTTAGAAAGGCTGCTCAAGTGGCTGCATCTCTGGTCGAATGAGACCTAATGCCCTTGGGCACAGGTTCACCATGGTGTAAGTAGCAGAAATGGATGCAGTGGCTTATCCACTTTGAAATTGTCTGCTTTGAAATAGCCTTGCCTTCTGATCCTGCAGCATATGTCACTAGTAATTGCTCAGTTTTTCTTAGAGCTTTAGTCCTGCTCAAGTAGAATCTTAGTTGTCTGTGTACGTCTAAGGAATGCAGAATTCTCTCCCCCTTGTTCTGTGGATTTGGATAAAAGGTTGGCAGATGAATTGTTTGGTTAAGAGCCACACTGGAAACCACCTTAGGCATAAAAGTAGGATTTGTCCTCAGAGATGCTCTGTCTGGGTGAAATATGATAAAATGCTCTATAGCCATGAGGGCCTGTAGCTCTGAAACTCTTCTTGTCGAAGTAATAGCTAGTAGCAGAGCTGTTTTCCATGATAAGAACTTTATATCAGCCGTAGCAGCTGAATCAAATTGAGGCAGGGTGAGCTTTTCCAACACATAAGTGAGGTCCCATGCAGGCAATGGTGATCTTCTAGGAGGCCTTAAATTTTGGCTCTTCTAAGATACTGCTATAGTAAAGGATGAGAAAAGATTGGTGGCTCCGTATTGTAATGAGCCGAAATGGCAGAGGCATGGATTCTAATTGATGCAAAAGATAGGCCTTTGTCAAGCATCTCAGTTAAGTATTGCAATATCTGAGGAATATTTGGTTCTGCTGTATCAGTTCCCTGTGCTTGATTCCAAGCACAGAATCTCTTCCATTTGTCAGCATAAGATTTTCTAGTACTAGGCCTTCTGGCTTCCAAAATGACATCCATCACAACTTTACTGAGAGGTGTTGTTTGTAGGACTACATGATCAGCCATGCTGCCAGGTTCAGAGTCTGTAGTTGATTGTGCAGGATCTGATTGTTTTGCTGGGACAGTAGTTGTGGTCTTTCAGACAAGGTCCAAGCTGGGTATTGAGACAAGTTTCCTTAGGACTGGGTACCAGAATTGGCGGGGCCAGTCCGGGGCAATTAGTATCATCTTTGGTTTCTCTTGTCTGACTTTTAGGAGGACCTTGGGGAGAAGAAGCAGAGGAGGAAAGGAGTAAACTGATAGATTTTTCCAACTGAAGGATAGGGCGTCCACTTTCAATGCTCGTCTGTGATAAGTCCTTGTGCAGAATCTTTTCAATTGAAAATTTTGAGGAGAGGCAAATAGATCCACGTCTGGGCTCCCCCATTTCTCTCTTATGCTGAAGACTTGTGGATTTAGTTTCCACTCATGAGGGTCCATATGGTTTCTGCTTAAATCGTCTGCCAGAGTGTTTTGTTTTCCTTGCATGAATTGAGCTTGAAGATATATTTGGTAGGTCAAAGCTGTGTTCCACAGTGCCATGGCTAATCTGCAGAGGGGGTATGAGTGTGTGCCCCCTTGCTTGTTTATATACCACATGACTGTGGTGTTGCTGTCTTCATCAGTTGTCCTGGATGAATTAAGTCCTTGAAGGCTGTTAGGGCATTTTGAACAGCTAGTCAGAGGGGGTAGGATTTTTTGCTGTTGAGGCCTTAACTCCCTTTGGACCCTGTGAAATAGTTTCAGGATCAGCAGCAGGGTTTCTAAATAAAAATTTATGAGAGTCAGGGACCCTGTAAAATCGGTCAGGCTTACTGGGAGCTGGAGGTAAGGAGTCAGGGGACAAGCTTGACTCCGAAAACACATCCTCCACAATGTCTAAAACAGGGGGAATGGCTAAAGGCCTGTGCTGAGGGAGAAGAAGGAAATCCCTTAGCCTCTTTTTTGATTCTGAGAAGTCTTGACTCTCCCAGTGAAAATGCTCCCTCAAAGTATGCAAGGTTTCTCCAAATGAATAATCCTCAGGAGGAGATGCAGATGGAATAGACTCCTCAGCATCAGAATCCTCATAGGGGGAAGAGAATATCCCTGATCAGAAGAGGAATCAGAAGAAATAGAAACCTGATCTGAAGATTCATAATCAGTGTCTTGCCTAGGCCTCGTATCAGGATGGGGATGGGTACCCCTGATCAAGGTAATATGGTCTTCAGCCATTTTGATCATCTGTTTTTTAGGCATAGAGGCCTGTGCACGTGGCTCATGCGTCGGTTTTTTAGTTTTAGAAGTTGCGTTTGTCTTTGGTTTTGCAGCTATCATCGGTTTGATATACAAATGTTGCGGTCTGAATACATCCTCAGAAGCCAGTGAATGCTCAGCGGCTCCGGACCCATCCGAGGGAGATACATCCGTTAATCCAATACCTTGAGTATCTTGAGGCATGCCGGACTCCACATGGGTGTCGGTAGAGACCTGCGACTCGAGGGTAGCAGGTATCAGGGGCTGCGAAAGCACCTCACTGAGTACCAGCGAACCGGCGACTGGCTTAGGAGAAGCTTCGTCATCGGTTTTGGATCTCAACTACCTTTCTCTGTCCTTTTCTTAGCGTTTTTTTATGTACTTCGGTAGTCGGATTGCTATCAGACGACATTTCTGGGTAGTTAAATCTGTTTCCAAAATACTTTGATGCAAAAATATACCGACACTTAATAGTGCATTGGTTAAATCTAGCACAAAACAGACAGCCAGGCACGTTGTGATCAGGGCCTAGGCAAGGAATACAGTACAACTGGAAATCCTTATGAGGTATTTGCTTCCCAGAAGTAATACAATTATTAACTTTTTCTGACATCGGTAAAAATCAAGAAAAAAGTTTCCCCAACGGGGTACTTAGCTTTAGTGAAGACTTCGGTTCTGAAACTCAAACTCGAATATTTCAGCAGTACGGCCGACCGGCACTTGCGAAATGCTTCTGCTTTGGGCACCGCGTGGCAAGAAAGACTGAAGAAAACTGTGTCGGTTGCATGTTTTATACCCCTGACGACCTTATGTCATGGAAGAAGAGACAGCAACCGACGCAGGACCCAAGACTTTGGAATTCAGGCCGACTGAGGGCAGCCTGCCAGCAGATTACCCCAAATGTAATGACTGCAACAGTGAAACACGAAGAACATCCAGTCTTCCTCCTGCAGGAAGGGCAGGATGGATTGAAGCGTGACCATCCGGAACATTTCCTTGGCAATGAACAGGTTCATTGTTGACAGGTCGAGAATCGGCCTTAGGTCCCCCATCATTTTTGGCACCAAAAAGAACCTGGAAAAGATGCCTGATCTGGACTTGTCTGGGGCACCTGCTGGATGGCTCTTTTTTTCTAGTAGCTTTTGTATTTCCAAGGCCACGGCCTCCCGCTGATCGGGTGGGACTTTCGGGAGGCGCCTTGTGTAAGGGGGCTTGTTTATGAAGGAAATAGAATAGCCTCTGGATATTATTCGAAGCACCCAGCGATCTGTCGTGAAGGACGCCCATTGGGGAAAGGTTCCAAGAAGCCGCAAAGATGAAGACAGGCGTGATGCCTTAAGGCGATGCCGGACCCGCTAGCCCTAGCGGCTCCCTCGGTGGCATGAGAAAGTAAACGCATGGACGTACTGGACACAGACTTGAGAATGGCCATACGAGCCGAGAAGGTCTGTTTATCCTCGGCTGACATGGACTCAAGGGGAGACTCCGCGTACTCTTTCACGAAGTCTCGCTGCAGTCGAATTACGTGGGCCAAGTAATTCAGCGCCCTTATAGTAAAGGTGGCGGAAGCAAAGCTCCGCTTTCCAAGACGGTCCATAGCCCTGGACTCCATGTCTAGGGGTGGACCGAGGAACTTTCTTGGGCGAGTTCCGTTTTTGTGGCTGCCACCACCATGGCATCAACTGGGGAACCTTTGTTCCAAGAAGCTCTATCTGCCGGTGGACTCAATATTTTGTCTGGCCTTTTGGGTATAGGCTCCACAGTGTCCGGTTCCCTCCAAGCTCTGGTGGTGATCAAGTCCACGAGAAGGTCGGCTGAGGGGACACCCAAGAGGTAGATGGGCCTGTGTCAAACGCCTCCAGGAATACAGATTCATCAGAGGAAGGTTTTTGGGTGGACCACCACCCCACCCCCCCGGCGAAGGATTTCCATAATGTCTCTAAAGGAGACATCTTTGGGGGGTGATTTGGGGGAACCTTCCCCTTCCTCCAAGTCGGTATCCTCGGTGAGGGACTCGGGGGAGTCCAAGTGCCTCCTTTTACACTGGTGTTTGTGAGGGACCTCCTCGGGTGGACTCTCCGGGGATGGCTCACAAATGGTTTCGTGTTCCTCCACAGGAACTGTCTGGGGCGCAATAGAAACAGGCTGTCCCTGGGGGGACTGGATGATGGAAGACAAACCCAGCTGCGAGGGAGCAGGGATGGACCCAGAGGACAGAGTGAGGGGTCTCGATCCTTCAGAGAGAACCCTCTCCACAATGAATGCCGAGGGAGACCCGGCCTCCCTGAAACTAGTAGCAGAGACCCACGGATCCGACAAAGGGATCAGAGCCGAAGTTGGGACGGTATGCCCCGACCACAACGGAGCCGATGACACACTTATCCCCTCGGATCCGATACCCAACTCTCGGCTCTGAGAGCTCGAATCTGAAAGCGGATCCGGAAGACTCAAGGGCATGGCCGGCGTCGAGGCCGACCCCGACTCCGGGGCTCCTCGAATCCATAGAATCTGATATCCAATGGCGGATCGGAGAAGGAGCTATCGGGGTGAAAAATGGAGCCGAACTCCCAACACCGGGAGGGGGGGAGCCAGCATTACCCCCATCTGCAGTTGAGTTTGTAGAAACCTTCGCATCATCCGATCCAGGTCTGCTTCAGAGATGCTCCGAGTCGATCTGGAGGACGCCGACTGGGAGAGCAGACAAGAAGACGACCTCGAAGGTGGTCTAGCCTCCTCCTCCTCCGGCTCAGGAGAAAAACGTGGTGAACGGAGCCGAGGAGAGGATGGCCTGGTAACCTTTACTGGGGACCAGATTACCTTAGCGGGAGGAGCCATTTGATCCAACTCGGACTGTCGCTTGCGGCCCTCTCGCTATCTTTATCCTTATCCTTGTCCAAGTGTCTCCCTGTCTCCCTGTACTTTTCTTTGACTTTCTTGGCCCCACTCTCTCCCTGTGTTAAGGTGGGAGGCTGAGTTCCGGATAGGGGAGAAGAAGGGCCTGAAGGCTGAACAGCCACAGCCGTGGATGGTTAGGAAGCAGCAGAAGAGGCAGAAGTTGATTCTGTGGGTAGAAGACCTGCCAGAATTAACTTATTCCTGCGATCCTGCAGGGCTTGGGGGCTGAAGGCCGCACAGATCTTGCAGCCGGAAGACAAATGGGCCACCCCTAAGCAAAATACACACAGTGTGTGACCATCGGCTGAAGACAGCTTGTGGCCACACTCCGTGCACTTAGAGAAAGTCACTTTCTGACATCTTAGTGAAACACACACAAACACACACACACTCTTAAGGGCGGGAAGGGGGGCCTACACTAACTGAAAGTTTTCAACTTTCAAGAAAGGAAACAAAAACCAATAGCTATCGTGGATAACTAATAAATTTTCAAAATTATCAAAAGGGGCACACACAGGGACCAAATTTTTCAAGAAAAACCCTGACACTTGCCTGGAGCTCAAGAATCCTGTGCTGGCGAAGCCGTGGCAAATGAGATCTGGGGATTGGAAGGAGGTTGCAGTACAGTATGGGTAGGGGGGGGGGCATGGAGCTCAGATCTTTTTGCTTGGTATGCTGCCGGCTTGGATCCGTATCGGATCCGAAACCCACAGGTTGCTGATCAAATGAAGCTAACTACTTCAGATCAAATGCTACATAACTGTCATAAGGGGATAAGCCTGTACATGGTGGATTGTCTACTGCATATGAATTTATAAAAGTGATGAAGACCAGTAGCTGCATAAAAGAGCCCTGAGAAACTATAGAGTGGACACCTCTAAAGTAAGCAGACTAAAAGTACTCTGGAAAAATTAGCTGAAGACCACTTTGCAAACCCATAGCAAAGACAGCACGTTTCTGTTAACAGGAGGGTGTGGGCACCGCCATCAAAAGTTTCTGAAATCCAATAAGCACCTCTCTAGCAAGGCTACACAGGGACTCTGCTATGAGGGGAAGCATTCACTGAAGTAAAAACGGCAGTGCAGGGCCTGAAAGGTCATGTTCTGCAATCCCACCAGTGGGAAAGTACAGTTGTGTACACTTACCATAAATGTAGATGTTCTAGTGTATTCACTGTTGCAGTCATCACATTTGGATTATCCCTGCCAGGGTAGCCCTCGGCCGGCCCGAATACCACAGGCTTAGTATTTCTGCGTCGGTTGCTGTTGCTTCCGGACTGACGTCAGGTCGTCAGTAGTATAAAGTAAGGCAGCCAACGCCATTATATCAGTTTTTCTTGCCCTGTCAGAGACCCCCTAAGTGGAGCCAGGATATGGTGGAAGAACCCCACCAGTAGAAAGTAAATACCAAAGTACCAAAGTTCCTTGTAAGGAGAGAGAGAAGAAAAAGGGGGAATGGAGGGAGGGAAACCAGGACTGCAACAGTGAATACACTTGAATATCTACATTTATGGTAAGTGTACACAACTGTACTATGTTCTTCGTGTTTCACTGTTGCAGTCATCACATTTGGGTTGATTCCCAAATCTGAGGAAAAGGGTGGAGGCAGTCAAGAAGTCTAGGGACTGGCTAGGATGCCCTGCAAGACTGCTGTGGCAAAGCCTGCCCTGGATTTGGAGAAGATAGGCAAGTAGTAATGCTTGGTGAAGGTATGAACAGATGTCCATGTGGCAGCCTCCAGGATGTCCCTGGTGAGGACTCCTCTGAGGAAAGCTGCAGAGGTGGTGGCTGCTCTAGTAGAATGAGTCCTGACCCCCTTACGGGGAGGTTTCCCGTGTTGCTTGTAACAGAAATGTATGCAGTGTGCTATCCATTTGGAAATGGTTTGTTGCTTTGATATGGCTTTGCCCCCTGCCCCTGCAGCAAAGCCGACTAGCAATTGATCACTCTTTCTGAATTATTTAGACCTGTTTAGATAGAATCTGAGCTGTCTGTGCACATCTAGAGAGTGCAGGATCCTTTCCCCCTTGTTTTGTGGGTTAGGGAAAAAGGTGGGCAAATGAGTGGTCAAGAACACACTGGACACCACTTTGGGCATGAAGGATGGGTTAGTCCTGAGGGACACCCTGTCAGCATGGAAGAGGATGAAGGGCTCTACAGCCATGAGTGCTTGTAGCTCGGATACTCTTCTGGCTGACGTGATGGCCAGAAGTAAGATGGTCTTCCAGGAGAGAAACTTTAACTCTGCTGAAGATGCTGGTTCAAAGGGGGGGGGGGGGGTGAGCTTTACCAAGACAAAGTTTAGGTCCCAAGCTGGGGTAGGTGCTCTTCTGGGTGGCCTCAATTTGCTAGCCCCACTTAGGAACTGTTTGATGAGATGGTGTGAGAAAAGTGGGTGCTCAATGTTGAAATGAGCAGAGATAGCAGAGGCATGAATTTTAATAGAGAAAAAGGAAAGGAGAGACCACTGTGTAGCAGGTCAGCTAGGTAAATCCAGGATGAGAGGTAGGGAGGGCTGTGCTGTATCAGCCCACTTAGCCTGAATCCAGGTGCAGAACCTTTTCCATTTGTCAGCATAAGACTTTCTAGTGCTAGGGCGTCTAGCCTCATGTACATCTTCTAGAACCTGTTTACGGAGAGTGGCAGCTTGATCAGTGGTCAGGGAATAAGCCAGGCTGCCAAATTGAGGGTCTGCAATTGGGTATGCATGAATTCTCCCTCCCTCGGTGTCAGGAGGGTTGTGGTCTGAGGGAGATGCCATGGTGGCAGTGGGGATTGTCCTCCACTTTTCCTCCCTTACCTTGAGCAGTACCCTGGTAGTGGGGAAAATGCATAGACTGCATGCATAAATGCATGGATGACCCAGGGGAAGGATAGGGCATCCACTTTTCAGGCCCTGCAGTGAGGCTCCCTGGTGCAGAATTTACTGAGCTGATGGTTGGAGTGGGAAGCAAAGAGGTCGACCTTCGTGGTGCCCCATTTCAGAGTTATTAGGGTGAAAGTTCTTTTGTCTAGCTGCCCCTCGTGTGGGTCCAGAAGATTTCTGCTCAAGTTGTCTGCCAGTGAGTTTAGGGAGCCTGGCAGGAATTGTGCTAAGAGGTGTAGGTGCATGGCTAAGGCTGTAAGCCAAATGGTCATGGTGAGCCTGCAAAGAGGGTAGGAGTAAGTCCCTCCCTGCTTGTTGATATACCACATCACAGTGGTGTTTGTCTGTTTTGTCAGGAGAGCCCCTGGGGAGAGAAGGGTCTTGAAAGCTGTCAATGTGTGCTGGACAGCTAACATCTCTTTTTGGTTGATGTGCAGATTAATTGCTGTGGGCTCCATTGGCCCTGTATGCATCTGCTGTCCAGGTGCGCACCCCAGGCACAGTCTGATGCATCTGTGGTGAGGGTCTGGGCGGCATGGGGTTGTGAGAAAGGTAGTCCTTTGTTGTGGTAGCATGCTGCTGCCCACTAAAGAAAATCTTACCTTAGGCAAGGTATCATTGGTATAAGAGTTTCCAAGTCTTGAGAGTGTTGACACCAAAGGCTTTTTAGGTACCACTGAAGTTTCCTCATGTGCAGTCTGGCATATGGAATGAGTAGAATGCAAGATGCCATGAACCCCAGAACTTGCAGGATTTTCCCTGCGGATAACTGGGGTCTAGTGGCTAGTTGACAGAAATTGGCCATCAGGTAAGTTTGCTTTTCTGGTGTAAGGAATGCCACCTGGGATACTGTATTCAGGCTTGCTCCCAGGTAATATAATCCTTTGGGTGGGTACTAGTTTGGATTTCATTTCGTTGATAGTGTACCCTAGGGAGGTCAGTACGGAATTTACAAAGGCCAGATGCTTGAGCAGCTTTTCCTGACAGTCTCCCTAAATTAGGTAGTCGTATAAGTATGGGTAAATTTGTATATTTCTTTGTCTGCAAAAAGCAATGGCAGGAGCAAGACATTTTGTGAAAACTCTGGGAGCAGTGGATAAGCCAAAGGGAAGCGCAGAGAACTGAAAGTGCAGAAATCCTGCCCTGAAACTTAGGTATTTCCTGCACGATTCCCTGATTGGGATGTGGAGGTAGGCCTCTTTTAGGTCTAGGGTGGCTAGCCAAGCATTCTTGGACAGCACAGGTAGTAAGCAGCTGGAAAATGAGCATTTTGAATTTTGGTATCACCAGGAAGGTGTTTAGAATGGATAGATATGGGGCGCCAGGTGCCCTGTTTTCTGGGTACCAAGAAGAGCCTGGAGTAGAATCCTTGGCCTATCTGTTCTGCAGGAACATGCTCTATTGCCCTCATAGAGAGCAGGGAAAGGACTTGCTTTTTGGCCTCTGCCCACTGGTTTGGAGGAAGGTCTGGGAACCAAGAACAACAGAGAATCTCTGGAAAGGACCTGATATTCCAGAACTGTAGATGCACCAACACAAATGAAAACGACAATTTTACCTAGGTTTCGTCTTTTCTGAAGAAGTCTGTACATTACAGACGAAACCTAGGTAAAATTGTCGTTTTCATTTGTGTTGGTGCATCTACAGTTCCGGAATATCAGGTCCTTTCCAGAGATTCTCTGTTGCTCTTTGCTCAGTAGTTTGTGGACTTTTATTTCTGAAGGTCTGGGAACCCTTTTGGGGTTGGGAGAGTGTGGAAAGAAAATTTGTATCCCTGGGACACTATGTTGAGGACCCAGCGGTCGTTGGTAATGATGGCCCAGGTTTTTGCATGGAAGGAGTTTTTTCCTCCTAGGGGCAAGTGCAGGTGGGCAAAGGTAGAGGGTGGAAGTGGAGAGTCATTGTGAGTTCCTCTGCCTTGGTGCCAAATAAGTTGTCTTTGTGCAAGGGTGCATCCAATAATTTAGATTTGACATTGTCTGGCAAGGGTTGTTCCTTAAGCCATGTATGCCTTCTAAGAACAGAACCGGTGACTGCTGCCCTGCAAGAAGCTTCTAGGGCACCAAAACTGCAGTGTAAGGTGTGCTTAGTTACTTGACTTGCAGAATGCATCAACTCTTGTAACTCTATTTTCTGCACAAGCAGGAAAGGATGACATTTTATGTTTGAGGAGTTCCATGGTATGTTGCTGAAATTTAAGCATATGGAACTGACAATTTAGTGCTCTGATAGCAAGGGTAGCTGAGGTGTATACTTTTTTACCCCATCTGTCTAGTGCTCGGGAGTCCCTAGCTGAGGGGGTGGGATTCTTAGCAGAAGTTGCTTTAATTCCTTTAGGCCCTTGAGAAATAACCTCAGGGTGAGCAGTAGGATTTTTGAAAAGAAATTTGTGAGAGTCACGGACTCTAATATCGGTCAGGTTTCCTGGGAGCAGGAGGGAGGGTGTCAGGAGTCAAGCTAGATTCTATGAAAACATCAGCCACAACATCCAGGACAGGAGAGATGGCCAAGGGTCTGTGCTGTGGAAGATCTAAGAATTCCCTGAGTCTCTTTTTAGACTGTGGGTAGTCCTGACATTCCCAGTGGAAATGCTCCCTTAAAGTATGAAGGGTTTCCCCAAAGGAAAAGTCCTCAGGTGGAGAAGCTGAAGGAATGGATTCCTCTGCATCAGAATCCTCATAGGCAGAAAGGGGCTGCATGTCTTCATAATCAGATGCATCGGAGTCATCAGACTCCTGTTCAGATAAAACTACTGGGGACAAATCTCTTTCTTTTGGAAGGGGTAGCTTGGCTTTCCCAGATCAGCATTATAAGGTCTTCTGCCATTTTAAGAATTTGAGACTGAGACAAGGAAGCAGGTGCCTGAGACTGGGTCATCGGTTTCTTGGGCGTGGTTCGTATCCTGGGCCTTAAAAACTTGGTAGATTTCGAAAGAAGGGTAGACGTGAAAGAAGTAGTCAGTTTGTGTCGAGAAATGGTAGTGTGAAATACTTCCGCAGAACCCAGTGCCTACTCAGCAGCTCCAGACCCACCCAAGGTAGAGACAACCGCAGGATCCTTAGTCGAAGAAGAGTTTTGCGCCATACCGGACTCCAAACTGGTCCCGGTAGCGGCCTGTGAATCCACAGAAGCGGGCATCAGGGGCTGCGAAAGCACCTCACTGAGGACCAGAGAACGGACCACTAGCTTAACGGAAGCGTCACTGGTAGGTCTGGACCTGTGCGGTCTGTGTCTGTCTTTATCCTTACGTTTTTTTTTCAGATCAGCTGTCGGATGGCTTACCGAAGCCATATCGGAATTCGAGGACTGTGAGTGAAAATATCTAGCTACAATAAGGGTTCGACAACATATAGTTCTGTTGTTGAACAAAGCAAAAAGCAACAGCGAGGGACGTCATGGTCTGGGCCTAAGCAAGTGATGCAGTAAGAATGAAAGTCTCGGTGTGGTATTTGCTTTCCACAGACGAGACAATTTTTAACTTTTTCTGAAATCGGTTAGAGCAAGAAAAAAAGGATTCCCAATGGGGTACTTAGCTTTAGAAGACTTCAACTTCAATTAGGAAGACGAAACTCAGGTAGCGGCCAACCGGCACTCGTGGGAACTGCTTCTGCTTTGGGTTTCTCGGCAAGAAAGACTGACGTAATGGTGTCAGCTACCTTACTTTATACTACTGATGACCTGACGTCAGTCCTGAAGCGACAGCAACCAACGCAGAAATACTAAGCCTCTGGTATTCGGGCCAGCCGGGGGCTACCCTGGCAGGGATAACCTAAATGTGAGGACTGAAACAGTGAAACACGAAGAACATCACGTCCTACCAGATTTCAAAACAGGTGGCGCATGTAAAATACTTACCAGTCCTGAGGAACTGCTGGAATCAGAACGATCAAGCGGACTTCTCTCAGCTTGAGCCATTGAGATCTTCAGGACTTGAGTATTTGGGGGCCTTGGGAAAGGCTTAGTAAAAAGATACCCTGGTCCTGAATGCAGCCACCAAGCCTATGCTAAGGTACTCCTCCTTAGGTACAGACTGGATAATAGCAGGCTCCCATCACCTAAAAGAAAAGGCAGTAGTGCAGATAACCATGAATTCACCACCAGGTGGTGACTGTCCAGGGGTGCGTCTCCATGGAAACTTCTTGTCACTGGTACAGATGGGTGACAACTTGTTCCCCTGTTAGTTGGGGTGAGAATGGCATCAATATCATCAGTGGCAGATATGAGGGAGAGCGACTAATGCCTTACCTCCTGCTTATCTAGTCTCTCTGTGCTCCAGCACTAGTCTGTAGCTCGATTCCTTGACAGGCACTCGCATCTCACCATCTTGAGTAAAAAAGTACAGCTGTGTACAATTACCATAAATTTAGATGTTCGAGTGTATTCACTGTTGCAGTCATTACACTTGGGTTATCCTGCTGGCAGGCTACCCTCAGTCAGCCTGAATTCCAAAGTCTACTCCGCCGTCGGTTGCTGTCGCCTCTTCCCTGACATCAGTGCACCAGGGGTATAAAAGATGCAGCCGACACCATTTTCTTCAGGTTTTTCTTGCCCCAAATGTCAGGTGCCCCCAAAAAGGGTAGGCTAAAAATATGCCAATAAAACATGTATGCACCAAAAAATATAATACCTTCATCTACAAGCAAATACACCACATAGGTTGTATAGATTAGAGAAGTGTAGATAAGTTCCAGCAAAGAGATGGTGGATGGTGGTTGGGTAACCTGGACTGCCACAGTGAATACACTCGAACATCTACATTTATGGTAAGTGTACACAATTGTACTATGTTCTTCGTGTTTCACTGTTGCAGACATTACACTTGGGTTGAATCCCAAAGCTATGGTTGGGAAGATGGGGCTAAATAGCATTAGGAGCGGCTATGAGGCCCTGCAGAACTGCAGTGGCAAAGCCTGCCCTGGATTTAGAGTAGAGTGGTAAATGATGGTGCTTTGTAAAGGTGTGCACTAAACTCCAGGTAGCAGCCTCTAAAATGTCTTTGGTTGGTACTCCCCTGAGGAGGGCTGCTGAAGTGGCTGCTGCTCTGGTTGAATGTGGCCTAATGCCCTTGGGCACTGGCTTGCCATGTTGTGAATAGCAGAAACGAATGCAGTGGCCTATCCACTTTGAAATAGTCTGCTTTGAGATGGCCTTTCCTTGTGATCCTGCAGCATATGCCACTAGAAGTTGCTCAGTCTTTCTGAAAGCTTTGGTTCTGTTCAAGTAGAAGCGTAGCTGTCTGTGTATGTCTAAAGAATGCAGAATTCTCTCCCCCCTTATTCTGTGGGTTTGGATAAAAAGTAGGCAGATGAATAGTTTGGTTAAGGGCCACACTGGACACTACCTTAGGCATAAATGTCGGGTTTGTCCGCAGAGATACCCTATCTGAATAAAAAATGACAAAAGGTTCCACAGCCATGAGTGCCTGCAGCTCTGAGACTTGTCTTGCAGAGGTTATTGCTAGGAACAGAGCTGTTTTCCAAGATAAAAACTTTATATCAGCTGTAGCGGCTGGCTCAAAAGGGGGAAGAGTGAGTTTTTCCACAACATAATTGAGGTCCCATGCAGGTAATGGTGATCTCCTTGGAGGTCTTAAGTTTTTGGCTCCTCTGAGGCATTGCCTTAAAGGATGAGAAAAGATTGGTGGCTCTGTATTGTAATGAGCCAAAATGGCAGAGGCATGAATTTTAATTGATGAAAAGGATAGGGCTTTGTCCAGCATCTCAGTTAAGTATTGCAAAATTTGAGGAATATTTGGTACTGCTGTGTCGATTCCTTGTGCCTGGTTCCAGGCACAGAATCTCTTCCATTTTCCAGCATAGGATTTTCTAGCACTAGGCCTCCTGGCCTCCAAAATGGCATCCATCACCGCTTTAGTGAGAGGTGTGTTTTGTAGGACTACATTATCTGCCATGCTGCCAAATTTAAGGTCTTGAGTTGGCTGTGCAGGATCTGATTGTTTTGTTGGGACAGTAGGTGAGGTATTTGAGGTAAGGTCCAGGCTGGGCATCGAGACAAGTTCCTTAGGATTGGATACCAGTACTGGCGGGGCCAGTCTGGGGGAATCAGTATCATTTTTGGCTTCTCTTGTCTGACCGTTAGGAGTACTTTGGGGAGGAGAGGCAGTGGAAGAAAGGCATATACTGTTAAGTTTTTCCAGCTGAAAGATAGGGCATCCACTTTCCATGCTTGTCTGTGATAAGTCCTTGTGCAGAATCTCTTTAGTTAGCAGTTGTGAGGAGAGGCAAATAGGTCTATGTCCGGGCATCCTCATTTCCTTGTTATAAGGTTGAAGACTTGTGGATCCAATTTCCACTCCTTGGGATCCATGAGGTTTCTGCTTAGTTCGTCTGCCAGAGTATTTATCTTTCCTGGCAGGAATTGTGCCTGCAGATGTACTTGGTAAGTCAATGCTGTGTACCACAAAGTCATGGCTAGTCTGCAGAAGGGGGGTAAGGATGAGTGCCTCCCTGCTTGTTTATATACCACATGACCATGGTATTGTCTGTCTTTATCAGTAGTTGTCCCGGATGAAGTATGTCCTTGAGAGCTGTCAGGGCATTCTGAACAGCTAGCATCTCTTTTTGATTGATATGCAGATGCATTTGGTTGGCAGACCATGTGCCTTGAATACATATTCCTGCCATGTGTTCCCCCCAGGCATAATCTGATGCATCCGTTGTCAATGTCTGCCTGGCTGGGGGTAAGGTGAATGGCTGTCCCTTGTTCTGGTGACAGGCCTTCGCCCACCATCGAAACTCTTGTTGCAAGCAGAGAATGAGAGTAATTATTGTTTCCAGGCTGTGGCAATGCTGAGTCCAAACACTTTTTAGGTACCATTGAAGTTTCCTCATATGCAGTCTTGCATATGGAATTAGTAGAATGCAGGATGCCATGAAGCCCAAAGCCTGCAAAAGATTTCTTGCAGTTAACTGGGCCTTTGTTGCCAACAGTCTAAAGTAGGTAGTCAGTTGCCTTTGTTTGTCTGGCGTGAGATAAGCCATCTGGGCAGTTGTATTTAAGCTTGCACCAAGGAATATTATCTCTTGAGAGGGTACTAGTTTTGATTTTTGTTCGTTGACTGTGTACCCTAGGCATGGTAGTAATCTCTTTACAAACGCCAGATGCTGTAGTAGAATGTCCTTGTTCTCTGCTTGTATGAGGCAGCCGTCCAAGTAAGGATATATTTGTATTCCTCTTTGTCTGCAAAATGCAATTACTGGTGCCAGGCACTTTGTGAAGACCCTGGGTGCAATAGATAAGCCAAAGGGCAGTGCAGAGAATTGGTAGTGCATTGAGCTAGCTTTGAATCTGAGGTATCTTCTGTATGTTTGTCTGACTGGGACATGCAGGTATGCCTCTTTTAGGTCTAAAGTCACAAGCCAAGCCTTCTTGCCCAGCATGGGCAGAAGCTGCTGTAAGGTCAACATTTTGAATTTTGGTATATCCAGATGTGTGTTTAGAACAGATAGGTCCAGTATTGGTCTCCAGGCTTTGTCCTTTATTGGTACCAAGAACAGTCTTGAATAAAATCCTTGTCCCTGCTCTTGTTCTAGTACTTGTTGAATGGCCCTCATGTCCATGAGGGATGAGACTTGTTTTTGTGCCTCTTCCCATTGGTTTTTTGGTAGGTGTGGCCAACCGTTTACCCTTGGCAGGGTATGAAAGTGAAACTTGTAGCCCGTGACACTATGTCTAAGACTCATTTGTCCTGGGTTATTATATGCCAATTTTGAGAAAAAAGTGCTAGTTTTCCCCCTAAAGGTGCTGTCAGAAGATAAGTGCTTGCCGCAGGCAGGGGGAAGTTACTGGGACTGTTTCCTGTAAGGCTGTGATTTGTCTTCTCCACTTTTGGAGGTAGAAGCACCCCATTGTTTAGACCTGTATGAACCTTGGGGCTGGGATCTGCCTCTTGGGCGTCTGTATCTGCCCCTTTGTGGTCTGTCTGACACTGGAAAGGACCAATTCTTTGTAGGCCAGTGTCTGCTAAATCTTGGAGGCTGTACCTGTAAGAAATCCTTGACTGTTTGCATAGATTTAGCTTTGTCCTCCATTTTCAACACCTCTTCTGCTTTAACACCAAACAAGGTATCATGCTGTAGTGGAGCATCAAATAATTTTGCTTTAACATGATCTGGTAAATTTTGTTCCTTTAACCAATCATGCCTCCTAATGACAGAACCCGTAACAGCGGCCCTGCAGGAGGCCTCCAAAGAATCAAAGCAACATTGCAAAGTATGCTTTCCAACTTGCTCAGCTTCATGCAATAAATCCTGCATTTCTTTGTTTTCTGCACCTTCAGAATTTATCAACATTTTCTGTTTAAGCAGTGACATAATATATTGCTGATATTTGAGCATATGAAACTGACAATTTAAAGCCCTTATAGCCAAGGTAGCAGAGGTGTAAATCTTCTTTCCCCATCTGTCTTAATGCCCTAGAATCCCTGTCTGAGGGTTAGGGTTTTTTTGCAGTGGATGCCTTGACCCCTTTGGGACCCTGAGAAATAGTTTCAGGGTCAGCAGCAGGGTTCTTGAAAAGGAATTTATGAGATTCAAGCACCCTGTAGTACCTGTCCGACTTAACAGGAGCTGGAGGTAAGGAGTCAGGGGTCAGAGTGGACTCTGAAAATACATCATCTACAATGTCTAACACAGGCGGAATAGCTAGGGCCTTTGTTGTGGTAGTAAAAGGAAGTCCCTGAGCCCCTTTTTTAGATTCAGAATAATCTTGGCTCTCCCAGTGGAAATGTTCCCTCATGGCATGCAAGGTTTCCCCAAAAGAGTAATCCTCAGGAGGAGAGGCTGAAGGGCTAGATTCTTCAGCATCAGAATCCTCATAGGGAGGAAGAGAGTATTCCAGATCAGAAGAGGAATCTGAAGAAATGGAAACCCGATCTGAAGATTCATATTCTGTTTCTTGCCTAGGCCTCTTATCAGGAGGGGGATGGGAACCCCTGATCAAAGTCTTCGGCCATTTTGAGCATCTGTTTTTTAGGCATGGAGGCCTTACCATGAGGCTGTTGTACTTGTTTCTTTGTCTTTAAAGATGCTTTAGTCTTTGCCTTTGTAGCTGGAGTCGCTTTAATGTACAATTGAGTAGGTCTGAAAACACCCTCAGAAGTAGATGCCTGCTCAGCAGCTCCGGACCCATCTGAGGGAATAGTTTCCAAAGGTCCAATACCTTGAACTTCCAGCGGTCTAGGCGACTCCACGTGGGAGTCTGTAGCGGCCTGCAGGCGTCAGGGGCTGCGAAAGCTGATCATTGAGAACCGGCGACTGGCTTAGAAGCCTCGTCATCGGTTTTAGACCTCGGATGCCTGTCCTTTTCTTTGCATTTCTTGTGAATTGCGATAGTCGGTTGGCTATCCGACGGCATCATGTAATTAAATCTTCTACCAAAATAGTGAAAAGCAAAATCATACCGACACTTTCTAGTGCTGGTTAAATCTAGCACAAAACCAACAACAAGCAATGTCGTGGTCAGGGCCTAGGCAAGGAATACAGTAAGAATGAAAATCCTTATGAGGTATTTGCTTCCCACAAGAAATACAATTATTAACTTTTTCTGACATTGGTCTGGAGCAAGAAAAAAGTTTTCCCCAATGGGGTACTTAGCTTTTAATGAAGACTTCGGATCTGAAATTCGAACACGAAAATCTCAGGAGTCAGCCGACCGGCACTTGCGAACTGCTTCAGCTTCGGGCACCGCCCGGCAAGAAAAACTGAAGAAAACGGTGTCGGATGCATCTTTTATACCCCTGGCGCACTGATGTCAGGGAAGAGGCAACAGCAACCGACACCGGACCTAGACTTTGGAATTCAGGCCGACTGAGGGTAACCTGCCAGCAGGATAACCCAAGTGTAATGACTGCAACAGTGAAATACAAAGAACATCAGGCAGCTAACTTCTTCCTTTTCCATCTCCAGGTGGACAAGCTGAAATGCTGGCAGTACTTGTTTTCTTCCTTGTCCAGGCACAAGCAACAGTGCAGTGTGCATCCTAGCTTATGATACAGTCATCACTTTGAAGACAAACATTTAGCCATAAATTATGAATACTTTTATGCAGTAACTGAGATGAGAACTCTACAAGCTGTAGAAAAGAACTGAGCAGAGCTGAGGGTAGAATATGTTCTTTTGTGCAGGAATGAAAGAAAAACAGCTGAAATGAGTACAGTGGAAAAGGATATTCCATAGGTTACAAGGTGTAAAACAGCAATGGTAGGAACCTGCTCAAATTAAAGTGCATGCAAATAAGCACATAATGAGATGTAAACGAGAAATTCTTTGCAAACAAGCAACATGGAATATGCAAATGTAGAAGGCTAACATGATGAAGTCTGCACCCATCTAGTTTTAACACATACGATAGGTAGAGTGCCAGCAATAGCTAAAAAGTGATTGCTGGTAGATGCCTTTGGAGCCAGCAATGACAATGCTGGCCTCCATGTCCACTCATGCTGACAGACAATATAGACATTAACTCATATACCAATATCTGACAGATCAGATGTCACCCACAAGTGGAATCAACTAGTATGCCTATTCCTGTAGACAGGAAGGAATGTGCATCATTCACCATCTTAATTATAAGGTCCTTCCAGCAACCTAAGGAAGACACAGTATATCTAAGGCCTCTGCCTTATAAATGCTGGTCCAATTCTCTGGCATCATGCTAACAGATGTGAAGGAGCACATCAGGTTCTCAGGGACAGCACAGAAAAAACACCACCACAAAAGCATTATTTATTTTATTTATTATTTATTTATTTATTTTACATTTGTTGACCGGGCTAGTCTAACTGGATACCTGTCCATTTTCAGTAGAGGCCCGGGGAGAAAAGCTCCAAGCATGAAAAGTGACAACGTTAACAATATATAAAAAGACATGCAAAATCACAATACAAAGGCAGTATTGGTCAAAAGAAAAAAAATTATAATAATAAAATTATAAACTTTAAAAATTATACTAAAAAAATGATACTAAACACAATAGTATGCATGAGCAAGACCCAATAAAGAGAGAAAAGCCCTTATATTTTATCCTCTTACTATGAATAAAAGAGTAGTAACTAGATTTGGAGGAATAAGTTAGAGGAGTAGGGAAAGGGGGTAAGAGTAGGAAAGGGAACATATTAGTCTAGGTTAGCACATGGACAAAGCCAATGAGTTTTAAGATGTTCTTTCAGATGTTTTTTTAAATAGAGAAGTAGAAGCAAGGGTTGATAAATCAAAAGGAAGATGATTCCAGTTTTTACCTGCTGTGTTTGAGAAAAGTGAGTCACCAGCTTTGTTGTTGGATTTAATCGAGGAGACTAGGAGCTTATTAGCAGAGCGTAGTGTAGCTAGATTTTTATATGGTATAAACAGATTAGTGAGGATAGGGGCGTTGTTGGGGTGGTATAGGATCTTTTGAGTGATAAGTAATTGTTGACAGAGTATAAGGTTCTGCAGTTCTAGCCATTCAAGTTGTTTGAGGTTGAGGCAGTGATGAGTTTTAAAGGGGGAGCATGTAATGAGTCTAGCTATGCTATTATAACAGGTGGAAAGTTTGGAGAGGTTGTTTTTAGATAGATTAGTATATATAGCAGAGGCATAGAAAAGGGTAGAAATGAGGTGGGTCTGGGCAATACTTTTCCTGGCAGTAGGGGTAAGGAAGGGTTTAATTCTATAGAGGGTACCAAGTTTCTTGTTAAATGATTTTATGGTGGAGTTGATGTGGTCATCATAGTTGAGACGATTATCAATTGTTACACCTAGTAGGTGAGTTGTAGTATCTGGGGTTATATATTGGTAGCATTGTTAGAGATTATAGAGAAGAATGGATTAGGTGATTTAAGAGTTGGAGTAAATAGCAGTAGTTTTGCTTTTTTGCGGTTTAGGAGGAGGTAGTGTTGCATGAACCAGTTTTCAACATTATGAAAAACAGTTTGGGTGAGGGACTGGAGAGTGGCTATATTCTTAGCTGTACAGATTAAGGTGGAATCATCTGCATATTGAATGCAGGTGGCTTGAGGTATGTTCATGTGTAGATCGTTGATAAATAAGGAAAAAAGAAGGGGACCCAAGATAGAGCCTTGGGGTACCCCAATATTTACTGGAAGTAATGTAATGTAGACAGATTGTTATCCCAAAGTACTGCTTGCTGTCTATTTTATGGAATATGCTTTCCTGAGGCCTTGGGCACCTCAGACTTTCCTGAGGCCTTGGGCACCTCAGACTGCACCAATGTTGCTACTAAGGCTTCACCTGCTCCTTACAGACAAACAGTAAGGGCTACCACTACCTAAGCTACCAGGCAAGTGTGTAATATCTAGAGCATTACCTTTAATGTGTCCAGCCATTTTACATAATGCATACATTTGGCACACATCTGACCTACACCCATGGTCCCTACAAGGGGACTTCTCACAGTTGGTAAGTGCAAACATACATCACATGGAATGGCTAACGAATGCAGGTAGCATGCCATATAATGTTTCTTGTGTGTCATAAGCAATGCTGAATATGCCCTTGAGCAACAAATAATGACCCCATTCTCAATCCGCAAATAATTACAGAAATGTCAAAAACACAGTTCATACTAAAACCTGCAGACAAAACATGCCACTTTTTGGGTTTATATGGTCAGCTACACCATCCACATATACAGCTCAGTCTCATTTACTGTATCCACTTACACATGGGCAAGCAATTTGGAGGTTTTCTACTTCTCGTATAGGTTTTTGCTGACCATTCAATTCCTTCCACATTACAAAAACAAAGGGAAGCAATGTTTGCTGTCTCTTAATCCCTTTTACAATGTGTCACAATTGTGAAGAGCAGTTAAGACTAATTAACATCTTTAATTTGAAGGAAGCTGATGCAAAAACATTTCTGATTATAGCACTACTTCCACAAGTAAATCAAGGAACATTCAAAGCGAAGTAAAATATGCCATATTAGCTTCTCACCCTCTGATGCTTTGCTTTTCTCCCTCAGTGAAGATTTGGTTCCACTTATAATTTCAGTCAGTTTCTTCTCATACAGGGACCTTGTTGTTTCTATCAATTCAAAAACATAAAAATATTCATTACTGTAAGCAGCAAAAGTGGTATGCTAATTTCTCCAGCTCATAGTTCAAGCAGCAAAGAAAGAATCTAAAATGCTGCCTGTAAATGACACACAACACTACAGGTGACAATGTTTCTACTCATGTTCAGGAGGCATATTACAAAAACTGCAACACAATACTGGTTTCTAAATTCCCACTACATACAGAATTACAGTTTCTAAAACACAGTGGCCACCATCTCCCCTATCCAGGAAATGGGCAGGGGCGGCTCATGCTATTGGGCTGCAGGACTGCAGCCCCGCCCAGCTGTACAAAAGAAAGAAAAACAAAAAGAAAGAATAACTAAAACAATAAACACAACTCCCAGAACTCACACATGCGCACTCGCGGCATTTTCCCGTGTCCGGACTGCTACTGAACCAGTCCAGAGCATGCGCACAGAATCTGGACCGCTGGTGAGACAGTCTGGATTAGGAAGACAGCCTGCAACAACAAAGATCCCAGAAGTCTTGCATAGACTGGAAGAGGACAGGACTGACACCCCCTCGTGGGGATTTCGTTTTGAAACTGGGAGCGTGGCTGGCTGGAATTAACAAAGCTGCAGCTATTGGACTGAAAATCTGCAGGTACTTGTTTAGGGTGTGTGCATGTGCGTGTGTGTGTAAAATGTCCCCGTAGCTAGAAAGAAGTCAGGAAATATACCTGGTGGTTAGACTCAAACCCTGTACCTTGGGAGTACATAGCAAGACCTTGAATTCCCTACCCACCATCACTTGTGAAATTTTTGCCTCATATTTTTGCTCTTTTCCTCCTAAAATCTGTGTTTTTTATGGATTTTTGAATTCACTAAATAATGACAGGCATCTGAATTTCAACTTCATATTCTTCAGAAAGTACATGGTAACACAAAGCCTTTTATTCTAGCAATTTTCTGTTTGTAAGATCAATATTTGAACTTTGTCACTATTTTTGGGGCTGCATTCCCTCATTATTGGCTTTGTCCAAGTTTTTTTGTGCTAACAGGTTGAGAGCTATGGTGAGAACTGAATACATCTGGGGGCTGTATTTCCCCATTATTGGCTTTGTGTGTGTGTGTGTGTGTGTGTGTGTGTGTGTGTGTGTGTGTGTGTGTGTGTGTGTGTGTGTGTGTGTGTGTGTGTGACTGTAGGAGTGTGTGCACATGTACATGGCATGCACGTGCGTATGGGTGTATGTCTGCAGGTGTACTTGGTGTTCATGAAAGAGACTGCCAACTTCACATGTAGGCCATTAGGAACATTCCTTTTTTCAAGATGTTGAGAGCTATGGTGAGAAATGAATTCATGAAATGATAGCTATTTAAGTTTCAGTCTGCCTGTCTTTCAAGAAACAGCTGATTTGGCATAGTGGTATGTTGCTCTGACTGTAGTGCACAGGGTCCCGTGTTCAAGACTTGGCAGTGAAATGCATGGTGGTAACATCATTTTATTCCAGCAACTTTCCAAGATTATGCAAGCAATGTATAAAATCTGTCCCTAGTTTTGGGGCTTTTGTCCCCCCAAATAATGTTTGGCTTTTTCCAGATTTCTTGTGCTTCAAAGTTGAGAGATACAGTTGGGCACTGAGTGCATTTTACAAGGAACTGAGAGCTTGAAAAGAAGTTTAGTGCTGCTTATGCTGTGTCTGCTTCCATTGTTAATAGCACAACAGGTAGTGTACTTGCTTTTGATGCAGAAGACTGTGGGTTCTGCTCTCACAGTATATAGATGCATTATTAATACTGTACTGTGTTGTGTTTTTAAAGGGGGTGGATGCTGCAGTCCTGAGAATGTCCTCTTTGGCAGAGACACTTAGTAACGATGAACCTGTTATCAGTTTGCAATCCATTCCCTACTGCTATATTACTAGCTTAGCATTTTTAATGTAACATAGGTAATTTATTCCTCAACAGCAACAGACACTTTATTTGTAGATGAAACAATGAAATATAAAGTTCTGTGCTAGCAGCAACCACATTAGTTACAGATCTCTTTAATGTGGAATTATTTAGATGACTTTTACTTCTGCAGAGATTGTGCATATTTACTGATACTGGTGGACTGTAGACGTTTGAGCAGACTTTTATGATGGAAATGTTCTGAATTGGGCAGTTTTGCCATTATTGGTGCATACATTTTGTTTCATTGTTTACTGCAAAAATGTTCAAAACAATAAATTTAAAATGCTAACAACTGTACTGTATTATACAAGGAATATAATTTAATACAATCAGGAAGGTGCATCAAAGAACACATGTATGTTTCCTGTGCAAGGGACCTATGATTTGAAAACAGCCCAAAGTTAATCATTATCTGCCACTGGCCAGATATATTTTCTTTGAATGTGGGTTTCGATGCTGTTTCAAGGGCAGAGAAGTTTTAATGGTAAGTCTATTCTCATTGTGAAACTGCATTGCTTTTACAGATGTCTATTAGTGTTTGTGCTGTAAAATGTAAAATAAAACTTTTAAATGAAATCCAAAATCACCGTAGAAGTAATGCAGTATGCACATTACAGTGTCTATGGTAAATGGGGCGAAATAGCCAAGTAATGGGAAAGTGGAATAGCTGCAGGGGGGAAGCCCCATTCGCCCATGATTTTTTGAGGGGGGGGGGGGCGGCAAACTCAGCCCCGGCTGAACCATACCTCTCAACTGTCCAGATTTTTGCAGAATGAATAGATTTTTGCTTCTTATTTTTGGTTTGTTCCTCATGACATTTGTGGTTTTCTGGCAAATCATTTAAGAATGAAGTCACTAAATAATGACAGACTGAGTTTCAGACTTCATACCCTTCAGAAAAATGCAAGCTAAAGCAAGACCTGTTATTCTGTCAACTAAGTTTATACAAGAGCAATTTTTAGTACTGTTTTTGTATGTTCCCCCAATATATCTGGCCTTGTCCAGATTTCCTGCGTTAAGAGGTTGAGAGGTACAAGCAAATAAATCACTTTATAGAATTAGGGCGTCTATCACGTTATCGAAATCTTACTACAGCGAATCAATAAAGGTCGAACTTTACTGATTGAAGTAGTAAAATATCAAATAACGTAAAAAACCTAGCGTAGGCGGGGGGGCAAGACTCCCTGTGCCACCCCACCCCCCTACTTAAATATACCAACTCCGAGACCGCACTACATTGAGGTAAACAGAAATCTCCCCCTTATGGAGATTTCCATTTACCTGCGCGATGTTCTGAACTTCGACATTGTTGTCCTGACAATATCATATTCGATATTGTCAGCTTACGACAAGGTGAAGTAGACCCAAATTAGGTATATCCAAGCCTCTCAACTGTACCTGATTTTGGCTCAGAATGTTGTTCCCTCCTAATAGTCCCTCTGCAAAATGGCAAATTTGGAAGAAAACATGGAGGGTTTACAATTAATAAATAATTGCAATAATCAGAGTAATAGATTACTTTTAATTTTAGAAATGCATACAGATTCTCTTTTGTCAGCTGCTCAAGTTAACAGTACTACTATTAAAAATGTATCCCTTCTTTGACATGTTCCCAGCTATATTGTGTGGCTATTTTATATTTTTGCATCATATTTTTGGTCCATTTTTCATAAAATTGTGGTTTTCTGGCAAATTTGTGGCAAATAATTAAAGAGTGAAGTTAGAAAATAATGACAGACATTTGAGTTTCAGATTTCATACCCTTCAGAGAATTCATATTATGCAAGACTTACAATTCTATTATGTTTCTAAGTTTATAAGAGCAATATTTAAAAAATGCCCTTATTTTTGGGCCTTTGTCCCACTTCTTTGTATGGCTTTGTCCATATTTCTTGCTCTGAGGTTGAGATGTATGACAAATGCGTCAGGGCCATCACTGTCAGCCAGAGACATTTCAAATTGTGACATACTTGTTGCACCCACTCCCCCACGTAGTGACTCTGGATGTGTCCAGGTAAGGCAAGCAGCAGTTATGCAGTGCAAGTTTGCAGAGTATCCTCCCATCCAAGGTAGACACAAGTACTACAGTGGCTTTTCATCTGTCCTTGATTTTGTAGAATGTTCTGGTTTTCTATCATATTTTTATACTGTTGATTTATGTTTTTGCTTATTCAGAAAATGCATGTTGTTGCAGAGCCTGTTGCTCTGTGTTTAAGTAGCAGTGCTTTAATGATCATTAGGTAAGCTTGTCTGAGACTGTAAGATGCAAGTAAGCTTTAATAAGCATATTGTTAAAGAATTACCAACACTGAAAGCCTTTTTGTTGTTGCCATGCAGAGAATATTTACATAACTAGACTGCATACAAGCCTTAGTTATTGAAATGCATATGACAGTATTTGTAATAAAGTACAGGATTACAATATTTTCAGAAGCTCATTACATTTGTTGGAGACTTGCAGTCATCTTTGCAGGCTTTACCCGTAAAGTAAACAGAATGCCAATCTATAATGTGTGGTACATAATCTGTGCAGGCATCCTTTAAGCAATTTATCTTGAGCTTGTTTCTTGTTTGCTGTTCATTTTTTACTTTGATCATGTTTTCCCCATGAAACAAGTAGATAGTTGTTGTTAGGCAGCAGGTCTTTTTTGGCTAAGAAACATTTTTACAAGTGGGCGTATCACAGAGATCAATATTTTCAGCATGTTACGTGGTACTTTTATAAAGTTGAACATAAACTATAATTAGAACTGCAGTGCTGCTTGTTTTTTATACCTGGCATCCCAATAATGTATTTAAAAAGTAATTTCTTTTTTCATGCCTGACAACCGTTTTGTTTCCATCTAGATATTAAGCAATCTGTCATGTAGCCAATGCACTGAAATATTTTTTTTCTTCTACAATTCATTTGTCTTGATTGGACTCTCATAATGATGGTTTGGCAACCAGGGCAGCGTATTTAAAGACCCATTTTTTTGCATTTTTTAGCATAGCCCCACCCCTTTCTAGTTGACCACACCCATTCATCAGTCTCCTGCAGCTCCCCCTTTGATACAAAGCCATCAACCGCCTCTGGAAATGGGTATATGTAAACAAACATTTGTATATTTAGAAACAAAACAGCCTGGTTAAACATTCTAAGAAAAATGTAAACACAAACTGTTTTCTTATTAGTTGAGCAATCTGGTGGGCAAGAGATCATATCAGCTTGATGATCAGTTTTGAATTCTCACTAATAATTTATTAATTTAACAATGCTACTATAAGGAGTTACTTATGCGACAATTGCATTTAATCAGACATCCCTAAACATATTTCATGCTATCAAATTTCATAGACAATTGCATATACAACAAATAACTCAACAATTGTTTCTGCAAGGGAGGCAAGCCCCCCTGCACTCCCCTTACTTAAATATACTAACTCCATGGTTGTACAGCCATGAAGAGAGAGAAAACCATACAGAGAATCACTGCTGGTGCACAAACACATAATTCCAGAGATGGGGGTATGTCATGAGGATGGCACTGGCAATGTGCAAATGGTCTTCTAAACTAGTCTGCTTGCAATTCCTATGATACAAAAAAGCTAAACCACACTAGCAGAGACTGATTATAGCCTTCTACAATTTTTCTATGAACTATAATTCCATGAAATTTGCTTTCAGAAAAATGAGTTTTCAGTGTACAGTAAGCTCTCAGTTAACCGAACTCAAGCAACCACCAAAAATTATCAAACCAATCCAATACAATTTTCATGTGTTGAACTTAGTTTCCCCCCCACAGAAAAATACCTTACATTTTTAGAGTTTTAATAAGGAAGGCAAGAATAAATTCCCTCTCCCTCCCAACCTGAGAACAACCCAAACCAAACAAATAGTTTAGGGTACAGTATTAGACATCTCTTTTTTTAACAGTAACTCTCAAGCAACCAGAAACTACATTTATCCGGCAACTACCCATCTCTATGGCTGTCGGTTAACTGAGAATTTACTGTACTACTTTAAGGATCTGTGATTCAGAGAAAACATCTAATGAATTATGAATTGAAAGGTAACCATTTAACATTCTCATTAAATCACTCAACTTTTAAACTGTCACAATAAAGGTCCTTTCAATTTTACTTTGGTGGCTTAAAAAGTTCAGCTTTCTTTGGCCAACACTTGTTCTAGCTTCTGCCCACCTAAACATCCAAAGTAACATTTCTAAAATGTAAACCTCTTCCCAAGATACAGTACATGCACACAGTTTTACAAATATACTACCCACGGTTAATGAAGCAAAAGGGGAATAACTGTATGGATCACACACAAAAATCAGCCCAGCACATACATGTGCAGAAATACTTAATGGCTCCACTAAGATAAAATGTAAACAAGGTTTGCTCAACAAGTCAACTTCATGAGTGTAATGAAATATTAAACTGTTACAACAGTCAAAAGAAGTTATGTATTCACCATAATGTTCCATCAGAGTTGTTGCTTTTCATTTGTCTTCAACCTGTGGGACTCGGATCCCGAGCGAATCTGACTTGGCCGCCTTTTACTAGCATGAGATCTGAGCTCCAAGCTCCTCCCCTACCCATAATGCCCTGCCTTCTTCCTCCCCTCAAAGTTTGCTGCCCCCTATAGCATCTCGCCTGACTTAATGACTTACCCCTTGGAAACATTAACCAGAGAATAACTTAAGAAATTATCAGATATGCCAAAAAAAGGCAATGTCTCTTCCAGCCAGATAACTACACAGCCCACGTAAGGCAGGGGGAAGGAGGAAGGGATGGTTGAAGACAAATGAAAAGCAATACCTCCGATGGAATGTTATGGAAGTATATAACTTCTTTATCTGAAGTTGTTATCATTTGGTCTTCAACCTGTGGGACAGAGTCCCCAGCTACCAAAAACATAGGAGGCCCTCATGGAAGGATATTCTGGAGTCAAACGATGCCCTGCTTCTGGATAGAAGGTCCAACTTGTAATGGGAAATGAAAGCTATGTGAAGATGCCCAGGTAGCCGCAGAGCAAATGTCATCCAAAGAAACTCTGGACCAAAAGACAGCAGAAGAGCCACAGACCTAGCAGAATGCACCTTAACGTGACCTGGCAGAGATAATACTTTGGTTGAATACGTCAGGAGTATGCATTGGGAGATCCAATGAGCAACGGTGAACTTCGATACAGGTTTCCCTAAAAAGGGCTTAGAGTACGAGACAAAAAGTTGATCAGACTTGCAAAAAGCCTTTGTTCTGTGCAAATAAAACCGTAATGGTCTTATGAACATCTAGCAGGTGTAAGTTATACTCTCCCTTACTCTGAAAGTTCGGAAAGAAAACTGGGAGATTGATAACCTGATTAATGTTTGATTCCAAGGCCACTTTCGGAAGGAAGGATTAGTGCAAAAGGATACCCTGTCATTATGGAAGATCAGACAAGGAGGCTTAATCGATAAGGCTTGAAGCTCAGACTTTTTCTTAGCTGAAGTAACAGCAGGAAGGCTGTCTTCCAAGACAGGAACTGCAGAGCCACCGAAGCAGCAGGTTCAAAAGGGGGAATAAACTAAGGCTTGGAGGACCAATCTAAGGTCCCAAGGAGGCGTTGGGTCCTTGATTGGTGGCCTAAGAAGAAAAGTACCACTCAAAAAGGCTTTAGAGAGCTTAGAAGCAGTGCTTTTACTGTACTTGTGTTTCTACCTACTTTATTTTACTTTTGCATCATCTTAAAAGTACTCATTTGTATTTATTACTGCTTGGTGTAACTCATTCTAAGACTTTTGGTTTAAACACTTGGGCTTCAGACCAGTTGTTTTGCACTGAGAGGGTTTGTGGTCTGCACTGTAGTGGCAGAACAGGTAGCTTACATCCTTCTAGATTGGTAACTGCTGATTGAGGGCTCAGTGTCTGTTATTCTAAAAGTGTATTAATTCTGGTGATTGCCCATGGCTAGATGCAGGAGAAGGGCGAAACCAATGCTGTCTTTTTCCAAAAAGGGGGTCACCAGCAAGATTTTGGTTGCTCCTGCTGGATTTCTGGCAGGACCTTTTAGAGAATTGGGAAGGGGGGATGCATAGAGAAACATCCCATTCCAAGACAAAGAGAAAGCATCCACCTTCCATGCCAAGGGACCTGTGACGCTGGCACAAAACTTGGGAAGCTGTCTGTTTATGGGGGAGGCAGAGAGATCTACCCGAGGTATACCCAACTGATGGACCATGTCCAGAAACACATCCCTGTGTAACATCCATTTGTGGGATTGAGTCATGGACCTGCTGTGTGTGTCTGCCACAAAAATTTTGAGTAAAGGGAATGCAGACAACCTGAAGGGAGAGTTGACTCTGCAAGGCTAACTCCCAAGGCCTGTAAGGCCAGTCTGCACAGGAGATAAGACTTTGTCCCTTCCTATTTGCTGACATACCAGAGGACCGTGGTGTCTGCAAACCACCTCAGAACCCCTGGAGAAAGCATAGGGTTGAAAATTTGCAGGGCGAAAATCAAGGCCCTCATCTCCTAAATACTGATGGGTTCCCTTGTTTGGCCTGGAGACCAGACATCTCTGACCCTCCAGGATTCTAGTGATGCTCCCCATCCTAAGTCTGAAGCATCTGTGTGCAGTTCCTGGGTGGGGAGAGGTGGTTGTAAGGGTAGACTGGGGTTCCTTGCAACTTGAAGAATCCATTAGTTTAACTCCCTTTTCAAGCAAGGTAGGACCTGCTGTGTGTGTCTGCCACAAACTCCAGAGGACGTGTGTGTTGCATCCAATCTGTCCTCAAGAGCCACTGGAATTTTCTTAGGTGTAACTTGGCTAAAAAGAACATGGGGATAGTGGAGGCCATGAACCCCAAGAGGCGTAGAAACTCCCTGGCAGTCCGGGATTGGAGAAGCAGGAGGTCCTGGAAGTAGAAAGTTAGGGTCAGGACCTTTTCTGGAGGTAAGGAGGCTAGCATCCTGTCTGTCTGAATCCTACAGCCAAGAAAAATGTGCTCTTGGGAAGGGATCAGAGCAGATTTCCGATAATTGATCATGAACCCCAGACTCTCCAGGACAGGCACCATGAAAGAGAGGTTCTCCTGAAGGATGGCTGGAGATGGGGCCTGGAGAAGTAGGTTGTCTAGGTAAGGAAAAATCCGTATGCCCTGTAGTATGCAGTAGGCTATGACAGAAGCTAAGCATTTCGTGAAGACCCTCAGTGGCATAGACTAAACAAAGGGCAAGGCACAGAACTGAAAATGTGAGTAAGTAATTGAACCGAAGATGAATGGGGATATGAAGGTAGGCATCTTTGATATCTAAATCAGAGGAAGAAGGGTGGGTAATGTTAGCATACGAAAGGTGGGAACTTTCAGAAAGGTATTCAGATGGGAAAGGTCTAGAGTGGGCCTCCAAGGGCCATCCTTCCTGGGAACAAGGAATATCCTGGAGTAAAATCCTTTTCCAACTTGGGAGGGTGGTACTTCCTGAATAGTGCCTTGAGAAAGAAGACTGGATACAACCTGGGGGGGGAGTTCCAACTGTTCTTTTGAAGGTTGCGGAATACACCTAAAAGGGGTGGTCACACCATAAAATATCCATGTCGGATGATGGCTAGGATGAAAGAGTCCTGGGTTATCTGATTTCAAGCAAGGAGAGAGAGAGATATGAAGAGACGGAGGAGTTTAATGGGCCTGGAGGCGGGTAGTTACAGACTACCAGGCTTAGCCTGAAAGGGCTGTTTCTGGGTGAGAGTAGAAGAGGCAGATTTAGATGTAAATTATTTCCTAGGATCTCTTACCTTTGGAAGATTGGGGCCTGGCAGGCTGTCTGACAAAGGTAGTTTTGGTGGGATAATTCCTCTGAAACTTAGGGACGGGGGAAACAAAGATATGTTTTAGATCTTGCAGCTCCTTGCTGTTTTCTTGTAAAGATTTAAACAGTTCTGCAGCCAAGCTACTAAACACAGCCTTGTTGTCAAGAGAAGCATCCATGATATTTGCTTTAATATCATCAAGCAAATGCTGGAGTCTGAGCCATGAACACCTCCTCAAGACTGACCCCAATGCAGCTGCTCTAGCTGAGGCCTCCACTGCATCATAACTGCACTAGAGTGCCTTGTAACCTGGGTCAAGGAATTAAAAATGGAGGAGAGCTAAACCTTAGTGGGAGAATCAAGGAGCTCAGAAAGTAGCTTTCCTGCATCTGATAGAAGAGCCAAGGATTACTTGGCTATACAAGTTTGATAATTAATTGCCCTGAAGGCCAAAGTAGCAAAGGTATTGACCTTTTTCCCTATTCTCTCCATGACTTTGCTCTCCTTATTTAAAAGAAGCAAGGAGGTAGAAGGCGATGCCTTGTCTGCACAGACTGAAATGGTAGGAGGGTCTGCATAGGAACATTTGAAAAGGAATTTGAATTCCTCAGACACCTTATAAAATCTATCTGGGCGCTTGGTGGCTGGAGGCTGGGAATCAGGGCACTTTGAAGCAGCTGCAAAGGCATCTAAGAAGAACAGCAGAATGGGGAGGTGGCAGATGGAGAGGGGGAATCCATCTGTAGGAGGTAGTAGTACATTTTTTGGATGTCACATACCTTGCAGCAGTCCCACTTAAAGAACTCTCTCATCTTAAAGATCCCCAAAGGACATCACCTCCCTGGGGAATCAGTGCTATTAGATTCCTCTTCTGATGAGGCATAACCCAATGGGGAAGAAATCTGTGCTGAATAAGCCAAAGATCCATCTCCTGATGATTCCTCATCATCTGAGGAAACCTCCTCAGAAGTAGTCTTTAAAGGAGTAGAGGGAGGAAATGAAGACGGGAGAGAGGGAGCTGAGGTCTGTTGTAGCACCATAAAGATGTTGAAAAGGCCTGCCAATATGGTGGCTGTTCCTGGGGGGCAGGAGACACATGTTTAGCCTTGAACTTTTTCTTTTTTGGAACCTCCATGTAGTGGAAGGTGGATGTGCCAGACATTGTCCTGCACTCCACAATGTTGGTAGGCACATTCTCCCACACGATGATCTGGGTAAAACCACATGGGCCTTCAGTAACAATAAGCTGTGGCTCCCCCTATACCCAAGTCAGACACCTGCGATTCCCTCGAGGAAGTGCTGGTAGGGTCCTTCATGCCCACCACTCAGATACCAGTCAAAGGAATGTCTATAGACTCTGGAACTGCCTCCAGGCCCACATCAGCCTCGAGAGGTATGTCTGGATCAGAGGGAAAGTACAGTTGTGTACACTTACCATAAATGTAGATGTTCGAGCATACGTATTCACTGTTGCAGTCATCACACTTGAGTTATCTGCCTGCAGGTAGCCCTCAGTCAGCCTGAATACCATAGACTTAGTATTTCTGCGTCGGATGTCGTCGCTCCAGGACTGACGTCAGGTCGTCAGGGGGTATAAAAACAGGCAGCCGATCCCATTACATCAGTTTTTCTTCCCCCAAATGTCAACAGCCCCCCAAATAGGGAGCTAAGTTATGATGGGGGAAAACACCACCAGTAATAAGTAAATACCAATACCCCTGAAAGGGGTGAGTAAAAGGCATATAGAGGAGACAGAGAGAGAAACCAGGGGAGCTAGAGGGAGGGAAACCAGGACTGCAACGTAACATCTACACAACTGTACTATGTTCTTCGTGTTTCACTGTTGCATTCATCACACTTGGGTAGACTCCCACAGCTGAAGGATGGAGGCAGTCAAGAAGAGTTACGGCTGGCTAGAATACCTTGCACAACTGCTGTTGGAAAACCTGCCCTGGATTTGGAAAATATAGGCAGGTGGTAATGCTTGGTGAAGGCGTGTACAGAACGCCAGGTAGCAGCTTCCAGGATGTCCCTGGTAGGGACTTCCCTGAGAAATGCTGTAGAGGTAGATGTTGCCCAAGTGGAATGTGTTCTGACCCCCTGAGGGGTTGGTTTCCCATGGTGCTTATAGCAGAAATAGATGCAATGTGCTATCCATTTGGAAATTGTTTGTTATGAAATGGCCTTGCCCTCTGTCCCTGTTGCAAAGCTGACTAGTAACTGGTCAGATTCTCTAAAGGGCTTAGTCCTATCAAGGTAGAATCTGAGCTGTCTGTGCACGTCCAAGGAATGCAGGATCCTTTCCCCTTTGAGGATTAGGGAAGAAGGTTGGCAAATGGATGGACTGGTTGAGAGCCACACTGGACACCACTTTAGGCATAAAGGAAGGGTTAGTCCTGATGGAAACTCTGTTAGCATGGAAAATAATGAAGGGTTCCACAGCCATAAGTGCTTGTAGATCAGACACTATTCTAGCTGAAGTGATGGCCAGAAGCAAGGCTGTTTTCCAAGAGAGGAATTTTAACTCTGCTGACACTGCAGGTTCAAAGGGGGGGGGGGTGAGCTTTTCCAGTAAGTTAAGGTCCCAAGTAGTGGTGGGTGCTCTCCTTGGCAGTCTTAAGCTGTTTGCCCCTCTCAGGAACTGTTTGATAATAGGGTGTGAGAAGAGAGGTGGCTCAGTGTTGTAATGAGCCAAAATGGCTGAGGCATGTGCCTTAATGGAGGAGGAGGAGGACAGGTCTTTGTGGAGTAGATCTGCTAAGTAATACAGGATTAGAGGCAGGGAGGGCAGAGTTGTGTCCTCTCCTTTAGACTGAATCCAGGAGCAGTACCTTTTCCACTTATCAGCACAGGATTTTCTTGTACTTGGTCTTCTGGCTTCAAGAATGACGTCCAGCACCTGCTTGCTTAGGGTTGCTGGGGGAGAATTCAAGGAATAAGCCAGGCTGAAAGATTTAGGGTTTGCAGTTGAGGATGCAAAATCTGTCCCTCCTGCTGAGAGAGCAGGGTTGGGTTCTGATGTAGGTGCCAGGGTGGCACCGGTGGTCAGGCTGCGCAGGAGTGGGTATCAGTGCTGGCGGTCAGTCTGGGGCAACCAGAATTGTCTGTCCTGTCTTATTTTGAGTAAATACTCTTGGGAGAAGGGGCAGAGGTGAAAAGGATTGAGAGATTTACACACTGAAAAGATAGGGCCATCCACTTTCCAGGCCCTGCTGAGAGGATTCCTGGTACAGATTTTGCTGAGCTGGTAGTTGCAGGGGGAGGCAAACAGATCCACCTCTGGGTCCCCCATTTCTGAATCAGAAGGTTGAAGGTGCTGGGCTCTAATTGCCACTCATGTGAGTCCAGGAGATTTCTGCTTAAGTAGTCTGCCAGTGAGTTTTGTTTGCCTGGCAGGAATTGAGCTTGCAGATGGACTTGCATGTCCAAGGCCGTATTCCACAGGGCCATGGCTTACCTGCAGAGTGGGTACCCCCCCTGGCTTGTTGATGTACCACATAACTGTGTTGTTGTCTCTTTTTATTAGCAGTTGTCCTGGAGACAGTAGGGATCTGAAAGCTGTCAGGACGTGCTGTACAGCTAAGCATCTCTTTTTGTTTGATGTGCAGATGAATTTGACTTGGGCTCCAGTGGTCCTGAATGCATTTGCCGTCCATGTGTGCTCCCCAGGCATAGTCTGATGAGTCTGTGGTTAGGGTCTGGGCGGCGTGGGGTTGAGTAAATGGCCATCCACTGTTGTGGTTGCATGCTGCTGCCCACCAAAGAAACTCTGTCCTTAGACAGGGTATGATAGGAATGATGGTTTCCAGGTCCTGAGGATGTTGGCACCAAAGACGTTTTAAGTACCATTGAAGTTTCCTCATATGCAGTCTAGCATATGGAATTAGTAGGATGCATAAGGCCATGAACCCTAGGGCCAGCAGGATTTTCCTTCCGGATAGCTGGGTTCTGGGGGCCATTTGAGTAAAATAGTCTGTCAGATAGGCTTAGTGGGGAATGCCATCTGGGATGCTGTGTCCAAGCTTGCTACCAGGAATACAATCTTTTGACTGGGCACTAGTTTTGATTTCTTTTCGTTGATGGTGTACCCCAGGGATGTGAGAAGGTTCTTTACAAATGTCAGGTGCTGCAACAGCAATTCCTGACTGTCCGCCTGTATCAGGCAGTCGTCCAAGTACGAGTAAATTTGGATATTTCTCTGCCTGCAGTAAGCAATGGCTGGAGCCAGGCATTTTGTGAATACTCTGGGAGCAGTGGATAAGCCAAAGGGAAGCACAGACAACTGATAATGCATAGATCCGACCCTGAAACATAGATATTTCCTAAATGACTCCCTTATAAGGATGTACAGATAAGCTTCTTTTAAGTCTAAGGTGACTAACCAGGCATCCTTGGCTAGCACAGGTAGAAGCTGTTGCGAGGTGAGCATTTTGAATTTTGGTACCACCAGGAAGGTGTTGAGAAGTGAAAGATCCAGGATTGGGCGCCAAGAGCCCTCTTTTCTGGGTACCAGGAAAAGTCTGGAATAGAATCCTTGACCTATCGGTTCTGCCAGAACCAGCTGAATAGCCCTGATAGAGAGCAGGGATAGGACTTGGTTTTGTGCCTCTGCCCACTGGTTTGGAGGAACGTCTGGAAACCCTTTTGGGGTTGGCAGAGAGTGGAAGTAGAATTTGTACCCCTGGGATACAATGTTGAGGACCCATCGGTCTTTCGTGATGGACATCCAGTTTTTTGCATGAAGGGCAAGGTTTCCTCCTAGGGGCACAAGCAGTTGGGCAGAGGTGAGGAGTGGAGTAGAGAAGTCATTGCGATTTCTTGCCGTAAGGAGGTGGCTTAGCACTCCCTCCTTTGGGGGTGGGGGCACTCCATTACTTAGATCTCTGCATACCCTGAGACTGTAGTCTGTGTGGTCGGTTTCCCCCTGGGTCTAGTTTGAGATGGCCTGGAGGGGGTGGAAAGGACCAGTGTTTCGAGGGGCAATGCCTACTGAATGGAGGAGGCTGTACTTGTTAAGAATTCTTTAACTGTCTGCATAGATTCAGCTTTTTCTTCCATCTTTTTAAGAACATCTTCTGCTTTGGTGCCAAACAGATTGTCCTTGTTCAAAGGAGCATCTAATAACTTTGATTTGACATGGTCTGGCAAGGTCTGCTCCTTAGCAAAGCATGCCTTCTCAGTACAGAACCAGTGACTGCTGCCCTGCAAGATGCTTCTAGGGCGTCAAAGCCACACTGCAATGTATGCTTGCTGACTTGGCTTGCAGAATGCATAATCTCCTGCAATTCTTTATTTTCTGCACAGTCTGTAAAGGTTACTTTTTGCTTAATAAGTTCCATAATATGTTGCTGGTACTTCAGCATGTGAAACTGACAATTCAAAGCCCTAATGGCGAGAGTTGCAGAGGTATATACTTTCTTACCCCATCTGTCAAAAGCTCTGGAATCCCTGTCCGAAGGGGTGGGATTCTTAGCTGTAGTTGCCTTGATACCTTTAGGCCCCTTGGAAATGATCTCTGGGTCAGCAGTAGGATTTTTGAAAAGGAGTTTGAGAGAGTCAGGTACTCTGTAGTACCTGTCTGGTTTCCTAGGAGCAGGGGGTAAAGTATCAGGAGTAAGACTGGATTCCATAAAGACATCATCAACTTCCAGGACTGGGGGTATTGCTAAAGGCCTATGTTGTGGCAAATCTAGAAATTCTCTGAGTCTCTTTTTGGACTGAGGATAGTCTTGGCATTCCCAATGGAAATGCTCTCTGAAAGTATGTAAGGTTTCACCAAAAGAAAAGTCCTCTGGAGAAGAGGCAGAGGGAATGATTCCTCTGCATCTGAATCCTCACAAGCAGATAAGGGCATGTCTTTATAATCAGATACTTCAGAGTCGTCGGACTCTTGGTCTGTTGAAGCTACTAGGGACTTGGTCTCTTTTTCTTAGCAAGGGAAGGCTGACTTCCCCTAAATCAGCATAATAAGGACTTCTGCCATTCTAAGCATTTGATGTTGTGGCAAGGGAGCAGGTGCATGCACTTGGTGGTCGGTTTTCTAGGCATAACGCATACTCTTGGCCTTAGAAACTCGGTAGTTTTAGACAGAAGAGAGACATCTACAGGTTCCACAGTCTAACAAGATTCTCGAGGCATGCCGGACTCCGAACAGGTCTCAGTAGAGGCCTGCAAATCCAGTGAAGTGGGCATCAGGGGCTGCGAAAGCGCCTCACTGAATATCGGTGGACTGGCGACTAGCTTAACAGAAACATCGTTGGCAGCTTTGGACCTGTGCAGTCTTCTGTCTTAATCTTTAAATTTTTTTGGAATATCGATAGTTGGCGGCTTACCAAAGCCATTTCAGAAAATGGAGATCGAGAACAAAAGTATTTAGCGACAATAAGGGCCCAATGACAAATGGTTCGGGGGTTGAACAAGGCACAAAACCGACAGCGAGGAACGTCGTGGTCTGGGCCTAAACAGGTGACGCAGTAAGAATGAAAACCTCGGTGTGGTATTTGCTTTCCACAGGCAAGACAATTGTTAACTTTTTCTGACATTGGTTAGAGCAAGAAAAACGGATCCCCAGTGGGTAATTAGCTTTAGAAGACTTCAAGATGATTCAATTCGCAAACGAAAACTCGGGTAGCGGCAGACCAGCACACATGCAAACTGCTTTTTCTTCGGGCTCCTCAGCAAGAAGTCCTGGAGCGACAGCATCCGACACAGAAATACTAAGTCTCTGGTATTCGGGCCAACTGAGGGCTACCTGCAGGCAGATAACCCAAGTGTGATGACTGCAACAGTGAAACACGAAGAACATCAGCAGGTATACAAGGCCATGGCTTCTTGGCATTCTCTGGTTGCGGCTCATCTTAAGGGCCCAACCCAGCTTCTGAGTCCCGTGCAAAATGCTTAAGGCACTGATTTTCAAGATATATAACTTCAGTGAAACAGCTACGAAGGGTTTTGAATAAAAAGGCCTTACAGACAAGCACAGGCAGTATAGTCATGGTCTGGGCCTAAGCAAAACAAGCAAAGGTCGTGAGAGTCCTTATGTGGAATCAGCCTTCCACACTGACATTTGACCCTCCTAGTTGACATGTAAATCACAGCAAAAAACAGTAGCCAAAATGTTACAGAAAAAACCCAAACGAGATACTTATCTGAACCAAGGTTCGCAACTTGTCTAACGAGCAATGACCTGAGCAAGCGATCGGAAAGGCGACAGTAAAGTTCTGAGGTTAGTATGTGCTGACATTCGCTTTATACCCGAAGTCTCTTTATGGCCGATGCGCCTTGTTTGCTGTGGCATAGACTGGATTCGGGCCTGCTGGATCTAGCGTTGTTTGTGTAACTTGAGCACTAATCCAGACATTCTCTAAAGTATTCAATTGTATTTATTACTGCTTGGTTATAACTTGATTAAAGTGTAGCTATCATTCTAAGTCTTTTGGATTAAGCACTTGGGCTTCAGACCAGTTGTTTTACATTAGGAAGGTTTGTGGCAAGCACTGTGGTGGCAGGACAGGTAGCTTTCATCCTTCTAAGTTGGGAACTGCTGATTGAGAGCCCAGTGTCCAAGTGTATTAGTTCTGGTTTAGGCACTTGGGCTTCAGGCCAGTTATTTTACATTAAGAAGGTTCGTGGTCTGCACTCTTGTGGGAGAAGAGGCTGGACTCTGCCCTTCTGAGCTGGGAATTTCTGGTTAAAGGTTTATAGTGCCTGAATATTTGAACTGTATCTTACTGAAATTGGTACACCTTGTTTGCTCTAGCATAGACTAGATCCAGGCCTGCTGAATCTAGCTTTGTTTATATGCTTGTTGTTTGTTTGCTTGTTATTTCCCTGGAAGCTAATTCCACCTAATACGCGGCTTCTCAGTGCTTCTGTGGATCACTAGTGATATCTGCATTGCTTACTGTACTTATTTCCTTGTTTCACTTGAAAGAAAGTTACTGTTTGTCGTTTTTGCATTTAGTTACTTGTAACACATTGCACTCAAGTTACCTGGCACTTGCTCACTAAAGCAATTATATAAGTCAGCACTAAACATTAAAAGCACTACACCCTCACTCCCCACTGGCCCTTGTTTTCAATTATTAAGGAATTCCCAATATTATTCTAGCATGTCCAAAGGTCAGTTGTCAATCTCCTCTCCGGTCCAGCTGGTGAATCTGGGAATCTTGAGGCAATGTTATAACTGCCTCATGTACACAGACAACCCTCTCCTCCTCCCACATAACACAAATACTTGCAAGAGATGCAGCTATTTAGCCAAACTGGAGGCTGAGCTCTCTCAACTCAGGACTGGCAAGACCAGACAAGAGGAGAAGGCAACTACACACACCACAAAACCAGCCTCACATAATGCTACCACACCACTGAATCAAACACATAAACACACAAAGACATACTCGGAGGCTCTGAGTAAAAATTTACCTAAACAGCAGAGGCCTGCAAAGCAGACACCCAAACAACTGCAACCTCAAGACACCCCACAAGCAAAACATAAACCACAAAAGCAATGTGCAAAGCAGTCACAGCCCTTAAGGCCAAATACAACACCAAACATACTTGTCATAGGTGACTCCATAGTCAGACACACTGACGTCACACTCACCAGGCTGAACAAGGAGAGGGTCACAGTAAGCTGCCTATCGGGCGCTAGAATCCGCCACATAACACAAGCACTCGGGTCACTCCACGGCAAGTACAAATATGACACAGTCATTGTCCATGCTGGTGTGAACGACCTGAGACGTACCTCCCTGGACTACATGAAAAGAGACATAGAGGAGCTCTCTGATTATGTAGCCCAGGCAGGTATGACCCTGACCCTGAGCAGTATCTTTCCTTCTCCAAGAATGATGCCACAATATAGAGACAAGATGATCAGCTTTAACAATTGGCTTAATGTCTGGTGTCATTCAAAGGGGATCCAGTGTCTGTCTGCCTGGGATGACATGCTTGACAAGCCACGCTGCTTTGCAAGGGACGGCTTGCACCTGTCACCCCTGGGATTCCGGATATTGGCTAAGGCTCTTGCCACCCCCATAGTGCCTTTTTTAGGCAAGGCTCAAATTCTAAACCTACCACCCTAGAAAACAAAAATGGAAAGAAACTGAGGGTAATGCTGCTCAATGCCAGAAGTCTAAATCTCAAAATGCACGCACTCGAGGCCCTTCTCAGTATGGAGAACATCGATGTCTGTGCTGTAACTGAAACCTGGTTCAAGGCTCCTGAGAGCACCCGGCACTATTTGGTTTTACCTCATATCATGCGTTCCGGCCCCAAAACCCGGACCACACCACAAACGGAGGGGGTGTATCCATATTCATAAAGAATACCCACACCTCCAGGTTGGTGGCAACGCACGAAGCTTCGGAAACCTTCCAGGTGCAACTAACCATAGGCAAAACTGCTCTACAAATTGTAGCATGCTACAGGCCACCCTCTCAAACTCAGGAACCCCACACAGCCTTCCTGAAGACACTGGAGGGTATAAATGTATCTCCAAACACCATCATATTGGGTGACTTCAACTACCCGAATATAGACTGGGAACATTACTCAAGCCCTAACTTTCTAGCCCAACGGTTCCTGGAGTTCATAAATTCAAATGCCATGGAACAGCTAGTCACTGTTCCCACGAGAGGAGAAAATATACTAGATCTCATTATCACAAATATGGGGACAAAATGCTCCACACCAGAAGTATATCCCTCATTGGCGAGATCTGATCATAAACTAATCTCACTGGAAATCCACATCCCGCCCCCACCCCAAACAAAAAAGACCACAGTGAAGAACTTCTCTAAAGCAAACTTCACACTACTCAAGACTGGTGTGGTATCCTTCAAGGCCCCTGAGACAGTGGAAACCACAACCCAAGCTGCGGAAGCCCTTACAAATGCCTTCTATGAACACCTCCAGGACTGCATGGATCAGGCAATCCCAAACAAAACCAAGACTCTTTCCACAAAGGGCAACCGTCCAGTCTGGTGGACCCCAGACATTAACAAACTTTACAATAAGAGGAGAAAGCTATTACATGATAGAACAAAATCCATAAAAGGGAAGTCACCCCTGATCATTATTAGTAAAAAAATACGAGCACTCATAAAATCAACTAAGGCCAATTTTGAGAGAAAAATTGCCATGGATTCAAAGGACAATCATAAGGCCTTTTTCAGCTATGTTAGGAACCTGGGTGGAAACTCCCAGATATGCTCAGAATTAGTCCAAAATTATACAAAAATCACTGAACCCACAGACATTGCCAACATACTGGCAGACAGGTTTAGTGCAAACTTCACCCCCCTCTCCCCTCTCTAAAGGAGAGAACTATCCCAGCGGAGTGTAGCCTCCCAGACATCTCAAATGCGCAGGTGAAAGCTGCTCTCTCTAAAGCTAAAAACACAGCATCAATGGGACCTGATGGTGTCCCCGGCTGTGTGCTACACGAGCTAAATGAGGAATTAAACCTGCACATAAGGCAGCTGTTTAATCTCAGCCTTACCACAGCATACGTGCCCAAGGAGTGGCGTACGGCAACTCTGGTCCCACTCCACAAAGGCGGTGCCTCTACGGACCCTGGTAATTACCGCCCCATAAGCTTAACAAGTCTAGTCTGCAAAGCTATGGAGAGGATCATAATGGAGCTCATAAACAAAGACATAGGGGACTTGCAGACATTGGACCCGACCCAGTTTGGCTTCGTCAAGGGAAGATCATGCCTTTTGAACTTGGTCGACTTCTTCGAAACAGTCACCAAGGCCATTGATGAGGGAAAGGCAGTCCATACAGCCTACCTTGACCTTGCAAAGGCTTTCGACACAATACCCCACTCGGGTATTGTAGAAAAACTTACCAGCTTAAATGTAAACCCATATGTCACAAGATGGGTTGCAAACTGGCTTAAGGACAGAACCCACAGGGTTAGAGTTGCTGGCGCTATGTCAGACTCCAAGCCGGTCACAAGTGGTGCCCACAGGGCTCGGTCCTTGGCCCCCTATTGTTCGGCATCTACTTCTCAGAAGTACAGGCTAACATGGGAGGACTTTGGCTGACAAAGTTTGCAGACGACTGCAAACTGGGCGCCATAGTGGAAAGTGCATCGGACACGGATATCCTTCAGAAGGGACTCACGGAAACAGATAGCTGGTGCCAGAGCCATGGCCTGAAGTTAAACGCCAAAAAATGTATAGTCATACCCTTCGGGAAAAACAAGGTAACCCCAAGCTACCATATAGGTGGCAATCCACTAAGCACAGAAGAGGTTATCAGGGACCTGGGGACCCAGGTTGACAGTGGCCTTTCTTTTGACACTCACGTTGCTAAAGTGGTTAGAAAGACCTTCTACATTGCCCACCTGATCATGAAGGGATTCACATCCAGATCTAGTGAGGTCATTGTTCCCCTGTACTCTTCACTTATCAGACCAAGGATAGAGTACAATGCCCCATTCGGGATGTATCTCGCCCGACATTTGCAGCAATTGGAGAGACCCCAAAAGTTTCTCACCAAAAGGATAAAGGGACTCCAAAATCTGTCATATGCTGCCAGACTGAAGAAAATCCAGCTCTATTCAATCGCATACCGTCTGCTCAGAGGTGACATGTGCCTGACATACAAGGCCATGTCCAACCCAGAATTAATGGACATGCTCCACCTCAAAAAATCCAAATCCACCAAAACCACTAGAGCAAGTGACTTAAACCTTAGCACGGATATAAATAGGATGTACTGGAGGGATAGATTTATCACTCAGAGACTCCCTATGCTGTGGAATAGAGTCCCGGTCCATGTGAGGCAGAGCACCTCGCTGGCTCTGTTCAAGAGAAATCTTGACCTGTGGATGGGAGATCGTAGGTTTACCCCGGGAATCATCTCTGTGTCACTGCTGGACAGAGGCACAACAAACTAATGGGTACAGTATTTTTTCATATAAGGGGTGGCGTAAGCCACAAAAATTCGGGCTAGGCTTATAAATGCCTTGGGGCAGATAGCCTAGTATAAACCTATGAACCTATGTGTGGCGGTGCATGTACCTCACAGTAGCAATAAACTTTTTTATACTGGCCAGACATATGAGTCAGCTGGTGATGGACTCTCTCATGCTATGAATACTGCAGCATATGAACAGAATGACATCCAACAGTACTTGAGGCATCTACAGCACGACTAATTGAGCAGGCAGAAATACAACACTGCTGTAATTAATGCAGTGCCAGTTATTAGTGTCGGTCTCAAAGACTTCATGACATGGTTTTTGCAATAATCAAAATGTCACAAGGTTTGCCAGGTGGATAAGAAATTGGTACAGGTGCTACAAGACAGCACTCAAGGTGTCTACTATAGGCTCAAATGCCACAGTAATAAATACAGTGCAGAAAAGTACAAGTAATGCAGTAAAATGTGCAACACTTTCCCAGCAAGGCTATAACATAGCAGACTTTCCCAGCAAGGCTGTAATACAGCAGGTTAGTAAACAATCAACCACTACAAGGATACACTGTACAACATCAATGGACAATCTGCTAAGGTTGAGAGAAACACAGCAAGGAACACTTATTAGCAATACTAAATCCAACATTACTACCAGGTAGAAGGTGTTGCAAATTGCTGTCAAACAACAAGAAACAGTAAATCACTATGATGCAACAGTACAGGGAATAGGGGATGAGACTAATAAGACAGTTTCCAAGACAATTACTTGACTCTGCCATGGACACACTGGTGCTCTGTTATATATTCCACAAATGCGTTGCACTTCTAAGTGTTGTAAGACTGTTTTTCAAGTCAACTTTGATCACAAAGTTAAAGATATGTTGGTCATGTTGCAGGCCAGGCCAGCACAGCAAAGTGGCATCATGTGCAAACACGTTTAAAGTAGAACATAAGAGCACACAGGCTAATAAGCCATGTGATCAACAGTAGTTTAAGGAAAATCAACAGCAGTAGCCCCTTCTCTTACCAGAGAGATCCAGCTAAACATTTTCAGATGCAAAACTGCCCTAACATAATATATACTCACACACACACTAACATATACAAGAAGAAAAAGGCCACTTTTCTGATACTGAAACAGTTCTTCCAAGTAAAATCCAAAAGTAGAGTTCGAGGTAGGTTGGTTGTATCACAGCTCAACACAACAGATTGACTTTTTCTTGTTTTGCTTTGTGTAGTACTTACAGGATCAGAGGAAATATGGATTAGGTATGCATTAAGTTCTGTGTCCATCTGAATGAAAAAAACATCCATCTTGCTGCAGAGATTAAGAGAACATGTTTTAACCAGATTGTTGCAATGTGAAAGGTGGAAAGCCCCATCTCTGAGCAATATGAAACATGGATTCATAAAACTTCAATAGCCAATGCGTCTTCCTAATTAGGACATCTGACAAATTATTCTGTAGAACTGGAAAACAGACTGTTGAATGATGCAGGATTAACTACAAAGCTGTAGTCGCATTCTGACTGCCACCTTCACTGCACAGTTATAAACATGATTTTTCTTTTTGCTTATGCATTATATTACTGTAAAACTGCCTAATCCTGATATGAAAATGGCATCACTGAAAACTGCCTTACAATGCCATAAGACCACAGTGCACTGCTTTTTTATGTTTGAATAAGCTGTCTTGTACAGTCTGCCGAAGTAGGTACACCAGGTATATTCCAAAGAGTCTCTTACAATCAATTGGTGAATGGGAAACAACAGTCATTCTGGTGAAGGAGTGCTGTTCCAGTCTACCACAGAGGGCTATTTTTTATGTAATGAGAAACATGAATTACCATATTTAGTGGATCATTGGCCCAATTCCATACACTTCTGAGGTACTTTGGAGTTTTCCTCATATGAAGTTTGCATGGGGTAAGAAGAGGTTGCAATAAAACATGCAGCCAAAATCTCTTAGGAACTAACCTTGTGGTGTTCACTTGCTGAACAGAGTCTATCAGGTCCATCTAAAATTCCAAAGTATCTATAACTGCAACGAGAAAAGCTTATGATGTACTTGGGGGTAACACAAGCCTTTCTGTAACTTACTGATTCCATGTGGTAAATCCATGTGGTAAATCAATAGATCTCCTGCCTTTGTCACTACCGATTAAAAATGTCGATATTAACGTCGGAATTTAACATCTGGTGAATGTGTTTTCGGGTGCTACAGATTGTCAAAATGGCAGAGATGAAAGGTGATATGGTACTGTACTATTTTAAACCTGCAAGGTTTTCGTATGCGGGTCTTGCTACAATGTGAAGACAAGCATCCTCCATGCCCAAATAGCTATACAAAACTCTGCTCTATGAAAAGTAGTACAGTTTCAGAGCTACTATCGAGGAAGAATTTGATTTACAAACTTGATCAGTTTGACAAATCTAGAAGTGATCATATGGCACCCATACTTTTACGGCACCAGTAACAATATGGAATAAAAGCCTTGATCTCTTTGACATAAAGGTTACATTGCCTTCTTTAAAAAAAAAAGATGACCAGTTAAGCATTCAATGAGACGGCAGTTGTGGAATAAGCTGTATTTGTGGTGATTGAAGAACTTCTGTGCACGATACTGTTGAAATGTCTGGAACCCATGACAGTGCCAAGTAGGAAGACAACATTGAAATTTACAGCATAGATGTACTGAAATAGGGAAACGGATAAAAGAGATGTAAAAGTTATTTGAAGGTTTTCGGTTATATTTATTTATTTAACATTACATTACCAAGAAAGTCAGAATGGGTAGGTGTCCATTTTCAGTGGATGCCCAGGAAGAAAAGACCCTAGTATTAAAAAAAATATTTTAAGAATAACTTTGCAATCTTCCAAAAATAATACGACACACTAAATAATTACACCAAATCAGACAATGTAAAAACATTGATAAAACTTGTATGCAATGATTTATTATTTAAAGACATTTTAGCCAGTTTAGAGAAATTAAAGGCAAGTTAGAATAATACAAACAGGGCTTGGAATTTGAAGCAAGAAAAAAAAAAAAAAAGGTTATGGTATATATAAAAAAGTCAGGGGACAGAAATTGATTAAAGTAAGAAAATGAGTGAAGAAGGGGGAGTAAGGAGGTATAAGGTATGAATATGTGCTTGTGCATATTTAGGGATATAGTTTATTCTGAGGCTGAGTAAGCTGCATTAAGACAGAACATTTTATTTAATTTATTTTTTCATGAAGAAGAATTTGGGGAAATAGTAGTATGTTTTTTGGAGTGGGATTGAGCATGGCTTGTGAGCTGCAAAGCTCTGTTTCAGTGGCAGTTAAAGCTTTCCCAGTAATGTTGTGGAGATGGGCCAGGTAGTCAGATGTGCATTTGAGTGTGGAATCATCTATGTATTGTTTAGGGAGGCCTGCTGTGTGGATGGTGTTGGTAAGAATGCTAAAGAGGAGTGTCAAAGGACAGAGCATTGTGGTACACTGGTGGTGACTGGCAGGTATGGAAAGGTGGGGTGCCATTTTACTGACTGATATCTATTGGACAGGTGGCTTTTGAGCCACAGGTGGGTGGTCCGAGATGGACTTGGTGAGGACATAAGAGGAAGATGTTTGCTGTGACAAACTGTGTCGATGGCTTTAGACAAGTCTAGAAATAAGAGACTAGTTTGTGGTTATCTCTAGCTTTATTGACAATATCTATAAAGGTTAGAAATGCAGTGTTAGTACTGTGGAAGGGATGAAAGCAATGCTGTGTTGGGGATAGTTCTTTTCTTCTGCAGAAGATAGTTTAGCAATTGTTTTTGAGTATGCTTTTCAAAAATTCTGGAGAAGGGAGAGAAGATTGTTACAAGTGTAAAGTTAGTAATGTCTGTTGAATTTCCTCCTTTATGCAGTGGGACAATGTTTTTTTTTTTTTTTTTTTTTTTTAAAGAGAGGGGGAATGTGGAATTCCTGGACTGACTTGTTTACAAGACTTGAGACAGGACAAGCAATGCTGTCTGCGGCTGTTTTAAGGTATTTACTTGGAAAGTCATCAGATGAAGTACAGCATGTTTGAACTTGCTTGAGTAGTTTTACATATGAGGTGGGCACAGGTTCATAGGTGAAAGTGGTGATATGTGGCTACTGGGGTATCCTTCGTTAGAGACTCTATACTATCTATGAAATAAGAGCGGAATTCTATGGCATTTTTGAGTGGTAAGTTATTGGGAGAGGGATTAGGACTAAACTTGGCCATGATGTTAATTTTTTTTAATGGCTAACCAGAATGTTTTAGGGTTGTTTATTACTGTTGTTCAGAAAGTTATTAAAATGTAGTTTTTGTCTTCATTCATTTGCATTTTAGTGCAGTTGTAGAGCATTCTAAAGTTTGCAATATTGTGAATTTTTAAATTTTAGCCATGCTTTTCACATGTCATCTTGTATTAGCATTCAACTCTTTCTGGATTGCCAAATTCCACTATTTGTTTTTAGAATCTTCCTTCTTGGAGGTGCAAGACTATTTAGGAAAGCTGTATTGAATACATTTAAAGCATCATCTAAGGGGAAGATTTTTAGGCTGTTTCAAATTAATAGACAATAGTGTAGTAATGAGCATTTCTCAGTTAAACTTGGACAAGTTGTGGGCTATTTTATAAACATGCTGTTTTAAGTGGTTGTGTGAGGTGTCTGGTTGTATATACTGGGATATAGATAAGAGTCTGACATTGTACTGTACCTGTAGTGGTGAATTTGCTAGGGTGTGATAGTAGCATCCAGTGTAATATGGAATTTGATGTCTTGCTATAATGTGTGGGGCTATTAAATTAGTTGTGTGAAATCATATAAGCTCATGCAAGATATAAGAGTTACAGGTTATGCCCAACCAATATATACCGACATCTGGGTGTACATTTTTTTTTCTTGTGGAATGGTTTTGGATCTAGGATATGCTTCTAGTGTAACTAACATATCGCCAGGGGGATGTAGAGGACAGTAACAACTATTTGTTTATTTACTGGAAAGTAATGAGCTCTGCTGAATTGAATTTTGTTGTCCTTACAGATGATATTATAGGCAGAGGGTATAATTTTGGAGTGGTTTATGCTAGGTTTAAGCCAAGTTTCAGTTATAGCGAGAATATCAGGCTTGTGTTCAGTAATCCAGGCATGTAGTTCAGTAGTTCTATTTCATACACTTCTAATACTTATGGTGGCAAAAGTTAGATTACCGGGGTTGGGGTTGATCACTGTGGGGTTGCAGTACTGTGTGGAAGAGAATAAAAAGTTAAGTATTTACCATAATTTGGAATCTGTGTTGCCCATTTTCATTCTTCCTCACTGATGGGTTATGGATCCAACTCTTGGATCCACTTTTTTTAGACTTGGATCTGAATCTCAAGATCCTCCCTCTAACCATAATGCTCTATACCATCACCTACTTCTCAGATCGGGTTTGTTGCCTTACAGTCCATTGGATAACAAGATACAGGATAGACAGAAGAGGGACTGCGACTCAAACCTAGAACATGTGCGTCTCAAAGTCTCCCAAAGATCCTTGTAGGACAGACAAGGCCAGGGGATGGCTGGGAGGGAAGGTGAGGAAGAATGAAAATGGACAACACACATGCCAAGTTATGGCAAGTACATAGCTGAAATCTGATGTTATCCTTTTCATTCCTCCTCACTAATGGGTAAGAATCCCCAGCGATGTGATATGTGAGAGCCCCTCAAGGAATGATATGCAGGAGCACCACTGAGCCAAAGGAAGCTCTGTTTCTAGAGATGCTGTCCAATTTGTAATGGGCAACAAAGGTGTGACTGTTTGACCAAGTGGTTGCAGTGCAAATGTCATCAATTAACATTCTAGAAGAAAAGACGGATAAAGTAGTCATAGATCTGGTGGAATGGCCTATTGGAGGAGGAGGAGGCAAATCTAACCCTTTTTGGAATAAATCAATGAAATGCAGCCAGGCTTTCCATTTATTTTTTTTTATTTTACATTTGTTAACCGGGGGTGTCTGACTGAGCTGAAAAGGCCCTTTTTCACCAGAGGCCTGGTGAGAAAAGCTCCACATAGAAAACTTACAGATACATTTAGATATTTAGACATGAACAGTATACACACAAATTACAATAGACTTGTTTTTACAGTGGTATGCAGCACATCAACAACAGTGGAGAGAACAAACAAGAAAATATTAATTTAAAAATAAAGGTAATTAATAGATTTGTGATGTACAGCTGAAATTTGGAACACAGATAGAATACACATGTACAGTACATACATTGTACATTATCCAATGTTTGTGAGTAAGAGTGAAAACTATTATCAAGTATAATTCAAAGATTTAGTATGTATACCTTATCTGCTTTAAACTGCGGTGGTGCTGCAGTAGCGTTGTCACCTCACAGTAAGACGTTGTCCTGTTCGATTCTCAGCTACAGCATCTTCTGTGTGGAGACATGCGTGAATGGGCGTACCTTCGTTGAAGGTTGTGCGTCAGGGATGGCAACTCGGCACATAAAAATCTACTGCCAATCATTAGCGGACTGGGGTTCCGCTAAGGCGACCACTAACCGGGAAAATCCAAAAGACAACAACAACCTTATCCGCTTTCACTAGCATAGTAAGCAGTCACGGCACTGCCAACTTTGCTTGAGATGTTGCCTAATAAGGGTTTTAAAGGAGGCTTTGGATGATGTGTTTTGTATGCTAGTGGGGAGAGTTCCATATTTTAGCCATTGAATTACTATATAGTGCGTCTCCAAAGCTATTGTAGCTGTCGGTGACTACTAGTAGTTATTTGCTTGATGGCTTTTTGGCTGAGTGATGTACTAGGTTTTTGAGGGCAGGACACTTACTGGGGAGGTAATAGAATGACAGAGGCAGAGCTCATTGTAGGTTAGGAGGTTGGGCAGTTCAAGCCAGTGGAGCTGTCTCAAAGCAGTACAGTGATGAATTCTATATGAGCAATTTGCAGCAAAGCGGGCAATTCTGTTACAGCAGGCTTCCATTTTGCTTAGTTCAGTTTTGTTGAGATTAGTCAGAATGGGAGATGCATAAAGTAGGGTGGATAGAAGTTGGGAGCGAGCAATGGCTGATCTTGTATTGTTGGTAAGAAATGGTTTGATAGGGTAGAATGATCCCAGTTTGGCATGTACTTTAACAGTTGAAATGACTATCAAATTTTAGGTGGGAGTCTATGGTTATTCCCAATAGCTTAGCCTGTGCCACTGGAGCAACTGGAGTAGCATTTACGGAGCAGATAGTGAATTGACTTATCAGTGTTTTTGTTGGAACTGGTTATAATCCTAAGCGGAGTTTTCTTTGGACTGAGGATAGGTTGGGCTTTGGTAAGGTAGTTTTCAACTTCAGAGAATGCTAGTTGAGTTGTTTGCAGGAGGGTGAGAATGTTTTGTGAGCCAAGGTAACTTTAGAAACTGCTTGACCCAGGCATGTAGGTGAGAATGATACAAATTGCTGGTCTGACTTCCTGTACTGCATTTTACTTTAGAGAAATTAATGCCAAAAAGGAGCTGTCCAAGTACTGATCCCTGGTGGATTCCACTTGTGACTGGTATCTTTGTAGAGGTGGACTCCCCAATTCTAACTTCTTAGGTCCTGTCTGTAAGCCAGTTGGCTATCCATAGGGTGACATACGAATTTGGACCTAACCTCTTGAGTTTGTCAACAATGCTCAAGTGGGGTATTGTGTCAAATGCCTTGGCCAAGGCCAGGTCAAGGTAGGCAATGTAAACCATTTTTCCCTCATCCATTGCTTTGTTTACCTTCTCAAAGAAGTCCACCAGGTTCAGTAGGCATAATCTGCCTTAGACAAAACCAAACTGGGTTAGGTCCAGTGTCTGGAGGTTTACTAGATCTCTATTGATCATTTCCATGATAAATTATTTTTATTTATTAAATATTTTACCACCTTCTATTGTGGCTGGTCATTTAGAAAGTACTTTTAGTAACCTGAGAGTGTTTATGTTTACAGTGATAACACCAGGCCCACTCCGAAAAGCCTTGCTGCTTGCTACCCGTTATATCAATATTTATTTTACTCAATATAATTAAGCACTCCTTCTGAAGGATATCATGGTATTTTGATTGGTGGCAGGGTTACCATGTACTTTGGGAAAGAGGACATAGCAGGTAAATCTGTGTCAGTCTTTTCCAAGAGTGTTTGTGTGTGTGATTATCAAATATTTAGGACAACTGGAACACAGTGCTCTGAAGTGGGTAGTGTGAAGACTCATTTGGGGATCTGGATTGAAGCAAATAGTTCAATCCCAGGTTTGGAGCCTGTTCCCAGTGTGCCCTTAGGGGAACTGGTGTTCTATTCCCTACTTTCAGTGAAGGTCCCTTACTGGAGACAGTGGCGAGGATTGAGGCTCCTTAGTTACTGCCCCAGGTTTAAGTAGGTGGTCATCAGAACATATACTGAAAATATCTGTTGAGAACACTAGTGAAGAGCTAAGAGAAAATCCTGGAGTACAGCTAATAATAAGGAAGAAAAAATGTAAGTACAGAAGAGGTGATAATGACACTAGAAAAGGTCAGCTTCTCAAGAAATTCTTCAATTCTGAAGAATAAGACTGCAGAGTAAAACAATATGAATTAAGTGTTGCTTAGTCACAGTCTCTGAAGCAACTCTATTTGTAGCTTCTTGAGTAAACCTTTTGTGAGTTCTGAAAACTTTAAGGTTAGTAATTTGTCTGATTTCTGGAAGGCATTTCCAGTCTGCTGAATATATTTTCTCTTATGGCTAGAGTGAATGATGGCCTGTGGAGTGATGGCCTGTGGAGTGATATAGTGTTATCAGTATGGTCATGAATGTTGTAAAGAAAAGATTTAATGACTAATTTGGCTGATAAAAGACAATATCCATTACAGTTAAGTCAGAACTCGAGGGGGGGGGGGAGAAGCAGTGTGGCTCAAGTATTAAATTGGAGCCATTTGGCTCTCTGTAGTACACTTAATTGTGTTAGTTTCTAGGACTTCGATGAATAAATCTACACACACTGTTTATAGCCAATTGCACTGTACTAGTATTATGGGGTGAATATAAGATGGTGATGGGTAGGGCATATGGAAGTCTTGGTGTACGGTCACGGATGCCTACAGCATACCTGGGTTGAGGTGAATGGAGATGGAGTGTGTGGCTTTAAGTTGATTGTCAATTTCTCTGGACATATGATTCTCTATAAATTTTAAAGATGCACATGGGATCAAGGGTTATTCCTAGGCATTTGTACTGTCAGGGAATGTAGTTAGGAATTGTCAGTGCAAGAGGTCTGTTTTGAATAATGTTTGTTGAGTTCCAAACATAGAGGCTGTTATTGGGACAAACTGAAGGGTCATTTGATTGGACCAATTCACAGAGGGTGGATAATTATTTCTGAAGTCATCCCTGATTATTACTAGAGGAGTATCCTATTTAATGTAATACAGCATCATCTGTATATAGTGTTACGTTATGCAGTGATATTTTAGTGCAGAGGTTATTTTCATATGACAAGAGGAGGATGGGCCCTAATACAGAGATTTGCTCGACATCTAAACCGATGGCATCTGTTTCTGTGAAGTGTAGCCAGATGGTATTTGAAAGGTATTTTGCTACTAAATGAAGAAATTATATTTTCAATTAATAACAAATAATGTAATTTATCTAGTAGCGCCTGATGGTTTGTACTCATTAAGACCCGATGGAAACTGTGGTGGCATATGTATACTTGTAACAGACCACATTACTTCAAGACAGATGCCTAGAGATCCACAAGCGGAGTTTAGAGAGATACAAATCACACTAAATAGGATCAGCTAATAGACTGTAGTGTGCTGTAGAACCAGTCTTAGTCTCCAGAAAAATCACACCACATTCCTAAATATTCTTGATGAACTCTCCACACACAGGAATGCTTTTGTCCCAGGCGATTTTAACTACTAAATGATACACTGGGGGACCTATACCACCAACAGAGGATATGCACAAAATTCTTAGGTTTGATAAACAAGAAATTCCTGCACAATTTGTTAAGGAGTCCAGTAGAGAACAGAATATACTTGACCTGGTCCTAACAAACTTAGTATCCGTACATACCATCCCCACGGTATCCTCCTCACTGGTCAAGTTAGACCACAAGATAGTAACCTTCTCCATCAAAATCTCCAAACCATCACTAATTTAAGGACTTCAAAACATGCAAAACTCCTGTAATTCTGATGAAGTCTACAAATTTAAAGTACAACAGTATTTCACATAATGTTGCTACTGCAGAGTTACACAGACAAGTTCTGCTAGCACCTAGGCAAACTTATTAATTTGAAAGAACTGTAAGCTGTCAAAAAGTTGCCCAAACACTTATAAATCCATAAAACTTTTTGGACATGAAAGAAAAATCACTTCACTTCGTGTAGTAGCTTTGAAATCTTTTAATCCAGCAGTTGAAATCATTTAATCCAGCAGTAAAAAAATGTTTATCAAGACAACAGTATAAGAAAACTTGAAATAAATTTGAAATAAAATGGAACACTTGTACTTAAGCGCTTTCGTTCATTGTCAAGTTCATTTTATAGTTAACAGTCAAACTTCGTCAGAAATACAAAGGTTATCAGCTGAACACTGTTTAAATAAAACCTGCTGCATAATTAATTATTTATGCAAAAAACGGGAGGGGAAAGAATTATCACAAACGAATCCACTTAAGGATGCATTTTACATTAAGATTACCATTAAGCCCAGGGGGCGTGTCAGCTTGTAGTTTAACCTGCCATCTAAGCTCCTTAACTTCTAGCTGGGGGTTCCCATTTCCGTAGATCAAGGAAACACTGTCTAACACTAGAAATGGAAAAGTGGAGCAGGAAGGGTTGGTTAAGCTTGTGTTTAGCTAGAGCATTCTTTTCATCACCTTTTCTTATGGCCTGATAATGCTCCTTGATTCAATCTCTGAGCTTCCTAATAGTTTTGCCAACAGAGAATGCCCCACAGTGACTGCAAACAGTAATGTATATTATGCAAGTTGAATTACAATCAAATGCATCTGAAAAATGAATTTCTTGTCTAGGAGTGTGTAAGGTGAAACAGTCTCCACTTACAATGTACTGGCAGCAAACACATTTCCCACAACAAAACATACCAACTGAAGGGGGAGATGTTAAATTTCTCTGGCCAGCTAGATCAAATACCGACTTGAGAGACTGGGATCTTTTGTAACTGAAAGATGGAGTGGGACCTAGTGCCTTGCCTATCTCTTGGCAACTGGAGATAATAGCCCAGTTCAAAGAATCTATGCCCAGAATAGATTTGGCATCAACTGAAACTGGAAGAGGAAAATGCAGGCTGTCATTGTAAGATGGAAATGGGTTTGGGCAAAACTTCCTCCAACATGGTGTCCACTAGGTGTTCTGGGTAGTGTTTGTCTGTGAATAACTGTTTAAGAAAGAGGCTTTCTTTTGTGAAACTTTCATCTTCACTAACTATGCAGCTAAGGCGTATGAACTGCCCCTTGACTATGTTCTTTTTCATAAAAAAGGGGTGTTGGCTGCCAAAATCCAAATAGTTATTGTGGAAGGTACTTTTTCTGAGGATGGTTGAATAAAACTTGTTAGTATGGGGGTGACATCTAAGAAGTGGACAGTTTCTCCCTTACCTGAAAGGGTAAAGTCTAAAAATATCAATACTGCTGTTAACTTTCTCTAAACACATCAAGCTCACCATGGGGCCCTGTCCAAAGGAAAAAGATGTCATCTATATAACATTCACACAGAGGCATATTCAAAACCATCTAGTTTGGTAAGCACATCTGCTTCCTGGGAACTCAAAACTAGGTTGGCATAGGACAGGGCCATTTATGCCCGCACAGCTACGCCCTGTACTTGCTGGTAGATGGTACCGTTGAAAGAAAAGAAATTGTTTTCCACCACTAATTTCAAAAAAGCTAACAGAACTGGGAGTCTATGAGGGGGAGTTACTAGTGTGCTTGGCAAGGTAATCTCCCACCATAAGCACGCCCCTTTGATGCGGGATGCTGGAATAGAGGGTCACAATGTCCAGGGTGACCAATGTACAGTGACCAGTCAGAGGAGGGCAAATATGGACCTGACAAGAATCTCAAGTAAAACTGGGAGGACTAAATTAGCGGGTTTAGGAAAAAAATCTAAAAGAGCTGATAAGTATTCTGTCTTGGCCATACTTGACACCACAATATGCCAAAGAGAAGGATTATTTGGATATTTGTGTGTTTTGGAGATCCCGAACATCCTACCCACTAACAAGGACTTCATCTCCATAAATTCCAACTCATCGCCACAACAGTCAGGAAATCCTTCTATGTGGCACACCTCATCACTAAGGGCTTTTCATCCAGAAAAAATGAGGTCATTGTCCCACTGTACTCATCCCTCATTAGACCCATTACAGAATACAATGCCCCGTTTGGTATGTACCTCTCAAGACATCTGCAACTGGAAAGGCCACAGAAATACCTCACCAAAAGAATCACAGGCCTAAAGCAGATGCCCTACGCTGACCGCCTTAAAAAACTCCAGCTATACTCTGTCGCATATCGTCTACTCGGAGGTGATCTTTGCTTAACATACAAGGCCATGTCAAACCCAGAGCTGTTGGACATGCTACACTTAAAGAAATCCCAATACCTCAGAGCCACACGCTCCAGGGATCTAAACCTTGTCATCACAATAAACAAAACATGCTGGAGGGATAGGTTCCTGACCCAGAGACTCCCCAGACTCTGGAATAGATTGCCCATACATGTCAAGCAGAGTGCCTCTTTGGCCCTCTTCAAAAGGAACCTTGACGATTGGATGGGAGAAAGGAAATTCACCCCGGGGATCACGTCAGTCACCCTGCTAGACAGGGGTCCAGGGAAGTAAATAGTGTGGGAAGAAATAGCCAAGGAATTGTTATGGCTAGGCTTGTATAGGCCCTAGGGCTGATAGCCTAGTACCAACCTATGAACCTATAAGATCTTTATGAGAGAGCTTGGCAAGAGTATTGTCAATCCTACAAAAGCTTTCCGTAACAAAATCAGAGGAAACAGTTTTGTATGTCAATGTTGGAAAGGACTTCTTCCATTTTACTAACATAAGAGCGGTTGTCCATAAATACTAAACCTGCTCCTTTGTTGCCTTCATAACCTTGACATCTGGATTAGCTTGGGAGACTTTTGAGGGCTGTCTTTTCTTTAACAGAAAGGTTAAATCTCTTAGTGAGTGGCTTTTTCTCAAGGTCTGCTCTTCTTTCTCACACACTTTAGAAAAAATATTTAACGTGGGATTAAGGGGGGGGGATTGAAAGTGCTGCTTCTTCTAGGCAAAGAATCACCACCATCATCAGAATCAGAATCCAAACAGTCAGAGAAAGGGAGGCATTGGAAGTAATAACCTGGTCTCGCTGAGGGTCTGCACCTAGTGTGGAAAAAGCATGCGTGTTAAAAACATCATCAGCTTGTGTAACAGATTATTTTTTTAATGCCTTGCTTTAAATTAAGCTTTCTACAATAAAGCTTTAAGTCTAGCACCACATTAGTCACTGAAGCCCTCTGTAAGGGAATACAGTTCAGTCCTGTTCGCAAAACTGCTTAACTGTCATCATCCAACACCAAATCCATAAGGTTGAAAATGTCAACGGTAGGAGAGGGAACGGGAGAGCAGGAAAAGTACAGTTGTGTACCTACCATAAATGTAGATGTTAGAGTGCATTCACTGTTGCAGTCATTACTCTAGGGTTATCCTGCTGGCAGGCTACCCGCAGTCGGCCTGAATTCCAAAGTCCTGGTCCGGCGTCGGCTGCTGTCGCCTCTTCCCTGACGTCAGTGGTATAAAAGATGCAGCCGACGCCATTTTCTTTAGTTTTTCTTGCCCCAGATGTCAGGTGCCCCCAAAAGGGTAGGCTAAATATATTATGCCAATAAACATACATGCAGTAAGGAAACTCATCTACAAGCAAATACACCACATAGGTTGTATAGACTAGAGAAGTATAGATAAACCCCAATAAAAGAAAGGGGGACGGTGGGAGGGTAACCTGGACTGCAACAGTGAATACACTCTAACATCAACATTTATAGTAGGTACACAACTGTACTATGTTCATCGTGTTTCACTGTGCAGTCATTACTCTTGGGTTGAATCCCAAAGCTGAGAATGGGTGGCTGGGCTAGATAGGATTAGGAGAGGCTATCAGGCCCTGCAGAACTGCAGTGGCAAAGCCTGCTCTGGATTTAGAGTAAAGAGGTAAGTGGTAGTGCTTTGTAAAAGTGTGCACTGAACTCCAGGTTGCAGCCTCTAAGATGTCTTTGGTTGGTGCTCCTCTGAGGAAGGCTGCTGCTCTGGTAGAATGAGGCCTAATGCCCTTAGGCACTGATTTGCCATGCTGAGAATAGCAGAAACGGATGCAATGGCCTATGACACTAAAAGTTGCTCAGTCTTCCGGAAAAATTTAGTTCTGTCCAAGTAGAAGCGTAGCTGCCTGTGTATGTCCAAAGAATGCAGAATTTTCTCACCCTTGTTCTGTGGGTTTGGATAAAAGGTAGGCAAGTGAATAGTTTGGTTGAGGGCCACAGTGGGCACCACCTTAGGCATAAATCTTGGGTTTGTCCTCAGAGAAACCCTGTCTGGATGAAAAATGATAAAAAGGTTCCACAGCCATGAGTGCTTTTAACTCAGAGACTTGTCTTGCAGAGGTTATTGCTAGGAGCAGAGCCATTTTCCAGGATAAGAATTTTATATCAGCTGTTGAGGCTGGCTCAAAAGGAGGCAGTGTGAGTTTTTCCAAGACATAATTGAGGTCCCATGCCGGAATTGGTGCTCTCCTTGGAGGCCTGATGTTTTTGGCCCCTCTGAGATACTGCCTTATTAAAGGATGAGAAAAGATAGGTGGTTCCGTATTGTAATGGGCTGACATGGCAGAGGCACGAATCTTAATTGATGAAAAAGAAAGGTCTTTGTCCAGCATCTCAGTTAGGTATTGTAAAATCTGAGGGATATTGGGTACATACGTGTCAATGCCTTGTTCCCAGTTCCAAGCACAGAATCTCTTCCATTTTTCTGCATAAGATTTTCTGGTACTGGGCCTCCAAGATAACGTCCATAACAGCTTTTGAAAGAGGAGTGTTCTGAATGGCTACATTATCCGCCATGCTGCCAGATTTAAGGTCCTGAGTTGGCTGTACAGGATCAGATTGTTTTGTTGGGTCAGCAAGTGAGGAGTTTGAGGCAATATCCATGCTGGACCTTGAAATAAGCTCTTCAGGATTGGGTACCATTGCTGGCGTGGCCAGTTTGGTGCAATCAGAATCACTTTTGGCTTCTCTTGTCTGACCTTTAGGAGTACCCTGGGAAGGAGAGGCAGTGGAGGAAAGGCATATACTGTTAGATTTTTGCACCTGAAGGATAGGGCGTCCACTCTCGATGCTTGTTTGCGATAAATCCTTGTGCAAAATCTCTTTAATTGGCAGTTGTGAGGGGAGGCAAATAGATCTATGTCTGGGCATCCCCATTTCCTTGTTATCATGCTGAAGATTTGTGGATCCAGTTTCCACTCGTGGGGATCCATGAGGTTTCTGCTTAGTTAGTCTGCCAGAGTATTTGTTTTTCCTGGCAGGAATTGTGCTTGCAGGTGAACTCGACAGGTCAATGCTGTGTCCCATAAGGTCATTGTTTGTTTGCAGAGGGGGTAGGAATGTGTACCTCCCTGATTGTTTATGTACCACATGACCGCAGTATTGTCTGTCTTTATCAGTAGCTGTCCTGGATGAAGTAGATCCTTGAAAGCTGTCAGGGCATTCTGAACAGCTAGCATCTCTTTTTGATTGATGTGAAGATGCATCTGGCTTGCAGGCCATGTGCCCTGAACACATTTTCCTGCCATATGGGCCCCCAGCCATAATCTGATGCATCCGTTGTCAGTGTCTGTCTGGCTATGGGTAAGGTGAATGGCAGACCCTTGTTGTGGTGACAGGCCTGTGCCCACCATCGAAACTCCTGTGGCAGGCAGGGAATGAGGGTAATTACTGTCTCCAGGCTGTGGCAATGCTGAGTCCAAACACTTTTTAGATACCATTGTAGTTTCCTCATATGCAGTCTGGCATATGGAATTAGTAGAATGCAGGATGCCATGAAACCCAAGGCATGCAGGATTTTCCTTGCAGATAACTGGGTCTTTGTTGCCAACTTTTTAAAGAAGTCAGTTGCTTTTGTTTATCTGGCGTGAGATAAGCCACCTGGGCAGTTGTATTTAAGCTTGCACCCAGGAATACTATCTCTTGAGAGGGTACTAGTTTTGATATATTTTCGTTTACTGTGTACCCCAGGCAAATTAGTAATCTTTTTACAAACGCCAGATGCTTTAGAAGAATGTCTTTGCTCTCTGCTTGAATAAGGCAGTCATCCAAGTAGGGATATATTTGAATTCCTCTATCTGCAAAATGCAATTACTGGTGCCAGGCATTTTGTGAAGACCCTGGGCGCAGTAGACAAGCCAAAGGCCAGTGCAGAGAATTGGTAAGTGCATTGAGCCAGCTATGAATCTGAGGTATCTTCTGCAAGATTGTCTGATTGAGACATGCAGGTAAGCCTCTTTTAGGTCCAAAGTTACGAGCCAAGCCTTCTTGCCCAGCATGGGCAGTAGCTGCTTTAGAGTCAACATCTTGAATTTTGGAACCTCCAGAAATGTGTTTAGTATAGACAGGTCCAGTATTGGTCTCCAGGCTTTGTCCTTTCTGGGCACTAAGAAAAGTCTGGAGTAAAATCCTTGCCCCTGCTCCTGTTGTGGTACTTGTTGAATGGCCTTCATGTCCACAAGGGCTGTAATTTGCTTTTGTGCCTCTGCCCATTGATTGTGTGGCAGGTCTGGCATACCTTTTGCCCTTGGTAGGGTGTGAAAATGGAACCTGTAGCCTTGGGACACTATGTTCAAGACCCATTTGTCTTTGGTAACCATTTGCCAATTTGATGAAAAAAGTGCTAGTTTCCCCCTAAGGGGGCTGCCAAAAGAAAAGTGCTTGGATCTGGCAGAGGAAAGTCATTGGGACTGTTTCCTATAAGGTTGTGATTTGTCTTCTCCACTTTTGGAGATAGGAGCACCCCATTGCTTAGGCCTGTATGAGCCTTGGGGCTGAGATCTGCCTCTGGGACATCTGTATCTGCCTCTTTGTGGTCTGTCCGACACTGGAAAGGACCAATTTTTGAAGGCCAGTTCCTGCTAAATCTGGGTGGCTGTACCTGTAAGAAATCCTTAACTGTCTGCATGGATTTCGCTTTATCCGCCATTTTCTTCAACACCTCTTCTGCTTTAGCACCAAAGTATCATGCTGTAATGGGGCATCTAATAATTTTGCTTTAATATGATCAGGCAGATTCTGTTCCTTTAACCAAGCATGCCTTCTAATAACAGAACCTGTAACAGCGGCCCTGCAAGAGGCCTCCAGTGAATCATCATAACCACATTGCAAAGTATGCTTTCCCACTTGTTCAGCTGCATGCAATAAATCCTGCATTTCCTTGTTCTCTGAACATTCAGAATTTGTCAACATTTTCTGTTTAAGCAGTGACATTAAGTATTGCTGATATTTAAGCATATGAAACTGACAATTTAAAGCCCTTACAGCCAAGGTAGCAGAAGTGTAAACTTTTTTCCCCCACCTGTTCAGTGACCTAGAATCCCTATCAGAGGGGACAGGGTTTTTTGCAGTGGAAGCTTTGACCCCTTTGGGACCCTGAGATATAGTTTCTGGGTCAGCAGCGGGGTTTTTATATAGGAATTTGAGAATCCGGGACCCTGTAGTATCTGTCTGGCTTGGCAGGAGCAGGAGGTAAAGAGTCGGGAGACGGCCCGGACTCTGAAAATACATAATCTACAAAGTCTAGAACAGGTGGAATAGCAAGGGGTCTGTGCTGAGGAAGTAGCAGAAAGTCCCTGAGCCTTTTCTTAGATTCAAAGTAATCTTGGCTCTCCCAGTGGAAATGCACCCTCATGGTATGCAGGGTTTCCCCAAAAGAATAATCCTCAGGAGGTGAGGCTGAAGGAATGGATTCTTCAGCATCGGTGTGTTCATAGGGAGGTATAGAGTAATCTTGTTCAGAAGAGGAATCAGAGGAAATAGAAACCTGATCAGAAGAATCATATTCAGTCTCTTGCCTAGGCCTCTTATCAGGAGGGGGATGGGAACCCCTGATCATAGTAATTAGGTCTTCGGCCATTTTAAGCATTTGTTTTTTAGGCATGGAAGTTTGAGTAGGAGAATGCTGTACTTGTTTCTTTGTCTTTAGAGCAGCTTTAGTCTTTGTCTTTGAAACTGAAGATGGTTTAACATATAACTGTGTAGGTCTGAAGACACCCTCAGAAGCAGATGCCTGCTCAGCTGCTCCGGACCCATCTGAGGGAATGATTTCCGAGTGTCCAATACCTTGAGTATCCAGAGGCCCAGTCGGCTCCACGTGGGAGTCGGAAGCGGCCTGTGGCTCTGAGATAGCGGGCGCCAGGGGCTGCGAAAGTGCCTCACTGAGAACCGGCGACTGGCCTAACGGAGGCCTCGTCGTCGGTTTTGGACCTCGGATGCCTATTCTTTTCCTTGTCTTTGCGTTTTTTTGTAAACTTCGATCGTTGGCTGTTCTGATGGCATTATATAATTAAATCTTTGGCCAAAGTAATGAAATGCAAAATAGAACCGACGCTTAATAGTGCGTTGGTTAAATCTAGCACAAAACCGACAGCTAGCAACGTTGTGATCAGGGCCTAGGCAAGGAATACAGTAAGAGTGAAAATCCTTATGAGGTATTTGCTTCCCACAAGAAATACAATTGTTAGCAAGAAAATAAATGTCCCCAACGGGGTACTTAGCTTTAATGAAGCCTTCGGTTCTGAAATTCGGATTTGAAAATCTCAGGAGTCGGCCGACCGGCACTTGCGAACTGCTTTTGCTTCGGGCACCTCGCAGCAAGGAAGACTGAAGAAAATGGCGTCGGCTGCATCTTTTATACCCCTGGCGCACTGACGTCAGGGAAGAGGCAGCCGATGCCGGACCAGGACTTTGGAATTCAGGCCAACTGCGGGTAGTCTGCAAGCCGGATAACCCTAGAGTAATGACTGCAACAGTGAAACACGATGAACATCCATTACTGTAGTCTCAGTCTTAGGGGTCTCCCTCTGCTTCGCCCTCTCCTCCTTTCCCTGACTGTCTCTGAAAACAGCTGAGTGGTCTCCATACCTGGGGATAAACAATTGTCTGATGTAGTAAAAAGATTGGAATCCAAACTCACTTTGGATGCTTGTACCAGTTCTCTAAGAAGCAGAATATTAATGACCACTGGACTAGCTGAGGTACTGGTAAGAACAGTACCTGAAGATTGATTCTCCTCAAAAAAAAATCTTCATTGCAGGGCTCTTGGAAGACAAAACATCACTTCTCGAAGCCACTTCGAACCAATCCTTCTTATGTCACTTTTACATTTCTAGTGTTAAGACAGTGTTTCCTTGATCTACGGAGATGGGAACCCCCAGCTAGAAGTTAAGAAGCTTAGATGGCAGGTTAAACTGCAAAAGCTGACATGCCTCCTGGGCTTAATGGTAATCTTAATGTAAAATGCATCCTTAAGTGGATTCGTTAGTGAGAATTTTTTCCCCTCCCCTACTTTGCAAAAATAATTAATTATGCAGCAGATTTTATTTAAAAAGTGTTCAGTTGATAACCTTTGTATTTCTGAAGTTGGACTGTTAAATAACTGTAAAATTAAATTGACAACGAATGAAAGCACTTAAATACAAGTGTTCCATTTTACTTCAAATTTATTTCAAGTTTACTTATATTGTTGTCTTGGTAGGCCTTTTTTTAAACCTTATTAACTTGGCAGTTCTAACTAGAATGGGGAAGTTTAAAAGCAAATTAGCATGGTGATCCACAAGCATTAATAAACTTTATTTCTATTTCAAAATGAAGAAACTCCTTAACCTATACAGCAAAACAAATTATGGAAAACATTAAACAGCTAGATAAGAAACTGAAAAAAGGACATCAGAAAAAATGAAGGCATCCCATGAACCCAGACTAGCTACAGAAGCCAAAGATAACTACAGATCCTTCTTTATGTCAGGGAAATAAGAAAACATTAAACACTGCTCAAATCTTATTCATAACAGTACTACTTACTCTGATCCAGTGGATATCGCCAACATACTGGCAAATTATTTTGGGACTACGTTCGGCTACCAAAAAGAAATAGCATTGAACAGCTAAATATCGAACAAAAAATATCATGTTACTGTAACACAGCCCCCCCCCCCCAAAAAAAAAACACATTGAATGGCCACAATTGGCCAACATTACAAATGTAATCAACCAAGGTGGGGGGCTGTGCCCCTCACACTTCCCCTAACTATACATACCAACTGTGAAATTGCACTACAATGGGTAAATTCAAACATTTTAAAAAAGGTTTCCTTTACTTACTTTATACACTATGGTACTTCCTGTTTGTTGGCCAGCTATGGCCATTCAATTTTTTTCCCGAAAAATGCTGTGCTCGGTAATTATGTTTTAGATGTTTTTTTTGTTTGCATTTCTTTTCAGTAACTGAACACAGACCCAATAAATTTAGTATCAAGGTGGAGGGATAGAACTGTCAAAGAAAAAGAGCTTACCTTCTCTAGGACAGACATCCTCTCCAAGTTAAACAGTGTGATATAATGTAAGCCTTTAAAATGAAGCTGGACAGCTATTCGGGTATTCATAAATTCACCTAAGGTGGCCTGGCCCTCCTCATAAATTGAGGCAAGGCAGAAATGCTCTCATTGATAAGTTGCCTTGTAATGATCCTAAAGCTCTGGTGAGTTCCACAAAAAGTATTCCTGTTATTTTTTCACTTTCATATCTGAAAGGATTTTTTCCTCTTACTGTGTAAATGGCAGTTTGAATACTGTTCGCATACACGTCTATGTTAAGAAGGGTCCCTTATCAGCATCTCGAATGCCGACAATATCGAATTTGATATTGTCGCATTGAGAATGCCGAAAGGGCAGAACGTTGAATGGGTAAACGGAAATCTCCATAAGGGGAGATTTCCTTTTACCTCAATGTAGTGCTGTCTCGGAGTTGGTATATTTAAGTAGCAGGGGTGCAGGGGGGCTTGCCCCCCTGCTTACACCCTTTAGTTTTTTTTTGGGGGGGGGGTTCTATTTTTTTATTGGTATTCGAAAATGTAATAGGTCGATCATTTCAGTTCGACATTTAGTGATTCGACCTATTACATTTTCGAAATGCTAATATAGACCAGTTAAGAATCACTGAACAAGTATGTACTTACTGATGTGTTTGACCATTTTTTTTTTTTTTTTTTTTTACATGGGAATTACGGAGGAGTGTTTGAATTGCTCAAGAATTACACTGGAGGCAAGTAAAAACTTTCCAACAGTTCATACACGATTTGTTTTTCAAAAACTTAAGATTATGGGACAGAGAATAACAAGAGACTGGTAATCTTCGATGACAGTTGATAGAGCGAGCTTTTAGGTTTTAGAATTTTGAGAAAATTTTAAACCATTTGGAAACTAAATCAAAGGTGATTGAAGACCTTGAAGAGGAAAGCACTTTCGAAGAGGGAATACAGCAAACTCTCAGTTAACCAGAACTCAAGCAACCAGCAAAAATCGAAGAAATACAGTACAATTTTCATGTGGTGCACTTTGTCGTCTCCCCCCCCCCCCCCCCCGCAGTAACATACCTTATGTTTTTATAATTTTAAAAAAGAAGAGAAGAATAAATTCCCTCTCTCCCCAACCTGAGAACAAGTCAAACCAAACAACTAGTATAGGGTACAGTATTATTCAGGACTATTTTTAATAGTACCTCTCAAGCAACCAAAAACTAGAGTTTTCCAGCATCTACCAATCCCAATGGGTACCGGTTAACTGAGAGTTTACTGTATATAGGAGTCTGAACATGTTTAATATTTTGAATAGCTTTCTCAGGACTTCGGAGTGGAAGCTCTAAATCAGATCAGTACAGCACTCACTTTAGTGAGACCAAATGCCTTTATGGAGGTTTGCAGGGGCACTAGAATCTGCCAAGAGAGTGAATCTTGGGTCCCTGTAAGCTTAAAATACCCCAAAAGAAACATCTAAAAGATGGCTAATGGCTCTTAACACTGGTAGGAATGGTGCACTGACCTAGAGACTACTAACAGACCAAAGAAACTGGGATCAGAAACACGTGCATCAGCCCTGTTAGAAGCATAACCAACAGAGGAGGATCAGCACCCAATACAGGCCATCATCAAGAAAATCATGCTTGCAGTTACACAACTGGCACTGGTAAGGGTCAGATCTGAAAATATAGGTTCTTAGGTTGGTACTAGGCTATCGGCCCTAGGGTCTTATACAAGCCTAGCCATAACAATTCCCTGGCTATTTCCTCCCACACTATTTACTTCCCTGGACCCCTGTCTAGCAGGGAGACTGACGTGATCCCCGGGGTGACTTTCCTTTCTCCCATCCAATCGTCAAGGTTCCTTTTGAAGAGGGCCAAAGAAGCGCTCTGCTTGACATGTATGGGCAGTCTATTCCAGAGTCTGGGGAGTCTCTGAGTCAGGAACCTATCACTCCAGCATGTTTTGTTTATTTTGATGACAAGGTTTAGTTCCCTAGAGCATGTGACTCTGAGGGATTGGGATTTTTTTTAAGTGTAGCATGTCCAACAGCTCTGGGTTTGACATGGCCTTGTATGTTAAGCAGAGATCGCCTCTGAGTACACGATATGTGACATATGGCAATGAAGTCAGTCATAGCCTATGGTTAACGATGCGGACAATGGATGTTACAGGTATCAGCACAGAAAAGAATAGCACCAGGTGGACTAAAACTAGAGCTGGTAATAGGAGTCTTCTTCTTAGCAACATTAGCGCAAGCAAAAAGGAACCTCTATGTGGAAGGAACACCCACACAACACCAAAAGTCAGAGGGCAGAACAGCAGTAACTCAACAGCTTTTTCTTGAAGCTCTTACTACATCCTCAGACTACTTATAATCAATAGATGGCAGCACTGCAGAGTAAAGGGATGCAGGTACATCTGGCCTGGAGTCTACTCGATGGTACAGAACAGTAACTTCTGGACTGCACAGAAGACTACACAAGCATGATACTACAACTTTTTACAGATTTCTTAGTGATTGAAGAAGCTTCCTTCAATACAATCTTAGGATCAGAAAGCACTAAGAAAGCTTTTACCAACAGGTTCTGGTACTGTGGTAATAGGTGAAAGAGTTAAAGTAAACTTTAGACAGAAAAAGATTTGACTGCTCTGATTTTCTGAGAAAAAAAAATAGTAAGAGCCCAATCCTAATATCTGTAGCCTTGCTGGAAAATAAGACTTTTGTATGTTTTCAACTCTGTCTGCTGCTGTGGAATCAACCAAAACCACATTTTGATGGCTCCACTGTGCCCTGTAAAAAAAATGCTACAGAGAATGAAATCTGGTCTCTTCTACATTAATAATTTTATGGTGCTCTGAGATTTCAAACAGGAGAAGCCCTTTAGCAGAAGTATTCATAGTGGTCATCTTGGTCATGTGCTGACATATAGCAGTGTTGGATCCTGCTGTCTTGTCAGCTCCATCAACCATTTTACAAAACTATGTGGACCATGACACTGTCAAGTTTAGAAGCATCTTGCCTAGGGCTGAATCTGGTCTCCCAGAGGTCCTCTGGCAACTCATATGCAGATACTGCACCTTATCTGCCAAATCTGTACTCAAGTGGGTTAAAAGTACCCATAGATACAGGGTGGAGGACACAAAGATGCAGTTGCCAAATATGTCCATCACTCTAGACACTTTCTGAGGGATATACATCTGGACCTGTGGAATGTCAAGAGTCCTATGAACAAATTTTCATCAAAAATAGTGGTAGCTTGTTGTGGAATCTCAGCACAAACACTCAACTGGATAGCAGGAAAAATAAATAAATAAATAAAACACAGACCACCTTTTTGGGTTCTTCTCATGCTGTTCTTGTTGCACCTTTCGGAATATCCACTAATGGAGAGACTACAAGGAAGGTTTCTGGTAGGGTAAAACAGCACATGCACTGATGCCTCCTCTTGGAAGACAGAATGGGGGTCAGAGGGTCAATGCATTCCAAGCTGCATCATCTGCCATTATGTCCCTACACTGGGTTATTAGAAGAAAGGAATAAGCTGGCCCCCATCTCCTCAAGGTTTACAAGAAGATGATCTACAATATTTGCATAAGATGATCTACAGAAATATCTATACATTTTGTTTTGGCTATATGTTTCTAGGCATTTTCTCTGGAAGCGCATTCACATAACTCGGTCTTCTTTAGAGAATGGGAGACAGGGAACCTTGAAAGAACCCTGGGTTCAGGCAAGGGTGTGGACTGACACTGCAATGTTGTCTAGAAGGTCCCATACAGACTAAAAGGCACTGTAGTGTGCCTAATGAACAAACTGAGTAGGGTCCACTGTTGGTTCTACAGAGAAAGACAAAAAAAAAAAGCACCACAGTCACTGATATCAGGGGAACTGAGAAAGATGCTGCACAGTGACCTGGGAACACATACCAAGACCACCAAATATAGGAATACAAGTGTTAAAATACTCAGCACTAACAAGTACAATACCAGATAATACTGCAGTGAAAATGCCAATGCTTGTGGAAGGGGCATAGTCAAGCAAAATCCTGAAAGGGCATCAATGGAACTACTGGAAACAGGTGCATACCTGATAAAAGGGCTACAAGCATTGAAAGCACTCTAGCCGGGGGTGGGGTGGGTGGCATTTAGATGAAAACTGTTAAACCCTGGTGCTCTCAACTGAGGGAACAGAGGAAGTATTTTTTTTTCCTTAGAAAATATTTCTGGTCCCTGTTCTTCCAATCCATACATCCTTTTCCATTGTTGATTCATCATCATCACTGAGATGCAGCAAGCCATGCCATACATGCAGTCAAGAGGAGTCATCCTTAACCCTAGCCCTGTGATTGACATAGACACCAGTGTCACTGCATCAGTTTCCTATACCCTCTTCTTGAAGTGTGTATGCACTCTCACACACACCCACCCACCCATGAACTCTATGATCACTGGCATGGGATTACCAAGCCAACAACCCCCCTAGTCCAAAGGCTACTGGATGCACTTGCAGATTGTTACTAGGCTAACAATGCTAGGGAGGAGGGGGGCTCACTAACCCTAGCCAAATTTTCTTAAAAGAATAATGATGTCCTATATCCAAAAAGGACATTAAGGATAAGGCATTTATACACTACCTCTGTCCATAAGGGACAAAGGTGTCAGAACCGGTGTAAATTTCCCATCTCCCATTCACTAGTATAGGGTGCACTTAAACTGGGTAATAGACAAACTCACATGGATGGGAAGCCCATTCTATGGGAGGAGCAGTCTCTAGGGCACATCTATTTCTCCAGCTTGTTCCGTTCAAGTCACAAACAAAACTCAGGTCCCTAGACCTTGCATTTCTGGTATTCTTTGAGATTCAGAAGTGTGGGGTTTGCAGATGCCTTGTAAGCCAGGCATAAATCACCCCTCAGCAATCTATAGGAGACTGAATATAGGAAAAGGGCTTTATGGCACTCTGCATAAGGCACGTTTGCTACACCTTGTATTCTTTTTGTACATAACCTCTGAGGTCACTCTAGTTGCTACATATGCCTGGTCAGGTAGATACCACAGGAAGCACTGTACTCCGATTGGTCTGTTAAGGGCACTGCACAGTGGGATAATGACCTCTTTGAACCTAAATGCCATGCCCTTACTTACAAGTTGAGCAACAAAAAAGGACTTACTCACCACTGTGGCCTTGTGGTGGTTGAAAGCAAGGCTACTGTGTACATGCGTACACAGATCATTGACCACCAGGTCAACTCTGAGGGGCATATTATCAATATGGCAATTAGCCAGGAAGGTTGACTTCCCAAATGATACAATTATGCATTTCTTAGCACCAGAGTTTAAGATCATGGCTTTGGCACCATTTGTTAGTCAGAGATGGACCTTCTTGAAAAATGCTATTGTCTTCTGGGGAGTCTATGATAATCCCCAGCTTGCAATCATCTGCAAACTTAGCCATAAATCAGTATTTACTTCTATTCCAGAAAAATGGATGCCAAAATTAACTGGGCCCAGTACTGAGCCCAGGGTGCTCTGCTAGTGACTGGCCTCTTGATGGAAGTGGCCTCATCTATTTTGATCTCTTGGGCTCTCTCAGTGAACCAGTTGGGTATCTGGCGGGTGATAAAAGCGTTTATAACTAAATCAGTGAGCTTGTCTACAATGACCGAGTGGGTATTGCATCAAAAGCCTTGGCCAAGTCTAGGTAAGCTGTGTGCACTGTTTTACCTTCATTCAGTGCTTTGCTAACCCTCTCAAAGTCCACCAGATTTAATAGATATGATCTTCCTTTAATAAAGCCGAACTGTGACAAGTGACTGGACCCACATCCTCAATTATGTCCATGATGATTCCTCCATTGCCTTACATATGAGGCTGGTAAGACTTATGGGCGTGTAGTTAAGTGGATTAGTGGTTGGATCTCCTCTGTGCAGGGAAATGACTGTATCCATCATCAATTCCTTGGACACGAAACCTGACTGAAGGCTGCAGTTGAAAAGTGAATCAAGTGGACGAGAGGTCACGTTTCATGCTATTTATTAAACATCCTGGTATATTATCGGGACCCATCGATGATATGTTTTTGGCCTTGGAAATTGCATTGATGACCTGCTCCCTAGTAATGGTTAGGGGGAGTGTGACATGCAGTATTTCCTTTGGACTATCAGAGGGAGTAGGGTAAGAAATTTGAGCTAAACCTGTCAGCTCAAAGGTTAGCAATGGTTTCTGGTTTCTCCCTTTTTAATTTCTCCAAGACTTTTGGGTTTCTAATACCATGACAGAAATGGACCCCATTCCTAAGTCAAAATACGGTTAAAGTTCATGAAATTAGTATTGTTTCAATCTTTGATGTCACCCAGAAGTGCTCCTCAGCATCCACAATGTGCCCAGTAATGACGACTCCTGCAATTCGTACGGACGGAGTTACATGTATTGGTAACATATCTAAATATTAATGTAGATGATTTTTTATAAGACCTGTTGCTCCTACTACTAATTGGAACTGTCTGGGTAGCTGTCTTCCACAATGCTCTTACTTCTGCCTGCAAATCCTGATATTTTATGACTTTGCTCTCTCTCTGTACACAAGACACTAGTCACTGGGTGTAGCAATTTCAATGATTAATGCTACTTTTGTCTTCTTTTCATGGACCACTATATACCTGGTTTTCTCGCATCTATCTTTTGGACTGTTGGTAATGGGTGATCCCATGTGATGTAGACCAGCATTTTCTATGATGCTTTGTGGCTTATGTTTCCAGTGTTTTTCTGCCACTTCAATACCATGTTTGCACAATCCCCAGTGTAACAGTCTTACCACATTATTATTCCTTTCAGTGTACAGGCCTTCGGCCATTAGTATGTCACAACCAGCAACAGGGTGTGCGACCGTTTCCAATTCTATTTTACAAAACCTACATTTATCCATTACTCCCACATGTTTAATAGACTTTGTAAACCAATGTGTACGTAGCCCACTATCTTGGGTCGCCAATATCAACCTTTTACCTTTCGGTTTGAATTTGTCTCTCCTTAACCATTCCTGCATTCGATCCTGATCGACATGAGGTTCTTCCAGGAGTTTTTATACTTGCAACTATATTTATGCATTTTCCACATTTGCCTTCTCATCTGATCCTTTACCTTATATTTTTTCTTTTGTTTTTTTTTTGGCACATTCAGTTGCTGCCTGATTTGTATCTACTTCTGGTTTGATTTCCATTCCCACTTGATGCAGATATGCTTCTGCTTGATTAAGAAATCATCTTAGATTTGTTCTCCAAATGTTTCAAAACTTTCACTATGTTCGGGTCTTGCGAGGTCAGCAGGTGTGTGTGCAGTCCCACAATTGCAGATCTATACATGTAATCAATTTCAAGGAGACCCATACCTCCTTCGGAACAGGGGCACTTATTTTGTTAAATCATTTGATGACCATGAAGCATCCTTATTTTCCTATCCAATCTAGCCAACACCTTTTGGAGCCAGTCAATCACTCAAACTGTAAGTTACGACTGGAAGAGCAAACTGGTTTATAGCTTGAATTTTTTTTTAACGGACTTAAATCGGCCCTTTAAGGATTAATTTATTTTTACATTCAGTCAAGGCTCTGGAACTGAAAGCCTGGCAAATGCAGCAGTCTTGGGAAAGATGAATCAGGCCTAAATAATAGACACAGGAAGAATGCCCATTAGAACTGGGAATCTTCTTACTGTAATCCTGGCATTGCTTAAACCTGGTAGTGCCTTTTGGTTTCCCGGTCATGTTGACAGGTTACCCAACAAAACAAGGTGTCAACAGGCGTATACATACATGCATACACAGACACACAAAGGAAAGAAAGGAAGAAATAATGGTAGGCTAAGTTACCTAAGGAGGTATAAAGACAGGGAAAATCACTACCAACAGTGTTATAGGAAAATTACTGACTAGTAAGGAAACACGCTAGACAGAAAAGTGGGTAAAAGGATGTATTCAAGAGATTTTATATATATATATATATATATATATATATATATATATATATATATATATATATATATATATATATACACACACACACACACACAAAGCGTTGTCGCCTCACAGACGATGCCCGTTCGATTCTCAGAGCGTCTTCTGTGTGGCGACATGCGTGAATGGGCGTTCCTTCATTGAAGGTTGTGCATTAGGCCCGGCAAGCCAGCACGTAAAACTCTACTGCCAGTCATTAGCGGACCGGAGTTCCGCTGTGGCGACCCCTAACCGGGAAAAGCCGAAAGACACACACACACACACACGTACATAAGAAGGAAAGTTAAAGTTGAAGTATATCAAATTTTCACTTAGTTGTAAGAGATAACGGCGGACGTGTCTTGCAGCAAATAAGATCTGAGGTAATATGGAGAGGGGCATTGTGTTTAGAGTCTTAGCTCAAGAGTTCTTGGCTGGCACAAGCTATGTAACTGTCGAGCCGGTTCTGAGGATCGGAACCATAACCCAAAAAGTAAAGGATAAATGAAGACGGACATCAGATCTGATTTTTTCTTGGTGCTGCAGCTTTCCTGTTTTAAAGGTTGCTTTTTCACATTTATCAAGACCACATGACATTCTTATATCTGAAAAAGTTTTGACTACTTGCAGTTGTGCTTTCAGTTCCTCATCTAATGAGCTATACAGTTTTAAACTGACAAAAAGATGAAAAGTCTTTACACTTTGTTGTTTTCTAGGAGCCAAACTACAGCCATGGCCTAATCTATTAAGTAGACCGAATAGCAGCAGTGACAGGGAGTCACCCTGAAATATCCCCATTTGAATTTTGATCCCTGGAAAAATGGTGTGTCCTTTATCATGACTTAACTAAAAAGTGAATTTGTCACTATAATTTAATTGGATCAGTGTAGGGTATTATCATATGCATTTTTTAAGCATTCTTTTATCCATGAATGTGGGATACTGTCAAATGCTTTTTTGTTGTCAATCCATGCCAGACTTTAAGATTCTTCCCCTTTTCACAGTTCTCCACTATGTCTTTATTTAACAACAAATGATCCTTTGCTCCACATGACTTTCATTTATTGCCCTTTTGTTCTACTGCCATAATTCAGTTTTCTTCTAAGTGACTATAAACTCTGTCGGCATCAATTCCGGTGTATAGTTTAGACTTCGTCGGAAGGCAAGTTATTGGTGTATAATTTTAGGGTAGCTTGCAGGCTCACTGTTAAGTTGGAGCATTTCCTCTTGTTAACCAGGCTGGTGTCTGTTTGGGGTGCACATAAAAATAGTTCTTACTTATGGGTAAATCTTCCTGCAAATATGTTAATACTTTTAACCAGAAGTTAGGTACTGCATCCGGGCCTGGGCTTTCCAGTTAGAGGCTTTTCTTAACTTTGTTTCTCAATCTCTCTGGCTGTTACTTCATCCCATTTCATATCCTTTACCCTTAAGCTTCTTATTCTTTCTTTTACTACTACTATGCACTTAGCATCTTTGTTATGTTCCACAAGATCTTCATAAGTACTTCTCCAAAATGTATCTATCCCTTTTATTTTTGGTGGTCTTTCTATTCCTTTTATTTTTGGTGGTCTTTCTATTCCTTTTACCTCGTTTCCCAATTCTCTATAAAACTTTTTTGGGTCACCAATAAATTGTTTATTCTGTACTTTTCCTTTATATTTATCTGTGTATTTTCTATGTTTTGCTGCCTGTGCTGATATTTTTAATTAATAGCGATAGTGCATGATAAATCCTGATCCGTTATTATACTGTGCATTGCTTTTATAACATCTTTGAGTATTTTTGTTGATCTGCTCCCTCTTCTAACAGTGATACTTCTTAATTGCTTTATAGTTTTTTCTATGCAATACTTCCATGATGGTATTTGATTTCTCCCCTTCCTTTCCCTTACTACCCTGTGCTCTTTAGGTAGAATTTTATCTATTATTAATTTAGCTGCACAGTAATGTACCCTGGTTACTTCTGTTATATCGCATTGGATCTCTATGGGCAGTCATAATTACTGTGTTCATTTGTTTCATCAAACTTCTAAATTTTGGGGTTTTATTAACCTTCTGTAGTCTGTTGCTTTCATTGAACTTAATATGTATGTCTCGAGTCTATATTATAACACCGAAAAGGCATTTAAGCAAACGCCTCTTCAACGACACGCAAAGACCGAACGCACTAAAGGACAAATGGTCAAAACAGCAAATTCTTTCCCTGGGAAAGAATTCGCTTGCACACACACACACACACACACACACACACACAATGTGGGGGGCTTTGTACCCCACACCCCCCTAACTAAATATACCAACTCCGAGATCGTACTACAGTGGGGAAAAGGGCAAACTTACAGGGATGGCCAAACTATTTCTTTCCCAGGGAAAGAAATCACTGTTCTGAACGATCGGGTTTTAGTGCGTTCGCTCATTGTCAGTGAAGAGGTGTTTGCTAAAACACCTCTTCGATCATTTAATATAGACCTGTCTGTCTCTATTAAATCAAGCAACTCTTCTCAACTTTTTTTTTTTTTTCTAAACGAGGGCACATTTTTTGTTCTCCATGTTCTGCTGACATTCTATAGAAAGTTCTATAGCATCTTCTTGTGGCACATTCTCTTCAATTTTATCACGTCATCCATTGCTCTGTCATATGGGAACTCACTAGCCTATTTCTCCTCATCATTGAGGATGTCAGAGTTGCCAAAGTTCCCTTTTCCTTCCCTGGCTGTTCAGTTTCAAGTGAATGTTTATGCTGGTTTCCTGTGTAAGGCTCCAAAATATCTTCATATGGCAGCTGACCAGAGGTTCAGTGTGGGTGATGCCACTTACAATATGTTTTGTGCATTGCTGTGGATTTCCTCCAAGGTTCTGGACATAGCTGTAAGAATGCTTTCTGGCTGTCCTTTGCCTGGCGAGCTATTTCTTCTTCAAATTTAGCTTCTGAAGTATTGATTAACCCTCATAGCTGCCTCTTCAGATTGGTCAGGGGGCTTTTAGTATATATGGCTTTGTTCCTCCAATGCTTGGCCAAGGTTTTTTTCTTTTGTTGTATAACTGATTGATACTGTAATTCCAGCACGGTCTTGTCTTTTGAGAATGTCTTCTTAATATGCGTGGGCACAGCTCGCTTTGTGCAGCCATACTGATGGTTGTACAGAGATTTTGTACGGTGGTTACTGGGTTTGGGAGTGCTTGGAATTTAGCCAAGATGTTGCTTAGTAGAGAGAGGTTAGCCTTGGAATAGTTGCTAAAGGTTTTTGGTTTCACTGGATTCCCAGATTTAATTTTCATTTCCAGTAATACTGTCTTATTAAATATAGATGTTCGAGTGTTCACACTGCTGCAATCATCACACTTGGGTTATCCTGCCATCAGGAGGTCCCGCAGTTGGCCAGAGTTCCAAAGTCTTGGTCCGGCATCAGTTGCTGTCGCTTCTTCCTTGACGTCAGTGGGCCAGGGGTATACAAGAGGCATCCGACGCAATTTTCTTCAGTTTTTCTTGCCCCAGATGTCAGGTGCCCCCAAGTAGGTAGGCAATACATATTGCTAATAAAACATGTAAAAGGAATAAAAGGAATACCTTCAGTTACGAGCAAATACACCACAAAGGTTGTACAGGATAGAAAAGGTATACAAAAGTTCAGCTAGGTCAGAGGGGATGGAGGGAGGGTAACCTTGACTGCAGCAGTGTGAACACTCTAACATCTACATTTATGGTAGGTACAAAACTGTACTATGTTCATCGTGTTACACTGCTGCAGTCATCACACTTGGGTTGAATCCCAAAGCTAAGGATGGGTGGTGGAACTAAACAGGGTTTGGAGAGGCTAGTAGGCCCTGCAGAACTGCAGTGGCAATGCCAGCTCTGGTTTTAGAGTATAGAGGTAAGTGATAGCGCTTGGTGAAGGTGTGCACTGAATTCCAAGTTGTAGCCTCCAAAATATCCTTTGTTGGTACCCCCTGAGGAAGGCTGTTGATGTTGCTGTAGCCCTGGTGGAATGGGGTCTAATGTTACCAGGTACAGGTTTCCCATGGTGTGTGTAGCAGAAATGGATACAATGTCCTATCCATTTTGAAATGGTCTGTTTTGAGATGGCCTTTCCTTGTGATCCTGCAGCATAGGATACAAAGAGCTGGTCAGATTTTCTGAAAGCCTTCGTTTTATCCAAGTAGTAACGTAATTGCCTGTGAATGTCCAAAGAGTGTAGGAGCCTTTCCCCTTTGTTCTGGGGGTTTGGATAAAAGGTGGGCAAATGAATGTTTTGGGTTTAGGGCCACACTGGATACCACCTTTCGCATAAAGGAAGGGTTAGTTCGTAAAGCGACTCTGTCTTGATGAAAAATGATGAAAGGCTCCACTGCCATTAGGGCCTGTAGCTCTGAGACTCTTCGTGCTGAAGTTATTGCTAGCAGCAGGGCAGTTTTCCATGATAGAAACTGTAGATCAGCTGTAAAAGCTGGTTTAAAAGGCGGTAGTGTAAGTTTTTCCAAAATAAAATTGAGATCCCAAGTTGGTGTTGGTGCTCTCCAGGGCGGTCTTATGTTCTTAGCCCCTCTGAGGAACTGTCTTAGTAATGGATGTGAAAATATAGGAGGATCCGTGTTGTATTGAGCTGAAATAGCTGAGGCATGGATCTTAATAGATGAAAAGGAAAGTCCTTTGTGCAACATCTCAGTTAAATATTGAAGAATCTGAGGAATATTTGGGACAAGGGGATTTTGGCCTTGAGACTGGTTCCAGGCGCAGAATCTTTTCCATTTTTCTGAATAGGCTTTCCTGGTGCTGGGCCTCCTGGCCTCCAGAATGACATCCAACACAGCTTAGAGAAGTGTTGACTGGTTGTTTAGGTAATTTGCCATGCAGCCAGATTTAAAGTCTTGAGCTGGCTGTGTAGAATCGGATTGTTTCGCTGAGTGAGCAGGTGAGGAATTGGAGGTAAAATCCATGGTGGGCCTTGAGCCATGTTCCTTAGTATTGGGATACCAGTGTTGGCGTGGCCAGTCTGGAGCAATGAGCATCATTTGTGGTCTTTCTAATCTGGCTTTCAGTAGCACCTTTGCCAGAAGAGGCGGTGGAGGAAAGGCATACACTGTCAATGTTTTCCAACTGAATGAGAGGGCGTCCACTTTCCAAGCTAGTGTGTGGTATGCCCTTGTGCAGAATTTCCGTAGTTGGTAGTTTTGGGGGGAAGCAAACAGATGTATGTCTGGGCTCCCCCATTTTTGAGTTATCATTGCGAATACTTGTGGATCTAGTTTCCACTCGTGAGTATCTATGATGTTTCTGCTTCGATCGTCTGCCAATGAGTTTTTCTTTCCTGGCAGGAATTGTGCTTGTAGTTGAACTTGGTAGTCAGTGCTGTGTTCCACAAGGTCATTGCTTGCCTGCATAGGGGGTAGGAATGTGTGCCTCCTTGCTTGCTTATGTACCACATCACTGTGGTGTTGTCAGTCTTTATTAGGAGTTGTCCTGGATGTAGGAGGTCCTTGAAAGCTGTTAGAGCATTTTGTACATCTAGCATCTCTTTTTGATTGATATGCAAATGCCTTTGATCTGCAGACCATTTGCCCTGAATACACTGTCCTGCCATGTGTGCTCCCCAAGCATAATCCGATGCATCTGTTATAGTTTGCCTGGCTGTGGGTAAGGTAAAAGGCTGACCCTTGTTGAGGTGACATGTCTGAGCCCACTATAGAAACTCCTGTTGAAGGCAGGGAATGAGTGGAATTATTGTTTCCAAGCTGTGGCTGTGTTGAGTCCATACGCTTTTCAGGTACCACTGTAATTTCCTCATATGCAGTTTTGCAAATGGTATTAGTAGTACACAAGATGCCATGAATCCCAAGGCCTGCAGAATTTTTCTTGCAGGGAGTTGGGTCTTTGTTGCCATCATTTTGAAGTACTGAGTCAGCTGTCCTTGCTTGTCTGGCGTGAGATAAGCCATCTGGGCCACTGTATTTAAGCTGGCACCCAGGAATATTATGTCTTGTGAGGGCACTAGTTTTGACTTCTTTTCGTTTACTGTGTACCCTAGGCAACTTAACAGGTTTTTGACAAACGCCAGATGCTTTAAAAGACTGTCCTTGCTTTCTGCTTGAATAAGGCAGTCGTCCTGGTATGAATATATTTGAATTCCTCTTTGTCTGCAGTATGCAATTACTTGTGCCAGGCATTTTGTGAAGACCCTGGGCGCAGTAGATAAGCCAAAGGGCAGTGCAGAGAATTGGTAATGGGTTGAACCTGCTATAAATCGGAGGTATCTTCTGCAATTTTGTCTGATAGGGACATGCAGGTATGCCTACTTGAGGTTCAACGTTACTAGCCAAGCCTTTTTCCCCAGCATGGGAAGAAGTTGCTGTAGTGTTAGCATCTTGAATTTGGGTACTTCCAGATATGTGTATAGCATTGAGAGGTCCAGAATGGGTCTCCAGACTTTGTCCTTTCGGGGAGCTAGAAAGAGTCTTGAGTAAAATCCTCGTCCTTGCTCCTGTGTAGGAACCTGTTGAATGGCTCCCATGTCCATGAGAGCTGAAATTTGCTTTTGAGCCCATTGATTTGGTAGCAGGTTTGGCATTCCTTTTATCCTTGGTAAAGTGTGAAAGTGGAATCTGTATCCTTGAGATACAATATTTAGGACCCATTTGTCTTTTGTGATGATGTACCAGTTGTCTGCAAAAATTAGAAGTTATGTACCTACCATAACGTTTCCATGTTAGTTGTCTTCTTCTCGCCTTCTTTCTTGCTGGATGGGTTCGGAGCCGAACCTCGGCTCTGACTCGGCCACTCTAAAAGCTTGAGAGCTAGTTCCACCGGCTCGAGGCTCCCCTATATCCCACAATGCTAGGCGGTAACTCCTCAGATCTCGTTTGTAAGCTAGGCCCAGCTAGAAAAATTCCATAATATGGAAAAAAGGGTGACCCACCTACATATATATATAGGTGGTAGAAAGGATAAAGGTCACAAAACAAACTCCTCTAGGTCTGTCCAGGCTAGGGGGATGGAGGGTGGGACGCAAGAAAGAAGGCGAGAAGAAGACAACTAACATGGAACGTTATGGTAGGTACATAACTTCTAAATGTTAAGTTGTCTATCTCGCCTTCATTCTTGCTGGATGGGACCGCGTCCCTAGCACCTTGTCCCGGGTGGCCTAACGGAACAGACTGTTGAGTACAGTGGAACCAAAGTTGGCTCGGTCCCTAGAGGCTAAGTCCAACTTATAATGAGAAATGAAGGTATGGGGAGAGGCCCAAGTAGCTGCCGAACAAATCAAATCAATAGGCAGTCTGTCTTGGAAAGCTATAGATGTAGCTAAAGCTCTAGTTGAATGAGCCCTGGGTTTGGTTGGCAACTGCTGATGTCTGATTTCATACACAAAAGTAATCAATGAAGTAAGCCATCTAGAAAGAGATACCTTAGAAACTGGAAGGCCCATTCTGCCTTCTGCATAGGAAACAAACAGTTGATCAGACTTCCTAAATTGTTTGGTCCTATCTAAATAGTACCCAAGTTGGCGAACGTCTAGCCAATGTAATTTTTGTTCCGATCTGTTCGAATAGTTAGGAAAGAACACAGGAAGATCAATGGTTTGATTCAAATTTGCCAGTGAAGCTACCTTAGGCAAAAAGGACGGGTTGGTACGCAAGGACACCCTATCCTTATGAAACAAAAGATAACGGGACCTACTACAAAGAGCATGAAGTTCAGAGACTCTTCTGGCTGAAGTAATAGCTACCAAAAAGAGTGTTTTCCAAGATAGCAATTTCATTGAGCACGAAGCCGCAGGTTCAAAGGGGGGAAGAATTAAGGACGCCAGAACCAAGTTGAGATCCCATTGAGGAGGAGGATCCCTAATAGGTGATTTGAGGAGAAAAACTCCCTTTAAAAAGGCTTTGCAGAGTTTGTAAGACATAGTGGGGGACTCTGAGACTCCAACATGAAAGTCAGATATAGCTGCCAATTGAACCTTAATGGTAGAAGGAGACGAACCGGAGTGGAAATGTTTGGCTAGAAAATCTAGAACTGATTGAATGGAAGCAGTGAAAGGATCTATATCCTTTGAATGCGCCCAATAGGAAAAACGTTTCCACTTACTACGATAAATCTTCCGAGTGGAAGATTTATGAGAGGCTATTAAAATATCTCGAACTGAGTGAGATATTAGAGGGAGCCTGGCTAGAGTTGGAATTGGAGAAACCACGCTGTGAGGTTCAGAGAAGGGAGGGAGCTGTGCAACTGACCCGACTGATGGGTCAAAAGGTCTGGAACTGGGTCCAGATGCCAGGGTTGCTCCAACAGATTAACGGTGAAGAAAAGGGAACCAAATCTGTCGAGGCCAGTAAGGGGCAATGAGGATCATGGAAGCTTTCTGAGCGATGGCTTTCTGTATTAGTTGAGATATCAATGGAAAGGGAGGAAAGGCATACAGAAGTCCCCAGGGCCAATCGTGGACTAGAGCGTCTCTGCTGGGATGGCCTGGTTGGGGAAAGAGGGTGAAATAATAGTCGCACTTGCTGTTTTGGGGAGTAGCGAAAAGGTCGCAGCAAGGTCGGCCCCACTTTCGAAAGACTTTGTCCAATACTGAATTCTTCAGAGACCACTCGTGAGGCATGAGAATAGCTCTGCTCAATTTGTCTGCAATCACATTGGACTTCCCGGGAATGTGCGTTGCTAACAGAAACCGCCGAGAAGAAATCGCCCATTGCCACAGTCTGAGTGCCTCTCGACATAGGGGGTAGGATCTGGTTCCGCCTTGTTTGTTGATGTACCACACTACAGACATATTGTCTGTCTGAATTGCTATAGTTCCTTTGGGAAGAGAGTCTTGTAGGGCTTCAACGCTAGAAGCACTGCTCATCTCTAGGACATTTATGTGCAAGTGGCGTTCGAAAGGTTGCCATATGCCCTGGACCGTCCTGCCCTGGTAATGCCACCCCCACCCGATCAGGGAGGCGTCCGTTGTCAGTGTAGCAACCGGAGGGGGAGGAACAAAGGGTCTTCCTAGGAAGAGCTGAGGGGATGTGATCCACCAAGAAACATGATTCCTGCACGATTGTGTTATCGCAATGGAATGGGACATTGGAAGCTGTTGGTACGACCATTGTGTGAAGAGCATCCATTCTCATGTGGAATCGGGCTAAAGGAAGGAGAGGGATAGCAGCCGCCATTATCCCTAAGACCTTCAGGATCAGTCCGACTTTGATTTTGTTGCTCTGCAAGACAAGAGAAACTTGTCTGTGTATGTCTGCTATTCTCTGTTCTGTGAGTCTGGCTGACATGTTGACTGTGTCTAGATTTGCGCCTATGAAGGTAATAACACGACAAGGCGACAAGACAGACTTTTCGTAATTTATTGAAATGCCTAGTGTTTGACATGTGTGAAAAGTGTAGTCTCTGGCAAGAAGCAGAAGATGCTTGGTGGGGGCTGTAAGGAGCCAGTCGTCTAAATACGGAAACACTTGGAATCCTTGTCGTCTCAGATGAGAGGCGACCACTGCCATGCATTTTGTAAACACTCGGGGGGCTGTAGTGAGTCCAAAGGGCAGGGCCCTGAATTGGAAATGACTGGTTCCCAGCCTGAAGCGGAGGAATCTCCTGGAGCGTCGGCTCATTCTGATGTGATAGTATGCATCCTGGAGATCTATAGAGCACATCCAGTTGTCCCGCCCCAAAAAGGGTAGAATGGACTGCAGCGTGACCATCTGAAATTTTGTTTTCTTGACAGACTTGTTCAAGTTGCTGAGATCCAAAATGGGTCTCCAGTCCCCTGTTTTCTTTGGAACCAAAAAGAATTTGGAGTAGATTCCGGACCCTTGTTAGTCTGCTGAAACTGGTTGAATGGCTCTTTTTGCAAGCAGCTTTGAAATTTCTAGTGCTGCTTGCTCCCTTTGACTGGGTGGAACGTCTGGAAGGGATTTTTTTGATTGCTTTGGAATGCGAAAGAATGGGATTGTGTAGCCTTCGGAAATGATAGACTGTACCCACTTGTCTTGAGTTAGGGATAGCCAGGCTTCTGGGTACAGAGATAATCTTCCCCCGACTGCCTCCGAAGGTGGACAGTCGGGCAACACCTCAGGGATGCTGAAAGGGCTTGTCGGAGAAGGTTTCTCGACTGCCCTGATTCTGCGGGCCCCCTCTGCCTCTAGGACAGCGTCTACCATTATTGTTCCCCCCTCTGCCTCTAGAGGGGAACCGACTCTGTGCGTCAGGCGAAACTCCTTCAGATTGTTTGCGGAACCACATCTTTCCCCCCTTCAGGCCTTTGGGGTAAGGCCTAGAAGGAGTAGAAAAACGGACTCCCACGGCAGAGAGAGTCTTGCCTTCAGTCTCGCACCTAGTCAGGGTTTCCTTCACTTGAGGACCAAAGAGGGATGATCCATCAAACTGGGAGTTAGTGAAGGACGCCTTGAAAGGGTCCGCAAAATTACATAGCCGCATTCAGGCATGCCGACGTAAGGCCACACCTGTACCTGCCGCTCTACTCGCTCCATCCACCGCATACGAAAGGAGGCGCATGGAGGAGTTAACTATTGAGTTGAGGGTAGCCAGCTGAGAGTTCATCCTATCCTGAAAACCCGCAGCTGTTGGATCCTTTAACATTTCGCTCACTTCCTTGATCAACTCTCTGGAGACGAGTGAAATGACACAGGTAGTTCAGCGAGCGCATAGAAAAGGTCGCTGACGAGAACATCCGCTTCCCGTACCTGTCCATAGTCCTAGACTCCTTGTTAGGAGGGTGGACAGGCACTGAAGGATCAGCTAGCTCCTTCTTGGTGGCCGCAGCCACCACCATAGCATCCACAGAGACGCCTTTGGTTAAGAATTCTTTGTCCTTGGGGGCAGTGAAACTTTGAAGGTCTCCTGGGGGTGGGGTCCACAGAGTCAGGAGCCGTCCAGGCCTTTTTTGCCACCACTTGCATAAGGGGGTCAAAAGGAAGGGACACCCAGGAGGTGGAAGGGCGAGAGCCAAACGCCTCAAGATACACAGATTCATCCTCTGAAGGGTTGAGGGCTGGCCAATTCCCCCTCTGTTTTAAGATTTCGAGGATGTCTGCAAAAGAGACATCTTCAGAGGGGGAACGAGGGGAACCTTCAGAATCCTCTAAATCGGTGTCAGAGGTGACAGACTCAGGGGAGTCGATGTGCTTCCTCTTGCACTGCCTCTTCCTAGGGGGCTCTCCTATCGGGTCAGGAGAGGCCTCGGAAGAGGAGACCATCCCCACTGGGGATACTTGAGGAGCTGGCTCTCTACGATCCGGGATGAGGGAGTGAGCAGAAATCACCGGAGGCACCATGGAGGGAGGGGCAGATGGAGCAGACTGTGGGGTTGAACCAGGTTCCAACATGCTCCTCATGACCTCGAAAGCACCCCTGTCAGGCAGAAGCAGAGGTCTCCGCTCCGAAAAGCTGGAACCCCCCCCCCCCCGGCACCGACAGTGATGGCTCCGAGGCCGATGTCGGAGCAGAACTCACCAGCGCCGAAGCACCGAGAGGGAGAGCGGGGTCGGACAAGGGTCCAATGCCACTCGCCCCCTCGGAGCCGACGAGGGAAGTCCGGCGCCGAGATTCCTCCAAGGAAGATATCGGAGCAGACGACGGTACCAAAGACAACGGTATCGGTTCCGACGCAGCCACAGTCTCGGGTCCGAGCCGCCCTGGCTTCGAACTCAAAGGAGTCGGAGGAGGAACATTCTGAGTGATGGGATTAGCCATCGACTGTTGAGTCTGGCTTTGAAGCATCTGGGCTAGTGCCTCGGACAAGTCAACTCACTACCCTCTGAAGGTCATGATCTGATAGTCTCGACGACCTAGAGGAGTGAGATCTATGGCTCCGTTCAGACAGCAATGGAGATGTTGGTGCCGAATGAACTGAGCTGATAGATGGTGACCGGGACCTTTTTCTAGAGGTCGGTACCGATAATCTGGTCGGAGCCGACACCGGTGTCTGCCTCGGCTCCGGCCAGAGCTGAGGAAATAGCAGGGACATGAGTTTGAGAGTCATCGGCTCCAGCCGGAGCCGATGTTCGAACAGCCTTCAAAGCCCCAGAAGACGACTCAGATGCCGGAGCCGATGGTCTGGTAGGCTTCGGGGGTTTCCCCGAAGATTGCGTCGGGGGACCCTCAGGCTTCAATAAGCCCCTTAGAATGAGCTTATTTTTACGCTCCTGCAGGATTCTAGGGCTGAAGCCATGGCAAACAGCACATGAGTCCTGCAGGTGCAAAGGTCCCAGGCAGTACACACAAGAAGTGTGACCGTCTGTCAGAGACATCTTCTGACAGCACGAGTCACACTTCTTAAAGCCTGAGACCTTTGAATCTTTAGACATGTCTAAAGAAGAAAAAGGTGTAACCACACACTAACACACACACACACCGATTACACTTATTAAAAATTAAATTACAAGTAATTTAGAAAAATTAAATCCCTACAAAAAACACAGTCACTCCAACTACTACGAAGGGAGGGACTGGGCCTAAAGCCCAAGGGAAGAACTCTAGTGAGTTTTAGGAAAAAAAGGGGGAAATTTTAACTAGGAATGGAAGGAAACTACCTAATTTATAAAACTATGAAGAAAACTAACTTAAAAGGGGGGTCTATCAAAGATAGCAACTAGTTTTTTAAAACTAACCTGATGAGCCGGTTGAAACGCACCTCGATCGCTATAGCGGCAAACGAGATCTGAGGAGTTACCGCCTAGCATTGTGGGATATAGGGGAGCCTCGAGCCGGTGGAACTAGCTCTCGAGCTTTTAGAGTGGCCGAGTCGGAGCCGAGGTTCGGCTCCGAACCCATCCAGCAAGAATGAAGGCGAGATAGACAACTTAACATGTGCTAGTTTTCCTCCCAAGGGAGCTGCCAAGAGGGATTTGCTTGGCAGTCTGAGGGGTAAATCATTGTGTTTGTCTTCTGATAGTTTGAGACCTGTCTTCTCCTTCTTTTTGGGTTGTGGCACCCCATTGTCGAGGCTGGTAAGAGCCTTGTGACTGACCTCTGCCCCTTGGGCGTCTGTATTTGCCCCTCTGTGGTCTGGCAGAAGCTGGAAAGGGGCAGTTTTTGGTTGGCCAATTTCTGCTGAAACGAGGGGGTTGAACCTGTAAAAAATCCTTCACCGTCTGCATAGATTTTGCCTTATCCTCCATTTTCTTTAAAACCTCTTCTGCTTTTACACCAAATAAAACATCCTGCTGTAAAGGTGTATCCAATAACTTTGCTTTAACATGATCAGGTAAAGTTTGTTCTTTTAACCAAGCATGCTTACGTATGACAGACCCTGTCACTGCTGCTCTACAAGAAGCTTCCAATGAATCAAATCCGCATTGCAAAGTATGTTTTCCCACTTGTTCAGCTGCATGCAATAAATCTTGCATTTCCTTGTAATCAGGCTGTTCTGTATGTGTGATAATTTTTTGTTTTAATTGAGACATCAAATATTGTTGATATTTCAGCATGTGAAACTGGCAATTTAAGGCCCTCATAGCTAGAGTAGCTGAGGTATATACTTTCTTTCCCCATCTGTCTAGTGCTCTAGAATCCCTTCCAGAGGGTACATGATTTTTAGCAATAGAGGCCTTAACCCCTTTGGGACCCTGGGAAATGGTTTCTGGGTCAGCAACAGGGCTTTTATATAGGAATTTGAGAGAGACAGGGACTCTGTAGTATCTGTCTGGTTTGGCTGGTGCAGGAGGTAGTAAATCTGGGTTAAGGCTAGATTCTGAATAAACATCATCCACAATATCTAACACGGGTGGAATAGCAAGTGGTCTGTGCTGGGGTAGTAAAAGGAACTCTCGGAGCCTTTTCTTAGAATCAGAGTAATCCTGGCCTTCCCAGTGGAAATGTTCCCTCGTGGTATGTAAAGTTTCCCCAAAAGAGTAGTCTTCTGGGGGAGATGCTGAAGGGATAGACTCTTCAGCATCAGAGTCTTCATAAGGGGGAAAAGAATATTCCTGTTCCTCAGAAGAATCTGAGGAAATTGAAACCTGGTCAGAGGAAGCGTAGTCCTCCTCCTGTCTTGGCCTTTTATCAGGAGGGGGATGGGAACCCCTGATTAGGGTAATTAAATCTTCAGCCATCTTAAGCATCTGTTTCTTAGGCATGGGGCCTTGTACTGGAGACTGCTGTACAGTCTTCTTTGTTTTTAAAAGGGTTTTCAGCTTTGCATAGGATTTAATAGTGAGTGTAGTCGGTCTGAAGACACCTTCTGCAACTGAAGGCGTTTCAACTGCACAGGAATTTCCTTCAGCCATGGCGTCGGAAGGGCGTAAAGGTTGTGGAGGCCTAGCAATCTCCTCTTGGGAATCGGATGCCGCCTGGGGTTCTAAATCAGCGGTAGTCAGGGGCTGCGTAGGCGTCTCACTGAAAACCGGAGAACCGGCAACTGGCCTAGCAGAGGCCTCTGAGTCTGGTTTGGGTCTCGGCTGCCTGTCCTTATCTTTGCATTTTTTATGCATTCCGGTCATCAATTGCTCCGACGGCATGGTATAATTAAATTTCCTACCAAAATAATATCTGGCGAAATCAAACAGACGTTTAATAGTTTGTTTGTTAAACCTAGCACAAAACTGACAACCTGTGACGTCGTGGTCTGGGCCTAGGCAAGGAATACAATAAGAATGAAAGTCCTTATGAGGTATTTGCTTCCCACAAGAAATGCAATTGTTAACTTTTTCTAACATCAGACTGAGGCAAGAAAAGGTTCCCCAATGGGGTACTTAGCTTTATTGAAGACTTCGGTCTGAAATTCGATTTGAAAATCTCAGGAGTCGGCCGACCGGCACTTGCGAACTGCTTCTGCTTCGGGCACCGCACGGCAAGAAAGACTGAAGAAAATGGCGTTGGATGCCTCTTATATACCCCCGGCGCACTGACGTCAGGAAGAAGCAACAGCAACCGACACCGGACCAAGACTTTGGAACTCTGGCCGACTGCGGGACCGCCTGACGGCAGGATAACCCAAGTGTGATGACTGCAGCAGTGTAACATGATGAACATCATTACACTGGGTGAGGAACATCAGTTCCCCATGTTCGTTAGTACAAGGTAGAGGATGTTTGTATCGCTGGTAGAAGAATGGACCAACTGTTCCAGGATGCTGGTATTAAAGTTTAGGAATTGCTGGGCTTGTGCATTAAAGGCAGTGTAGTGCTAGTGTTCCCAATCTATAGAGGGGTTGTTGAGATCCCCCACAAATATCATATTGGGTTGAAAGGTGAGGGACTGTAGTATATTGAGATAAGCAGTATGGGTTTTCTGTGACAGAGGGGGACCTATAGGTTTGTAAGGATATGGTATGGTACGACACCATGTTTATGGTAAGTTGCACACACACGAGTTCCAATGGGTCATACACTAACTAGTCTGGATGTGAGGATGTTTTTAATATAGACCGACACTCCTCCGCCTTTAGTTCCCTCCTGTGCAGTAGGTAGTCTAAAGATGTGAAAGGCATTATAACCTTGCATTACTAGGGTACTATTTGCAACTTTAAACCATGTCTCAGCTACTACACAGAGGTTTACACTCTCTAGGGAAAGGAAGACAAGAGTTCTAGCATTGAGCAATACCACCTTCAGATATTTCTTCATAGGTTCAATTAAGTGTGTAAGTTTATCAGTTTGGCAATGTCTAAAAGAGGCACTACTGGGTGGTTGAAAAGGTCTTTGCCAATACCCGAAAGCCTAGAGGGCATAAGTGCAGACCACGCCTGGCAAAGCAGCGTGGTCTGTTAACCATGTCCTCCCAGACCATCAAATATTGTACTCCCTCTGGAATGACAGCAGAAGCTAAGCCAATTGTTAAAATCAATCATTTCCTGTTGGTAACATGGCATCATCCTCTGATAATGTACTATGCTGCTCAGTGCCAAGCTCATAATTGTCTTAGACACAATCAGTGAGCTTGATCATACGATACATCTCAGATCATCAACGCCCAGAGTCATACTGGTAGCTGTGGTTCAATGACCTGAGTATCTTAGTGACTTGATGGATCTTAGTCCCAGAAAGGCAGCTAACCTTAACTCTCTCCACACTCAGTTTGATGAGGGGGGGACATTGGTGTGCCTCACTACAGAATCACCAATGACCAGGACGTTTGGCTATGCACTGGTCTGACTTAAGGGCTTGGCAGTGGACACAGTCTTACTAAATGTAGCTGTGGGCGATGCTTTAATGGAGTGTTTATGTGATGGCCAAGGACCCTTTCGTTGATTGTACTGTTCAGGAAGACTACCTGTAAGTGCCTCAGCACATAAGAATTTTTACGTGTAGGGGGTATGGTGCAAGTGTCACTGACAACCTCTACAGGATTAGTTTTGGCTGTATGAGAGTTTCGACTCCAGCGTTAGTGTATTTACACCTCATACCTTATATGTTTTATTAAGAACAAGCAGGTAGCCACTGTACACGAGGCAACTGCTACAATGCCTCAGAATACCCATACAACCACAGAGGCCACATACAGTTAAGTGCATATCCATGGCTACTGATCTGCTAGGGAAGAGTGAGGGAAATGTAAATAAAGAATTGGTCTGTGACTATGTCAGGTAGAGGCAGCTATGCCAGAGAGCAGGGCAGTGCATGTGCAATACATGCCAGCATAGGTAGCTGGAGTTTTGTAAATAATTTTATCTCATTTGTACACCAAACTGATTTGCACAGAGGTTTGTATTAAAAATGTTTTGTAAAGCTGCTGGTGTTAAAAATGCATCAACAGTTGGTTTTGCTGGACAGAAAAGAAATATATATTTATATCAGACTGTACTGTTGTAGCTGAGGAAATGTATAAATGTCAACAGAGGATACTGGAAGGGAAGGGGTTAAGCTCAACCCAGCCTAACATTAAGAAAAATAGCTGAAATTAAATGACTTGGTTTAAGGCCATAAAGATTTTATTTCACAGGCCTGACTTCAGCCAGAGATGCAATGTCTGGTCTTGGATCCTGCTCTTATTGTCCTTAGTGGTCAACTAATTGCTACCTTCGGGATCCAGAGAACCGCTGGTTAGTCTCTACAAGAAGGATGAAAGTACTGAAATTGTTTTACAGTCTCCGGATACCTTAGCAAACCTCTAGGTGTCTACAGTGACACATCTGTGCAAAACTTTGGTTCAGCTTCTAGTCAGAGGGGAAGTGTAGGAACCACAGAGTCGGGTGACCAGATGTGATGTCATTCTATAGCAAGCACCAAAATTATTTTAGATTTTAGTGAGAGGTTTGATAGGGACACTCAGCACTCTTAATGGAACTAACACAAGACACTCATTCACTTCATCTTGCCTTGCTTTAGTGAGTAACCAGGGAATTATAATTCTTTAGTCAGTTAGGAAAATAGTGAGATTAGCTAAAAGTATTGTTTTTCTGCATCTGTGAGTCTTCCCATCTGTGTTATTTTTTATATTTCCTGTGAATTGAAATACTATTTTTTATTGTAAATGGATATTCAGTATTAACTGTTTTTTATTTTATTAATTACTAAATATATCTATACCTTTCACTGCGACTGCTCTTTTAGAAAACTGTTTAACCTTGGAGAGTAATTGCATTTATTTGGTGAGACTGTAGGCTTCATGCTCCTGAAAATCTAGGCGCTTGGCTAACATTACCATTTGTATAGGTATTAATTTTACTAAGAGTAATTGAGCATCCTGGTAAGAGCCTTAAAGCAGCAGTGACTACCTTATAGTCTAGGAAGAGAGGGCATAGGTAGTAAATATGTGCCAGCTTTCCCAGGGGGTGTGTGAGAGTATAAAATCTTAAAGAGTGTGCATCAACCACTTGGAAAAGGGACACAGAGCACAGATTTCTGCAGAGAGAAAGTTGTTTTTCTACTTCAGTCCCCAGGTAAGACTCCAAGTCCCAGGACTAAGTGTGCTCTCTGTGTGCTTTTATGAGAAATTGTGCTTGGTGCAGACAGCTGCATCTGCAATTACTGTGCGCATCTATTTTTGTTTTAAGGGAACGTTCCCCACCATTGTCACTGGTGAGGATTGAGGCTCCTTGTTTACTGGCCCACAGGAGGGATGTCACAAGGTCAATAAGACAAGGAACTTGAGAACCAACGCTCGGCTATGTGCAAACTAGATGCTCTAGTAGTTAAAATAAATAAATAAATAAATCTGTCCAGGCAGTAATGCAACAACAGTGTACACCACAAATCTTCCTAATGTAAAATAACTGCTTTGCAGTCAAAGTACATAAACCAGAACAAAAACATTTAGAACAGGCACAATAAGCCTTCACCAGCAATTCCCAGTTCAAAAGGGTGAAGGCTACCCTCTCTTCCCACAACAGTGTATCATAAAAACTAAAACTCTTCTTTATGTAAGACAATCAGTCTGAAGCCCAAGTGCTTCAATCAAAACTAAGGCTTAGAATAACAGTTACAATGTAATCAGGCTACTAACAAGCAGTAATAAATGCAGCAGATTAAATCCAATTAAACACTTTAGGAATGTACAGCAAAAAGGTAACTAAAGCAGGAAGAAACACAATTAAAGTGCAATTTTTTTCAAGTAAGTGGGAAAGGAGGAAACAGAAGATAATTCAAGTTTGAGAGACTAAGGAGGGGGGGGGGGGCTTCCCAGCTGATCTCTCACTGCTCAGTACAATGAGCTGATGAGATGGGACTGGGAGGAGTATCCAAAATCAGATTTATAGTTGGGGCAAGCAACTCAAACACCACCATGTTTAAAAGTACAGCAGCAGCAGGATAGAGGGGTGGGAAAAATCAAAAACACTCCATTCCTTCACCAAAGACCAGGAACCAAGCCAGGAACACCAGAGAATAAAGTTAAATTATTTTATTCCAAATTGAATAGCAAAAAAACTTGCAGTTGAGCGTTTTCATCCGTTAGGACATCATCAGAACTAAGAACTCAGCCCAGTCAGCAGTTTAAATAAAATGAACAAAACCACATAATCGATTAAAATTAATTAAAAGGAACAACTCCAAAATACATAAACAAAAATGCTATGGTCTAAAAAATAAATGTAATACTAAAGTAGTCCGTTAAATATAAACATAAAAAAACTGAACTTAAAATAAAAATAATTCAACCCAGGCTCCACATAACAATTGAGCCTCAGGTGCCATTTTAGTTCCCCAAGTAACAAATGTTCTTCAGTAATTCTCCTTCTTTCATCTCTCAAGTTCCTCAATCACAAACTAACCAAATATGTGTTCAGGGAATTTTACTATATGCTTGTACAATGCATTGGTATCCTTTTTATTGAGCATGGCCCTTTCATGCTCATACATCCTATCCTTAACACGTCTAATAGTCTTGCCTATATAATAGGCAGGACAATGTAAACAGCAAGCTGCATAAACAACCCATTTGGTACAACAATTAAACCTTCCCTTAACAGAAATGCTTTGTCCATTCAAGACAAACTGTCCCCTACCATAATATGAGGACATATGTTGCAAAACCCGCATTTGAACATACCTTGTATTCTACTAGACCCATTTCCACAAAATGCAACTTTGTTCCCTCTCTCCAATAGTTGTTTAAAATTAAAATCCTTCCTATAGACTACTGTTGGTCAATCACCCAATAATTTCCACATCTATGGGTGACAGAAGTCAGTAACCAATTTTGTTGCAGAACTTGTACAATTTTAGTACTATCTAGGGAATTTTGTGCAAATAAAGGACCTCTTATACTTCTTCCTAGTGTACCTCTGGGGTTACGCTAAATCGATAGCTGCAGTCAAACTCAAATCTCCAGCCTCGATAGCTCTATTTCGAACTGTCAAACCATTGGTAAGTAATAACGGCTCATAAAATAATGAATAAAAAAGCCTGATAAGGGGGGGGGGGCTGTTATAGACCTTGTTGATTATAACAATAGAATGAATGAATTATTGTTAACTGACACATACCAAGAAATCTCAAATAATGAACTAAATATTGCCTATGCAAAAATGGATGCTCAGTTGTTGGATATGTTGTTTCAAGGTTAGACTGAATTGGATAAATATGATTTTTTATATAACAAGTGGCCTGTGGTGGCAGGTATATTCGGGATTTCTAAAATCCATAAGGATATACAACCCCCCAACTTAGACCCATAGTGGATGGCAACAGGTGTAAAAACCTATTATTTTGCCAAATTTGTTGATTATTGGTTAAAACCTTCAGTGTTGAGCTTTTCTCAGATTTGTAAAGATTATTGGGACTTCTTAGCGAAATTGGGAAATGTTTCCTTTCAGACTGACTACTTATTGGTTGCCATTGATGTATGCGACTTATACTCAGTTACTCCCCATAACACAGGCCTCATGTGGCTCGAAGACAGTTTGGTGGAAACAGGACTTTTGTCACAGGATCATATTAATGCTATCTGTGCTCTTATGGAAATGATCCTGTCCAATATTTTTTTTATTTTCTGAAGGACAATTGTTCAAGCAAATCAAAGGAGTTGCAATGGGGGCAGCTTGTGCCCCCAGTTTTGCCAATTTGGTGATGAGTTTTTGGGAAAAACACTACATCTTTAACTCCCCCTTTAGTTCCAGATTTGCGTTTTACACCCGTTTTTTGGACGACATTTTTATTGTCTGGAGGGACAACTTAGAAAGCCTTAATAGCTTTTTGCAGTACATAACTTAAACTACACTTTTTCTGAGATTTGCCCATTCTCACAGTAATGACAGTATTTCCTTTTTGGATGCAACTATCATTAAGGACTGTGTTAGAGGGTGTTTTGTATCTAATATTTTTCGTAAACCTACTTTCTCTCTAATAGTCATCTTCATTTTGATAGTTATCATCCATACTACCAAAAGCAATCAGTTGTAAAAGTCCAGTTGGTTAGATTGGCCAGGATGATTTCTGAGAATGATTCTTTTGAAACGGAATGTAGTGTTCTTTGGGATATGTTTAGTAAACGAGGATATCCCTTGGAGTTTCTGAGACCCATTTTTGAAGAAGTAACTGTTAAGAGAGATAATGTTTTTTATGTGCCATTATTACATACCAATGATTTGACAGTTCAAAATAGAGCTATCGAGGCTGGAGATTTGAGTTTGACGGCAGCTATTGATTTAGCGGAACCCCAGAGGTACATTAGGAAAAAGTATGAGTGGTTTATTATTTGCACGTATTCCCTAGATAGTACTGAAATTGTACAAGTTCTGCGACAAAACTGGTTAATGATTTCTGTCAACCCACAGATGTAGCAAATTATTGGGTGATGGACCAACAGTAGTCTATAGGAAGGATTTTAATTTTAAACAAATATTAGAGAGGGGGAACAAAGTTGCATTTTGTGGAAGTGGGTCTAGTAGAATACAAGGTATGTTCAAATATGGGTGTTGCAACATATGCCCTTGTATTATGGCAGGGGGACAGTTTGTCTTGAATGGACAAAGGATTTATGTTAAGGGAAAGTTTAATTGTTGTACCAAATGGGGTTGTTTATGCAGCTTGCTGTTGACATTGGCCTGCCTATTATATAGGGAAGACTATTAGAAGTGTTCCCTCATAAAATCCACCAAAGCTAGTTACGAAAATAAAATTGCCAAAGATTCCAAAGACAGCCACAAGGCATTCTATAGTCATGTCAAGAATCTAAATGGCAATATGCTCAGATCTGCTCTGAGCTACAATAGAATGGCATTAAATATACTGATCCCAAGGATATTGCCAATATCCTGGCAGATCGATGGAGTGGCAATTTCACCCCCCTCTTACTCCTAAAGGGCCCATATCAATACCAAAAGATTGCCAAATTCCGGTAATCACTGCCACACAGCTAGAAACCACACTCTCCAATGCTAAGAATACAGAATCCATGGGACCAGATGACATCCTGGGCTGTGTACTACATGAACTACAAAATGAACTGGCACCTCACCTAAGTGTCATGTTTAATCATATCCTCATCTCAGGCTTTGTGCCCACTGAGTGGCGCCCAGCCACAGTTATCCCACTCCACAAGGGAGGATCCACCTTGGATCCCAGGAACTACAGTCTCATCAGTCTGACGAGCCTGATCTGCAAGGGCATGGAATGCATTATCATGAAACTTATAAACAAAGACATTGGTAACCTTCAAACACTGGACCGCTCCCAGTTTGGGTTCGTGAAGGGCCAATCTTGTCTCCTGAATCTGAATGACTTCTTCAAATCAGTCTCCAGAGCTGTGGACGAGGGTAAGGCGATCCACACAGCCTATCTGGACCTCGCCAAGGCCTTCAACACCATCCCCCACTCTGGAATAACAGATAAACTTACTAAGCTGGGCATAAATCCCTAAGTCACTCAATGGGTTGCCAACTGGCTTACTGACAGAACCCAGACTGTAAAAGTAGCCGACTTCAAATCCAGCTCCAAACAAGTGACAAGTGGAGTACCTCAGGGTTCAGTCCTGGGACCGCTCTTGTTTGGCATCTACATCTCTGAAGTACAGGCCAACAGTAAGGAACTCTGGCTAACAAAGTTTGCAGGTGACTGCAAACTGGGAGCCATTACTGAATCCCCAAATTATGTGGATATTCTAACAAAAGGGCCTTACAGAAAGATACTTGGTGCCAGAGCCATGGGCTCAAGCTTAATGCCAAGAAATGTATAGTTAACGTCTTTGGGAAAAACCATGTACCCATGAATTATCAAATAGGTGGCAGTACACTAAACACTGAATGTGTGATGACAGACTTAGGGATACAGGTGGACAGTGGTCTCACCTTCAATAAAGTACAGTTTTGTACCTACCATAAATGTAGATGTCCGAACTGGATAGCATCTGCAGTCATAACAAGTGGGTTGTCCTGTCGTCAGGCAGCCCTGCAGTCGGCCGGATTCCAAAGTCCGGGTCCGGCTTCGGCTGATGTCGCACTCCACCCGACGTCATCTCTGCTGGTCTTCGGGTATAAAAGCATCAGCCGACGCCATTTTCCTCAGTGTTTCTTGCCCCAGATGCCAGTAGCCCTCTTGCAGGGTAAAATTTGGATAGATGCCAATGTTTCCAAATAGATAGAGGTAAACACAACAATAAGCATATATGTACATATATACAAACAAATACACCACAAAAGACTCCCCAACAGCTAGCTATTAGGAGGGTAAACACCCTAGGAGTACCACAGAGGGGAAGGAGGGAGGGTAATCCTGACTGCAGATGCTATCCAGTTCGGACATCTACATTTATGGTAGGTACAAAACTGTACTATGTCCTTCATGGATGCATCTGCAGTCATAACAAGTGGGTAGAATACCATAGCCAACTAGGGAGGAGGATAAAGGTAGATTATGGTGTGTTTAAGATCCCTTGCAGTACAGCAGTGGCAAACCCTGCTCGGGATCTGGAATAAAGAGGCAAATTATAATGCTTGGCAAATGTATGCACGGAGGTCCAAGTAGCCGCCTCAATAATGTCTTTGGTTGCCACTCCTCGTAAGAAGGCTGTGGTAGTGGCTGTTGCCCTTGTAGAATGAGGTCTTATGTTCTGTGGAATTGGTTTTCCATGGGAGGAGTAACAGTATCGTATGCAATTTCCTATCCATTTGGAGATTGTCTGTTTGGAAATAGCTTTTCCTTCCCTTCCTGTTGCATAGGCTACAAAAAGTTGGTCAGTCTTTCTGCTATTTTTGTTCGGTCCAAGTACTAGCGTAGCGGTCTATGTACATCCAAGGTAGGCAGTATTCTTACGCCTCTGTTTTGTGGGTTGGGAAAGAAGGAAGGTAGGTGGATTGCCTGGTTTAAAGATACTCTGGATACCACCTTAGGCATAAATGTAGGATTAGTCCTCAAGGACACTCTATCTTGGTGGAAGATTAGGAAGGGTTGCACTGCCATTAAGGCCTGTAGTTCTGAAACCCTCCTTGCTGAAGTAATTGCCAGTAGGAAAGCAGTTTTCCATGACAGGTGTTGTAGGTCTGCTGTTGCTGCTGGTTCAAAGGGTGCTAGTGTCAACTTTTCTAGCACAAAGTTTAAGTCCCAAGCTGGTAATGGTGGTTTCCTTGGAGGTTTTACATTCTTGATTCCTCTGAGGAACTGCCTGAGCAAAGGGTCTTGAAAAACAGTAGGATCAAAGCTGTATTCTGCTGAAATAGCTGATGCATGTATCTTGATGGAGGAGTAGGACAGGCCTGAATGAAGAAGTTCGGCCAGATACTCCAGAATGTTAGGCATATCTATGTTTGACACATCTTTTCCTCTTCGGTACTCCAAATGACAAACCTTTTCCATTTTCCAGCATAGTTCTTTCTTGTTGAAGGTCTGCGTGCTTCAAGAATAATGTCTTTAACTCTTTGGGAAAGTTCTGGATTAGCTGCTGCTATGTGATGTTCCATGCAGTCAGTTGCAGCGTTTTAGGTTTGGATGTATGATGCTGTAGTTGTTCTGAGTTAACATCAAAGGCATCAGGGGTATTGGCCACATGTTGTTCGAGACATGCTCTTCAGTAGTGGGTACCAGTGTTGTCTTGGCCAGTTTGGGGCTATCAGGATTATCCTTGGGCGTTCTTCCTTGATTTTTAGTAGTACCTTGTGTATCAAAGGAAGAGGAGGGAATGCATATGCTGTTAGGCCTTTCCAGTTGAAGGAGAGTGAGTCCACTTTCCATGCTAGTGGGTGGAATGTCCTTGTGCAGAATTTTTGAGCTGGTGATTGAGAGGTGATGCGAATAGGTCTATCTGTGGCATTCCCCATTTCTTTGAGATGGTCTTGAAGATGTCCGGGTGCAGCTTCCATTCGTGGGCATCGAAGTGGTTCTGCTTAGTATGTCTGCTAGAGTATTGTCTTTCCCGGTACAAATATTGCCTGTAACTGAATGTTGTAGCTGAGTGCCAGGGTCCACAGCTCCAAGGTCATTCTGCATAGGGGTATGAATGAGTGCCTCCCTGTTTGTTGATGTACCACATGACTGTGGTGTTGTCTGTCCTTATCATCAACTGGCCCTCTTTGAGGAATGGTTTGAACTTTTGGATTGCCAGTTTTACTGCCAGCATTTCTTTTAGATTGATGTGCAGGTGAAGTTGATCCTGTGTCCACAATCCTTGCACGCATTTGTCCAGCATGTGGGCCCCATCCTAGGTCTGAAGCGTCTGTTGTGATGGTCTGGCTTGGTTGACATCTGCGGAAGGGCAGGCCTGGGTTTGACTGGCATGCCTGAGCCACCCATAGGAACTCCTGTTTTAAGCATGGAATTAGTGGGATTTCTGTTTCTAGACTGTGTCTGTGTTGGGACCATAAATTCTTTAGGTACCACTGTAGTTTCCTCATATGTAGTCTGGCAAATGGGACCAAGATTATGCATGATGCCATGAAGCCCAAGGCCTGTAGAAATTTTCTTGCTGTTAACTTGTTCAGTTTTGTTAGTGCCAAGAAGTAAAGAGGAAGTTCTTTTGTTTTTCTGTAGTCAGGAATGCCATTTGTTGTACTGTGTCCAATTCAGCCCAAGAATGTCCTTGTTTGGGATGGTATCAGCCTTGACTTTTGTAAATTGACTGTGTATCCCAGTCCTTGTAGCAAGTAAATGACCCTTTGTAAATCTGTTGTCAGCTTGCTTTTGTTGTCCCCTTGTAGCAGGCAGTCGTCCAGGTATGGGTAAATTTGAATTCCCTGTAGTCTGCAATGGGCGATTACTGATGCCAGGCATTTTGTGAATACTCTGGGCGCAGTAGATAAGCCAAAGGGCAATGCTGAGAATTGATAGTGCTCTGATCCTGCAAGAAATCTGAGGTATCTTCTGCAGATTGGTCGAATTGGGACGTGCAGGTATGCCTCCTTGAGATCTAGAGTTACCAGCCAAGACTCCTTGCCCAGCATGGGAAGAAGTTGCTGTAGGGTCAGCATTTTGAATTTTGGGACAATGATGTGTGTATTTAAGGTGGACAGGCCGAGAATTGGTCTCCAACTTTTTTCCTTTCTTGGAACTAGGAATAGTCTGGAGTAGAACCCCTTTCCTTGTTCTGCTGTTGGCACTCTTTCCACAGCTCTCATGTTTGCTAACTCCATTATCTGGCGTAGAGCCTCTGTTTTTTGATTTGGAGGTAGATTTGGCATTCCTCTTTTGACTGGTAAATTGTGGAAGTGAAACCGGTAACCTTGATCTATGGTTTGTAAAATCCACTTGTCTTTTGTTATGTAGTGCCAGTTCTTTGAAAATAAGGTTAACTTTCCGCCTAGAGGAGCTGCTATTTGTTCCCTGGTAGGCGGATTTAGGATTAAGTCACTGTGGTTGTGCTGATGTAGTGGCAGTGGCTGTGTCTGTGCCTCTGTTGTTACCTTGCCACTGTCGTCCTCTGTAGGCACCTCCTCTGGATTGGTTTCTGCCTCTGGAGCGTCTATTCCTGCCCCTTTGAAATTTTGTGGAGTCAGGAAAGGACCAATTTTGGCAGGCCAGTTCCTGCTAAACCTTGGGGTTGAACCTGCAGGAAATCTTTAACAGTTTGAACAGATTTTGCCTTTTCTTCCATTTTCTTCATAACCTGCTGGGCAGGTGTACCAAACAAACTTGTCTTGTCCATAGGAGCATCTAGCAACTTAGCTTTAACATGATCCGGTAAAGCTTGTTCCTTTAGCCATGCATGTCTTCTTATCACTGTGCCTGTCATGGCTGATCTAAATGAAGCCTCCAGTGCATCATAGCCACATTTTAAGGAATGGTTGCTAACCTGTTGTATGTTATTTACCATCTCTAATACATATTTCTTATCAAGAGATTCATCAGTAGTTAGCTTTTAAGTTAACTGATCAAGCATAAACTCTTGGTATTGTATCATGTGAAACTGACAGTTTAAAGCTCTAGCTGAGAGAGTAGCTGAAGTGTAGACCTTTTACCCCATCTGTCTAGTGACCTTGCTTCCCTTTCAGAAGGAATAGGGTTTTTAGCTGTGGTTGCGGCTACTGCCTTGGGACCCTGGGATATAGTTTCTGGGTCTGCAAGAGGGGCCTTGTAAAGGTGGTGATGAGTATCTGGCACCCTGTAAAATCTGTCTGGTTTGGCAGGGGCTGGGGGTAAAGAATCTGGAGCGGAGCAAACATCATTGAAAGCATCATCCACCACAGAGAGAACAGGAGGTATAGCTAAGGGCCTGTGCTGTGGGAGGTGCAGAAAGGTCCTAAGTCTTTTCTGGAGTCTGAAAAATCCTGTTGCTGCCATTGGAACTGTTCTCGCATGGCATGCAAGGTTTCCCCAAAGGAGAATTCTTCTGGTGGGGAAGCAGCTGGAATGGATTCTTCAGCATCAGAATCTTCAAAATTGGAGAAGGGAGCCTCAGGCTGGTCAGTTATGTCTGATTCATCAGCAGAATCATCAGAAGACACTGGCTCAGGGGGCTCTGCCCTAGGTCTCTTCTCTGTGGGCTGAGAGGCCCTGTCTGGGTGAGATTGAGATCCTCTAATTAAAGAAATTAAATCTTCTGCCAAAGAAAGCATTTGAGAACTAGAAGAGGGCCTGGATGAGGGGGGTTTAACAGGCACTGATTTAGTAGTTTTGGCTGCTTTAGCCCTGGCGAAGGCCTTAATGGACATGGCTGCTGGAGGCCTAGCAGCACCACGTGCTGGGGTAGAGACATCCAAGGGGATGGTGTCTGATAAGTCAACCACCGTAGTGGGTAAAATTTCTGAGGTCGATTCAAGAATTGTAGCAGGGGCCTCAGTTGTAAGAATAGGTTCAGCTGTACTTTGAGCAGTTTTCGGTTTCGGCCGAAACCGAGACACTCGCGGTTTGCTTTGCCGTGGTTTCGGCCGAAACCGCGGACCGCGAGTGTCGGTCTTTATCTTTGCGTTTTTTGGAAGATTGGGTAGTCGGAGGATCCGGCGGCATAATGTACGCAAAATCAGTACCGAAAAACTGTTCTGCAAACTCCGAACGCGCCTAAGCGTTCGTCGGTTGAAAGAGGCACAGGCCGAACAGGCTGCTACGTCGTGGGCTGGGCCTAAACAAGGCAGACAGTAAGAGTGGAAATCTTTATGAGGTATTTGTTTCCCACAGGTTAAACAATTGTTAACTTTTTCTGACATCGGCTGAGGCAAGAAAGAGTCCCCAGCGGGTACTTAGCTTTAGAAGTCTTGAAGTAGTATTCGGTAGAAGTAATCTCTGGATCCGACCGACCGGCACTTGCGAACAGCTTCTGCTTGAGCCACGCGGCAAGAAAGACTGAGGAAAATGGCGTCGGCTGATGCTTTTATACCCGAAGACCAGCAGAGATGACGTCGGGTGGAGTGCGACATCAGCCGAAGCCGGACCCGGACTTTGGAATCCGGCCGACTGCAGGGCTGCCTGACGACAGGACAACCCACTTGTTATGACTGCAGATGCATCCATGAAGGACATCCACATCGCCACAACAGTCAGGAAATCCTTCTATGTGGCACACCTCATCACTAAGGGCTTTTCACACAGAAAAAAGGAGGTCATTGTCCCACTGTACTTATCCCTAATTAGACCTATTACAGAGTACAACGTCCAATTTGGTATGTACCTCACAAGACATCTACAACAGCTGGAAAGGCTGCAGAAATACCTCACTAAAAGAAACACAAGCCTAAAGCAGATGCCTTACGCTGACAGTCTAAAAAAACTCCAGCTATATTCTGTGGCATATCGTCTACTCAGAGGCGATCTCTGCTTAACATGCAAGGCCATGTCAAACCCTGAGCTGTTGGACATGCTCCACTTAAAGAAATCCCAATCCCTCACAGCCAAACGCTCCAGGGATCTAAACCTTGTCATCACAATGAACAAAACATGCTGAAGGGATAGGTTCTTGACCCAGGGACTCCCCATACTCTGGAATAGACTGCCCATACATGTCAAGCAGAGGGCCTTCTTGGCCCTCTTCAAGAGGAACCTTGACGATTGGATGGGAGATAGGAAATTCACCACGGGGATCACGTCAGTCACCCTGCTAGACAGGGGTCCAGGGAAGTAAACACTGTCGGAAGAAATATCCTGGGAATTGTTTGGCTAGGCTTGTATAGGCCCTAGGGCCGACAGCCTAGTACCAACCTATGAACCTATAAGGATACAATCTATGAGAATGAAAGGGACATGCTCAATAAAAAGGATACCAACGCACTGTGCAAGCATATTGTAAAATTCCCTGAACACAAATTTGTTATTTTGTGATCGAGGAACTTAAGAGAGATGAAAGAGGTAGAATTATTGAAGAGCATTTGTTACTTAGGGAATTAAAATGGCAACTGAGGTTCAATTGTTATGTGGAGCCTGGGTTGAATGATGCTTGTTCTATTGCATCAGTTTTACAGCTTAAAAGTTTGGAATGCTAATTATTTTTATTTTAAGTTCAGTTTTTTAATGTTTATATTTAACTGACTACTTTTAGTATTACATTTATTTTTTAGACCATAGCATTTTTGTATATGTATTTTGGAGTTGTTCCCTTTAATTAATTTTAATTGATCATGTGGTTTTGTTCATTTTATTAAACTGCTGATTGGGCTGAGTTCTTAGTTCTGATAGGGGTCCAGGGAAGTAAATAGTGTGGGAAGAAATAGCCAGGAAATTGTTATGGCTAGGTTTGTATAGGCCCTAGGGCCGATAGGTTGCCTATCATGTCCTAATGGATGAAAGTGCTCAACTGCAAGTATTTCTGCTATTGTTCAAGTTGGAAAAAATAATTTAACTTTATTCTCTGATGTTCCTGGCTTGGTTAAAAATCAAAAGCAGACAAATCAGCAACAGTCAAGCAGAGAACAGCAAGTCAAACCAACCCTCCAATTGCATGGAAATAACTTCGATAATGAGGACCATTAATAGTGTCTCCCTAGGATGGGCAAGCTGGCATCAACTGTTCACTTCCATCTTCCCAGCCCGGGTCACCTGGGCTGTAATCAGGGCTTTATTCCTCTAAGCCACAGAGGTAAATTTCAGGGTATGACGCTTTTGACCTTTAAGGCATGGACTGTTTCACCATTTTCTCAATCAACTGAGGGGTAAATTAGGGACAGTCTTAAAGATTTGTGTGCTTCAAACATCAACTGAACTGTGGGCTCTTAATAGCAGAGACGGCAGGAAAAGCAGACTCAACAATGATAAAAGGAGGAGACTGTTCTGGTGGTAAAGATGAATAAAGCCATGATTAAAGTCCAAGCAAACAGAGCCAGACTAGCAGCAGTGTAAAAGATAATAGGTATACTCACCCTGGGTGAGGGAAGTGCACATACCCAGGAACACAGAAGAGTAGTTAGACCTGCCTTGTGGAGACCATGAAAACAACTACATGGTGCCCTACATGGTGCCTCCTGTGGGTGGGCAAGGTGGTCTTGCTAACACTTTAACTGAGGGTCATTTCAGTGCTGACACTCACTGTACGCTTCACCCAATGATCATTACAGGATAGGTGAAACAGGGACAGGACTGAGTAAAGGAAAAAAAGTGAACCACATCTAATGGCTAATTTGGACCATGACCACTCACTGGTCCACCTTTGACCCTGGTGAAGTGGAAAAAAATGACATGACTAACCGGGGGGGGGGGGGCAAAGAGGTGCTAAAACTACAACACTAACGCACAGAATCATCTAATGAAGGAATGGATTCCTTTATAACTGAACTTGGACAAGATTGCCCTTCCTGCAAATATGAAGATGAATCTCACAATGCCTCTTTCGTAAAAGGAGGAACCACTTAAATGAAAACTTGCTTCTTGGGAAACAATTTTTCCAACTCTTTTTTTGCGAGGAAAAAGTTTTACAAACTTTTTCTGAATATTAAAAGGTTCAGCTCAAAAGCTATCTGGCCTTATGTTCTACTTGTAGAACAGACAGAGTCTGTAAAACCAGGAGTCCAGAAGACTCTTCCTTCAACTTATTCTAGTGACTTTGTTTAAACTTAGGTGAACTCTACAATGAAAACGAGGTAATCCAGAAGACTTGAGTGAAATCTGGTATCCTACTTTTTACTCAGAGGGTGACAGGACTAACACAAGAGTACAAATGATAAGTCCAGATAAAATCACTTTAGCTAGCAGATTTAGGAGACACACACTCTCTGATACCCTCTCTGTGGAAGAAATACAGATACCTTGTTGAAGTTTCTAGCAGTTTATTTGTTTAAGTAGGTAGATGGATGAGTGTTCTTGTTTTAATACGTTACATTCAACAGGTCAGTTATTTAAAGACAATTACAGACAATGGTGGGCAGGTCCATGGGACCGGACTGAGGGAAAATGTGGGAGATGGAAAAACAAGGAGCCAGTCTCAAATCTTATAGTTTAGTTCCTTACTTGAATATTCCTGAAAGACCCATGAGAGTTTAGCAGTTCAGCACCCTGTGGAACTTCATTCTTAGTTAAAAGGTTCTATTTTTATGACATAATAGAGCTACAACTATATTTAAGAAAATACTTTCACCTGAGTTTATCAGGTCCATCTAATAGAGTGGTTTACATTCTGAACATTGAAAATCCCTGCTTTTAGGAGGCTGTCACCAGACTCTTATTAGTCTGTTTTGTAACTCATGCAAAATGAGAGGCTGTGTCTGCATAAGTGGGGTTTCATAGAGTTTGCAGCCAAGTATGAAAGCTTTATTACAGAACTTTTTCCAGTCAATCACATGCAATAGGAGAGGCTGTGCAGACTTTTATGTGGCTCATTATCTCCCGACGTATAATATGAAATGCTAATATTCTCTTGTACAACAAAAATGCTTCACAGTGACTACTTATAAGAGGCTCATATACATTAACATGACCAGTCTTCCGTTCTTCTTCCTCTCGATGAAGACAGACCTTTCTTTCTGCAGGGAAGGTAGTCATTTAAAGCTACACTATATAATTCACATTTTAACAATACATACATCTAGGGGGAAACGGCACACAATGGAAAACAAGTCACAGTGCTATTTTTCTTTTTTTTTTTTTTTCTTTTACAGAGCTCATCAGATGCACAAGTAAGAGGAAAAAGGAAGCAAGTCTGAGACTTCAGAATCTTTTGTGTAGCCTTTCTGTGCCCATGGAATAAAAATCCACTAAGCCATGCACTGCAGAATGTATAAAAACTTTTAATAAACGTAAGAATCTCATATCTTCTCTGAGCATAGACAAATTTGCCTATGGTTTAAATAGAGCAGTACGCAGTGGTATTGTGGAACAACAAATTTCATTGTACTGCAGATTATAGAAATGTTGTTAAATGCAGGCCAAATAGCTATACCTGGTTGCTGTTTGGTAGCTGCAGTGAGAGGTAAAATGCTCTTGGTCCTAGAGCATGGTTTTATGGTACACCATTCTTGGATCTTCACTGTCAAGCTTCTTTCTGAGTCTATGAGCTACTGAGGGCTCCAGATGCTGAAGTCATGGCTCTTCTGTTCAGCCTCTTCCTCTCAAGTTCCCAAGTGGTAAAGTTAGTGCAAAAGAGGGGTAGATGGCACTGTGCCTGGCTAGATAAAAGAGCTAGAAACTGGGAGGGATCAGGTGAAAGGGCAGTTAATCTTCTGAGAGAGGGGACGATACCATGCAGCCCAGGGTGGGGTTACATGATGTACGAGGCTCATGTAATCAGTATGGGAGTGGGTTGTCAATCAAACTGGGAGCCTAGAATTTGGCCAACTTCTCTCTCTCTTAGCACCAAAAAGAAAGCTCAAGTCCTAAATCAGTAGTAGGGAAGAAAAAAAAAACACATTTCAAATAACTGGAAAGTTGCTGTTTAAGTTTGTTGACATCATGAGGTAAAAAAAAAAAAAAAAACTTTCAAATCCATGCCAGTTACTTTTTAGATTTGTATACCATCTAACGATCAAAAAAAAAAAAAAAAAAAAAAAAAAAAAAAAATATATATATATATATATATATATATATATATATATATATATATATATATATGTATATATACACACACACACACACATATATATATATGTATGTATATATATATATATATATATATATATATATATATATATATATATATATATATGTGTGTGTGTGTGTGTCTGTGCGTCTACTTTGACTCACTGAAAACTAATGTCACTGAATTTCAATTCATCCTCAAAAAAATCACTGAAAGCTCAAATCACTGAAAACTTATTTCACTAAATGCAAGTACTGTTGGGCAAATAAAACATATATGCCCTTTTCTCCACTGTAGTGGGATCCTGGCATTAGTATATATACTTAGGGGGGGGGGTGTGGGGGGCATAACCCCCCACCTACTTAGCTTTCATATTTATGAATCTCATTTCACTGAAAGCCAACAATATAAAACCAAAAGTAGGTGGGGGGCTACAACCCCCCCAAGCCCCACACACACACACCCTAACTATATATACTAACTCCAGGATCACACTACAATGGGGAAAATGGCATATACGTATACATTGTACTTGCCCAACAGTACTTGCATTCAGGAAATGAGCTTTCAGTGATTTGAGCTTTCAGCGATTTGGAGTGAGTGTTTTGAAATTCAGTGAAATACGTTTTCAGTGAATCAAGGTACACCTATATATATATATATATATATATATATATATATATATATATATATATAAAAGTTTGAGTGCCGTGCTTCTTTTCCTTTTGTCCTCCTGTGGATCCCGGTATGGTTTCTGTTGAGCCCTAGGAGTCCACCAGGAGGATTCCTCAAAATGGGTCACCTGCCTCTCTTAAAGTTCTGATGGGGTTAAGGATGGAATTTTGTAATCTACTGCTGTACCCCATAGCCAGGAAGTCTTGGTGTAGGCTGATTAGATATGTGATAAAACTTTAAGCTCTTTGGAGATGTGTGCAATTCTCATCTCATGACATTTTATAACATTTCTCTTTGTGATCTAGGGATGCATGCTTTTACTGTGTAGCAGCATATTAACCCTGGTTGGTTTTCTGAACAGGTTGTTAGAGAGGCATTTTTCAGTGTCCTTGGATATGGTTGGTTTTCTGAACAGGTTGTTAGGCATTTGTTTCCAGTGTCCTTGGATATGGTTATGTCAAAGAAGTCTACCGAGGTCTGGCTGTGGCAGATTGTAGCTAGTAGGATTACTGATATGGTTGTTTTATTGTTGACATATTTATCATCTGAGAGGGAGACAAAGCCACACTGAATGACTTTCACAAAGACAGCATTTCATCGATGCAGAATAGGGGCTTTGGTACACTGCCTTCTCCTCCCATTTTCCCAGTGTCACATTGGCCAGACTTGGGGCTATGGCCATCCCATAGCTACTCCAGTAGGCTGCTTATAAAACTTGTTGTTGAATATGAAGTAGCTGCTCCTGAGGGTTAGGTCCAATAACCTTCCTAGAAGTTCTAGTCCTGGTAATGCATTCCTGTTCTTTTCATATACCTCCGTTGTAGCTTGAATACAGCAGCATACAGTGCTTCCACATCTGTTGTGATTAGGATAGTGGACTTGTTAACTGGAATATCTCTAATTTTACCAAGAAAATCCAGCGAGTCTAAAATAAAAGGTTTGTTGGCTTCTGCCATTGGTTTTATCAGGGCATCAAGGTAGATGGATATTGACTCAATTATGGAACCACCAGTTGCCACTACTGCTCTGTAGGGATGATCAGATATATTCTTATGGGGTTTTGAGATCCCAAAGAAGCTTGGTACTTTTGGGTGGAGGGTGAAAAATGTCAAAAAGCTTGGCATCTAATAAGTCATCCTCATGTAGCATTCTTAAATGCTCTTAAATTATTATAAGCAACATCCACAGTGTTAAAATCACACTTCCTGTAAAACCTGTTATTGTCAAGTATGGCCTCAATCCTGCAGTTATAAGCAGCTATATCTGGAACTAAGATGCCTCTCCCCTTATCTGCCTTCATGATACGGTGACTCACCTCTGTTCAGATTTTTTTTGTTTAGAGCAGCCAGTTCCCAAACTGTACAATGAGATATGCCTGTTTGATTCCAATAGTCAGCAAGCACACTGTTGTCAAAATGACCTGGCCAAATTCACACTTTTGTGACTAAAAGAGACGATGCTTCAAAGATAAGAGAGAGGGTCTATACCAAACCATGGAGATGACAAAAACTTGCAACAAAGAAAATGAAAACAAGAGATTTTCACTCAAACATTTTTCTGATAAAGGTAAGCTCTGGCTTTTTTCTTCTAAATGAACATGAATCATGGTAAAGAATTGGAGACAGACAGATATGGGACGTATGATGTAAAAGGCAACCTGGGAATATTTCACTTATTAGGTGAGCCTAAACTGCAGCATCAAGTCATAAAAAGAAGTTATATACTCACCATAAAGTTTCATGTTTGTAGTCCATCTCACCCTTCATTCTTACAAATGGGTTCGGAGCCGATCCTTGGCTTCAACTCGGCCAATTACAAAGCTCAAAGTTTCTCAGTTGGCTCGTGGCAAGGTAGGTATCCCATAGTGCACTAGTAAGAATCCCCAGATCTTGTCTGCTGCTGTCTAAAAAAGTGATAGAAAATATTTCCACAAGGAAGAAACGAAGATGAAAGGTCTCCACTCTACAGAAGATAAAAACTATCTTGTCTCCAGATCCGCCAAGGACACATGGACGGGGGTAGGCTCGTAAGAATGAAGGGCGAGATGGACTACAAACATGGAACATTATGGTGAGTACATAACTTCTTTATGTTCTTTAATCCTCTCTCTCCTTCATTCTTACATAGGGTGCAGCGTCCCTAGCATCTTTTTCTCGGATGGCTCACGGGAATATACTCCTAAGAACCGTGGAACCAAAGGAGGCTCTTCCCCTTGAGGCCAAATCCAATTTGTAATGAGTAATAAAGGTATGAGGGGTAGCCCAAGTTGCTGCTGCACAAATACTGCCAATTGGGACTCTGGCTTGAAAAGCAGATGTGGATATGGATCTGGTAGAATGAGCCTTAATTTTAAATGGGAGTTCCTTGTCATTGGAAGAGTAAATAAACGAGATAAAGTTTGAAATCCAATTTGATAAAGTTATCTTAGAGACTGGCACACCTTTTCTTGTCTCAGAAAAAGATACTAACAATTGATCTGATTTTTAAGGTCCTTGGTTCTATGTAGATAGAAACCTTAACCGTCTGTGAACATCAAGTTGATGAAATTTATATTCGGCACTGTTTGAATGAATAGGAAAAAAAGACTGGCAGTTCGATGAAGTCTCCGCTAGTTCCTTCTTTGTTATCTATGTATGTCCTAGTTCTTTCTTTGTTATCTATGTATGTCCAACTGATGAAGTCTATACTCTGCCTTGTTGCTATGGTTGGGAAAGATAAAAGGGGAGCTCAATGGATTGATTGCTATTGGCTTGACAGCAAATGTTAGGTACAAAGGATGGATTAGTTCGTAACGATACCCTGTCAATGTGAAAAATCAGATATGGCAGTTTAATAGACAATGCTTGCAACTCTGAGACCCTTCAGGACAGATGTCACGGCTACTAGAAAAATGGTCTTCCAGGAAAGAAATCGGAGGTCACAAGATGAAGAATGCTCAAATGGTGGCAGTGTAAGTTGAAATAGAACTAAATTCAAATTCCAAGGAGGAAGTAGTTCCTTAAAAGGAGGTCTCAATAAGGAAGTGCCTTTCAAACATGCTTTACACAACCTGTGTGACATTAAATTAGATGAATGGTCACAGATGTGGAAATTTGAAATTGCAGCCAGCTGGACTCTAATGGTTGCTGCAGCCGAGCCTTGGTGGAAGAGTTCCACCAGGAATTCTAGAATTGATTGAATAGGTGCAGAAAAAGGGTTAATGTTTCTATTTTGTGCCCAGTGAGAAAATCTTTTCCACTTGCTAGAATATAGTCTTCTAGTAGAAACTTTATGAGTGGACATCAGTATATGTTTAACTGTTGGGGTGAAATTTTGAAGCCTGACTAAATTGGGAAGTGGAGCAGCCACTCTGTCAAGCTGAGGGTGTGGGGAGAAGGATGAAGTGTACCTGACGTCTAGAACTGGGTCCAGGGCTTCTCCTGAAGATGAGGCCAAATCTGACGAGGCTAATAAGGGGCAATGAGAATCATCCCGTTTCCCAAGGACTTTGCTTTCTAGATGACTTTGGGTATGAGGGGAAACGGAGGCAAGGCATAAAAGAAGTCCCGAAGGCCAATCGTGTACAACCGCGTCTCTTGATGTCTCCCCCGGCAGGGGAATTAGGGCAAAGTAGCTGCTGCACTTGACATTCATAGGAATGGCAAAAAGATCTCAGCTGACCCCATTTCCAGAATATCTTTTCCGCTATGTTCTGGTTCAGAGACCACTGATGAGGCATCAATATTGCACTGCTTAGCTTGTCTGCTATCATGCTGGACTTCCCCGGGATGTGCGTTGCTACTAGAAAGCACCGGGAAGAAATTGCCCATTGCCAAACTCTCAGGGCCTCGCAATAAAGAGGACAGGATTTGGTTCCCCCTTGCTTATGTACCAAACCACCGATATATTGCCTGATTGTATAGCAATCATCCCTAGAGGAAGAGAGCTGTGGAGTTCTTGCAACGCCAGAAGCACTGCTCTCCTCTCTGGGACATTTATGTTCAAATGGGCCTTGTGTTCCTGCCATATACCTTGGACCGTTCTTCCAAGATAATGCCCCCTTCACCCTATCTGGGAAGCGTCCGTGGTCACTGTATCAACTGGTTGTCATGGAATAAAGGGTTTCCAGATAGTCACATGGTCAGACTGGATCCACCACCGTAGGTCCTTTTTGCATGACTCCATTATTCTGATGAGGTGGGACATCAAGGAGCTCTGAAGTGACCACTGGAAGAACAAAAGGCATTGAAGGATTCTCATGTGCATTCTGGCGAGAGGAATAAGAAGTTATGTACTCACCATAACATTCCATCTGAGTAGGTAGACTTCATTTGTCTGCAACCTTTGGGATTCGGATCCGAGCTGGCAATCTTTCATAGCCTAGATCCTAGCTCCTCCCCTTCACCCATAATCCCTTGCCATCCCTAACTGACCTCAGATCAAGTTTGCCCATAACCAATAAGGCTGAAAAAGGAAATTACCTTCCTTGAAGGGCAGAGTAAAAACTTCTGGCCAAATAACATCCGAAGATCAGGGGGAAGGAGGGTGGGACGGTTACCTACTCAGATGGAAAGTTATGTTGAGTACATAACTTCTTAATCTGAAGTAGTTAACTTCATTTGTCAGCAACCTTTGGGACAGAGTTCCCAGCTACCTGTACCTTGGGCGGCCTTCATGGAAGGATGTTCCGGAGCACTGCAAAGCCAAAGAATGCTCTCCCTCTAGAGATAATATCCAATTTATAATGGTTGATGAAGGTATGAGGTGAAGCCCAATATCATCCAGGGGTACTCTAGACCGAAAGGCAGCAGAAGTAGACATGGACCGAGTAGAGTGGGCACGGACTCTCCCTGAAGTGCGGGCCTGCCAGAACTTTCATAAACCAAAAGGATGCATTGTGAAATCCATCTCAACAAGGTGACCTTCGACACAGATTTACCTAAATTAAATTTGGCAAAGGAGACAAACAACTGGTCGGATTGTCTATGACCAGCCGTTCTATGAATGTAAAAACGCAGCTGTCTATGCACATCTAAAGAATGTAGTTTGTATTCTCCTTTGTTCTGGTATTCAGGAAAGAAAACCGTCAGATTAATGGACTGGTTAATATTTGCCTCAGAAGCAATCTTAGGAAGGAACGAGGAATTGGTCCTGAGGTAAACCCTATCCTTGTGGAAGGTCAAGTAAGGAGGTTTTACACATAGGGCTTGAAGTTCAGAAACCCTCCTAGCTGAAGTAATAGCGACGAGAAAGGCTGTTTTCCATGACAAATGTTTGAGATCAGCTGAAGCTGCAGGTTCAAAGGGGGGAGTTCTCAAGGCCTGAAGTACTCAAGTCAAATCCCAGGGAGGCACTACTTCCTTTACTGGAGGTCTGAGTAGGAAGGTGCCCTTCAGAAAGGTCTTACATAAGTTCATGGTGATCAATGGACCCAGTTCATGTCCCACGTGGTAATGAGAGATAGCTGCTAGTTGAACTTTGACTGTGGAACAGCTAACCCCCTGATGAAAAAGCCCTGAAAAGAAATCCAGGACGGCGGGCAACAGAGCTGTGAAAGGGTCTAGGTTCTGACGCTCCGCCCAAATAGCGAAACGTTTCCATTTACTCCTATAGACTTTCCTAGTAGAGGGCTTGTGTGCTGCTACTAGGATAGCTTTAACTGGGGAGGAGATACCGGGAGTCCTAGCTACGAGTGGAACTGGAGCAACCAAGCCGTAAGCTTGAGATTGTCCAGGTTCGGGACTGGGAGGCCTAGGGGGTGGGAAATCAGATCCGGGAGGGGATCTAGAATCCGAGGTGGATTCACCAGATGAGACCAGAGGTAAGGGAACCAAGCTTGACGAGGCCAGAATGGGGCAATGAGGATCATTTTGCTCCCCAACCGACTGGCTTTCTGTAGAAGCTTCAGCATCAGAAGTAGTGGATGGGAAAGCATAGAGTAGACCGGGAGGCCAAGCATGCACCAGAGCGTCTCTGGGGAATTCCCCGGCGGGGGGAATTAGAGCGAAGTAGCTGTTGCATTTCGTGTTTGAAGGAGAGGTGAAGAGATCGCAACAGGGTTGTCCCCATACGGCAAATATCCGCTTCGCTACCTGGGGATTGAGAGACCACTCGTAAGGAGACAGTATGGTGCGACTGAGTTTGTCCGCCAGGACGTTGGACCGTCCCAGAATGTGCGTTGCAATAAGAAAGCGGTTGGTGGGGATCGCCCATTCTCACACTCTCATAGCTTCTCGACAGAGTGGGTAGGACCTGGTTCCCCCCTGTTTGTTCATGTACCAGACCACAGACATGTTGTCTGACTGAACCGCAACTGTTCCTGTAGGAAGAAGGCTTTGAAGTGCTTGCAACGACAACAGCACTGCCCTCATCTCTAGAACATTTATATGCAATGAGGTCTCTGTATCATTCCACGTGCCTTGGACCGTCCTGCCCGCATAATGCCCCCCCACCCGAGGCGAGAGGAGTCAGTGGTCACCGTAGCGCGTGGAGGGGCCATGGAGAAAGGGCTTCCCGCTTGGAGGTCCGGTGATTGTAACCACCATGCGAGAGCCCTTTTGCAAGCCTTGCTGAGGGGAACTGGGTGACGAGGGTATCGACGGAAGGACCACTGGACTTGGCGAGTCCACTGCAAAAAGTACAGTTTTGTACCTACCATAAATGTAGATGTTCGAGGATCCACATTGCTGCAGTCATAACCTGTGGGTAGTCCACTGTCCTCGGTCGGCCCGAATACCAAAGTGTTAGGCTGGCGTCGGTCATGGGCGCTCAGAACTGACGTCAGTACGCAGTAGTACTTAAGCGCATGACCGACGCCATATCCTCAGTCTTTCTTGCCCCAGATGTCAGAAGGCCTAAAAAGGAAAGGCCATAGCCAAAATAGAAAATACCCAACAACCAACATAAATAAAATAATAATTATCCCAAAAGAAACACAGCAACCCCAAACTATAGAGGGGAAGGAGGGAGGGGAAAATTGGACTGCAGCAATGTGGATCCTCGAACATCTACATTTATGGTAAGTACAAAACTCTACTATGTTCTTCGTCTCACATTGCTGCAGTCATAACCTGTGGGTAGAATCCCAAAGCAAAGGTAAAGGGAGGCTGGCAAAACTAAAAAGCATTAGGAGCTGCTAACATGCCCTGTAAAACTGTAGTGGCAAACCCAGCCCTAGACTTGGAATAAAGAGGGAGATGGTAATGTTTAGTAAAAGTGTGCACTGAACTCCAAGAAGCTGCCTCCAAAATATCCTTAGTAGCTACCCCCCTCAAAAAGGCAGTAGATGTGGCAGTAGCCCTAGTGGAATGAGGTCTGATCCCAGCCGGGACATCCTTTCCATGATGAGAATAACAAAAAGCAATACAATGGCCAATCCACTTAGAAATGGTTTGCTTTGAAACAGCTTTCCCTTGTGAACCCAAAGCAAAAGAAATAAATAACTGTTGAGTCTTCCTGAACTCTTTAGTTCTGCTCAAATAATAGCGTAACTGCCTGTGAATATCCAAAGAATGCAAGACTTTTTCCCCTTTATTTTGGGGATCAGCATAAAAAGTAGGCAAATGAATAGACTGGTTTAAGGCCACATTAGAAATAACTTTAGGCATAAAAGTAGGATTAGTACGCAAGGATACCCTATCCTTATGGAATATCAGGAAGGGTTCAACTGCCATGAGAGCCTGCAATTCAGATACCCTCCTAGCAGACGTAATGGCCAACAAAAAAGCAGTCTTCCAAGACAAAAACTTCAACTCAGATGTAGCTGCAGGTTCAAAAGGAGGTAAAGTAAGCTTTTCCAACACAAAATTGAGATCCCAGGAAGGAGTAGGAGCTCTACGTGGGGGTCTTATGTTCTTTGCCCCTCTAAGAAATTGCTTAAACAAAGGGTGAGAAAATAAAGGAGGGTCACAATCATAGTGAGCAGAAATGGCTGCAGCATGAACTTTCACAGAGGAGAAAGACAAACCCTTGTCTAATAATTCAGTAAGGTACTGTAGTGTAAAACTCAAATTAGGCACTGAAATATCAAAGCTCTTTGCTGTGCTCCAAAGAAAAAATCTCCTCCATTTTTCAGCATAAACTTTTCTAGTACTAGGCCGTCTGGCTTCCAAAATGACATTCAAAACTTGTTGAGGAAGCTGAGACCCCCCCAGGATCTAAAACAGAATACGCCAGGCTGTCAGATGCAGGGACTGTACCCGGACATTGAGAAAATGATTGCTTGCCTGGGACAACAGGTGTGGAATTGGTGGCAAAGGCCAAGGAGGCTCCTGTATTAAACTCCTCAGCAGAGGATACCAGTGCTGTCGTGGCCAATCTGGTGCTATTAGAATCATGCAAGGCTTGCCCTGTCCGACTTTCAAGAGTACCTTGGGAAGGAGAGGCAGAGGAGGAAAAGCATAGACGTGAAGGTTGTTCCAACTGAAAGATAGAGCATCCACTTTCCAAGCTTTTGGGTGAAACATCTTTGTGCAAAATTTTGGCAGTTGGAAATTTAGTGGAGAAGCGAACAGATCTATGTCTGGAGTTCCCCAAGCCACTGTCAACTGTTGGAATACATGAGGATCCAATTTCCACTCGTGGGGATCCACAATTTGTCTGCTCAAAACATCTGCTAAAGAGTTCTGTGCTCCTGGCAGAAACCGTGCTTGAAGAGTGATGTGCAACCTCAGAGCAGTCTCCCACAAAATCATAGCTTGTCTGCAAAGAGTGTATGAATGGGTTCCCCCCTGCTTGTTGATGTACCACATAACAGTTGTGTTGTCTGTTTGAATCAACACCTGTCCTGGTTGAAGTAGATCCTTGAAGGCCATCAGGGCAAATTGAACTGCTAACATCTCCTTCATGTTGATATGCAAATGCTGTAGTCTGGGAGGCCACGTGTCTTGAACCCATTTCCCATTGAAGTGTGCTCCCCAAGCCAGGTCTGAGGCATCCGTCGTTAAGATCTGACTCGTCTCTGGTCGGGTCACAGAGAGTCCCTTGTTTAGGTGACATTCCTGAGCCCACCACAAAAATTCCCTCTGGATGCAAGGTAATATCTGAATGACAGTGTCCAAATCGTGGCAGTGTTGAGTCCATACATTTTTGAGATACCATTGTAGCTTCCTCATATGCAGTTTGGCATTGGGAAGTACCAGAATGCAAGATGCCATGAACCCCAAGGCTTGAAGGACTGTCCTTGCAGTCAGCCTGGACATTAGGGATAATTGCTGGAAGTACAGGTGAAGATTTCTTTGTTTGTCCGGGGTCAAAAAGGCCATCTGAGAGGCTGTATTCAGTCTCACACCCAGAAAGCACATGTCCTGAGAGGGTACTAGACTGGACTTTGTTTCGTTCACAGAATACCCTAGGCACCTTAAAACTGCCATTACATACTGTAGATGTTGAAGTAACTTGACTTTGTCTTGAGCAAGAATCAGGCAATCGTCCAGATAAGGATAAATTTGTATTCCTCTTAGTCTTACGAAGGCTATCACAGGAGCCAGGACCTTTGTGAACACCCTGGGTGCAGTAGATAAGCCAAAGGGCAATGCAGAGAACTGATAATGAAAAGTACCAGCCCGAAAACGCAGGAATCTCCTGCAGCTGGGCCTGATAGGAATGTGAAGATAAGACTCTGAGATCCAGAGTTACCATCCAGTGATCTTTGCCTAGCAGAGGCAGAAGTTGCTGTAAAGTTAACATCTTGAACTTTGGAATGTCTAGGTATGTATTGAGAATGGACAAATCCAGAATTGGCCTCCACGTGTTTCCTTTCTTTGGCACAAGGAATAGGCGAGAATAAAACCCCAGGCCTACTTCTGACGGAGGTACCACCTGGATCGCCCCCATTTGTAAAAGTAAAGAAATCTGTTTGTGAGCCTCCAGCCTTTGCTGAGGAGGTACATCCGGCATGCCCTTGAAAGGAGGCAAGGTGTGAAAATAAAACTTGTAGCCTTGATTTATAATGTCCAGCACCCATTTGTCCTGGGTGACCAAAAGCCAATTTTGCTTGAAAAGTGCCAACTTTCCTCCTAGAGGAGCTGCCAGACAAGCAGAGTCTGGCAGCTGGAGATACAGGTCAATGGGTCTGTTTACGAAAAGGCTGACCCCTGCCCTCACCAGAAGTTTGTGCAGGAGAACTCCAAGTCCTAGGTCTGAAAGAACCCTGAGATCTGCCCCTACCACGTCTAGACCTGCCCTTAGACTGAAACTCGGAAGAAGGGTAAGACCATCCTTTTGCAGGCCAATTCCTGCTGGGTAAGACCATCCTTTTGCAGGCCAATTCCTGCTAAACTTAGGGGGCTGCACTTGCAAAAATTCCTTAACCGTCTGCATGGACTTAGCTTTGTCCTCCATTTTTTTCAAAACTGACTCCACAGGAGAACCAAAAAGAACTTCGGATTGTAGAGGAGCATCCAAAATTCGAGCTTTAACATGCTCTGACAAATTTTGATCCTTAAGCCAGGCATGCCTACGAATAACTGAACCAGTGGCAGCCACCCTGGAGGAAGCCTGAAGAGCATCAAAGCCACATTGCAAGGAATGCCTACCAACCTGATCTGAGGCATGAACTAAGTCCTGCAATTCCTTACACTCTATACCCTCAGCTAAAGCATCTACCTTAGATTTCAACTGACCTAATAGAAAGTTCTGGTACTTCAGCATATGAAACTGGCAATTTAAAGCCCTCATAGCTAGCGTGGAGGAGGTATATACTTTCTTACCCCACCTATCCAAAGCTCTAGAATCTTTATCCAGAGGTACTGGATTCTTAACTACCGAAGCCCTGACACCCTTAGGTCCTTGACTAATAGTTTCCGGGTCAGCTCTAGGACTCTTATACAAATATTTATGAGCCTCAGGAACTCTGTAATACCTGTCTGGCTTGACAGTGGCAGGGGGTAAAGAATCAGGATTAAGGGAAGCTTCAGAAAAAACATCCTGAACATCATCTAAAACAGGGGGAATAGCCAAAGGCCTATGTTGTGGCAAAAACAGAAATTCCCTAAGCCTCTTACGAGAATCTGAAAAATCCTGACCTTCCCACTTGAAATGCTCCCTCATGGAGTGTAGGGTTTCAGAAAAGGAAAAATCTTCTGGAGGAGAAGCAGAAGGACAGGAATCCTCTGCATCCGAATCAGAATAGGGAGGAAAATCCTGAATGTCCTCAGCTGAAGACTCAGAAAAAGCTGAGGAATGCTCCAATCCCTCCACATCTGTCTCCATCCTAGGCCTCTTGTCTGGAGGGGGCATAGAACCCCTGATTAAAGTAATCAAATCCTCTGCCATTTTCAACATATGTTTTTTAGGGACAGAGCCCGAAGTACTAGGGCTGCTACCTGTACCAGAAAGACCAGATTTAGCTTTAGCAGGGCCCTTAGTGACAGAAGTAGAAGGCCTAATAACCTTTTGTAATGATGGGACTATAGAAACTTGAGAAGCCCCCTCGGCCTGACCTAACTCCTGAGAGGCCAATTCCTGTAAAATTAAAGGTCCCCCCTGTGATTCAGCCGAGACCTCGGCTGGATCCACAGATTCAACCGTAGTTTCCATAGAACCGGCGTCCGCAACGGACTCATCATCCTGCTTAGACTTTAACGATTTATCTTTTCGCTTCTTTGCGGTAGCGGGCGTCGGAGGATCCGACGGCATGTTGTAGTTACACCGCTCACCGAAAACAAGCCTAGCACAATCTAATCTGCGTTTAATGGTGCGCTTATTAAATCTAGTGCAAAAGCGACACCCGACTAAGTCGTGCTCAGGCCCCAAGCAAGGAATACAGAGAGAGTGATAGTCCCTATGAGGTATCTGTTTCCCACAAGAAATACAATTATTAACTTTTTCTGACATCCGGATTAACTGAGGCAAGAAAAGACAAAAATATTCCCCAACGGGGTACTTAGCCCAACTTGGTCTTCGGTCTGAAACTCGAAAAACGAAAATTTCAGGACGCCGAACGGCACTTGCAAACGCTGCTTCTGCTTCGGACCATGCAGCAAGAAAGACTGAGGATATGGCGTCGGTCATGCGCTTAAGTACTACTGCGTACTGACATCAGTTCTGAGCGCTCATGACCGACGCCAGCCTAACACTTTGGTATTCGGGCCGACCGAGGACAGCGGACTACCCACAGGTTATGACTGCAGCAATGTGAGACGAAGAACATCCCTCATGTTCAGGAGGGCCATGGGGAGCAGGGTAATTGCGGCCGCCATGGAGGCCAGCGCCCTCAGGATCAATCCCGCCGGGGGAGCCGACGATAGTAAAATGGCCCGCACATGTAGCCTCAGGGTGTGAAGTCTATCGGTGGTTAAGAAGGCTAGTAAGTTGTGGGTGTCTAATCTGGCCCCAATAGAGTCTATCACCTGAGTCGGGTTGAGAAAGGATTTGTCCGTGTTGACGGTGATCCCCAGCCGGGGAGCAAGGTGGAGAAAGTAATTCCTGGCTGAGCAGAGTAGATGGCCTTGTTGGGGTGGTCAGGAGCCAGTCGTCTAGGTATGGAAACACCTGCATTCCCTGAAGCCTCAGGTGGGCCGCTATCACTGCTAATACCTTGGTGAACACCCTGGGGGCTGAGGTGAGACCTAAGAGAAGGACCCTGAACTGATAATGACTGGCTCCTAGCCGGAAGCAGAGAAACCTCCTGGATCATTTGTCCATCAATATGTGGTAATACGCATCCTTGAGGTCTATCGAGCACATCCAGTCGCTCTCCCGCAACAGGGGGAGAATGGATTGAAGGGTGATCATCCGGAACTTTTCTTTTGTTACTGACAGGTTCAGGAGGGAGAGATAGAGGATTGGCCTTAGGTCCCCCGTCTTTTTTGACACCAAAAAGAACCTGGAGTAGTAACCCGATCGAAACTGGTCTGGAGGGACGTGTTGGATGGCTCTTTTTCCTAAGAGCTGCTGAATTTCCGCAGCTGCAGCCTCCCTCTGATCGGGTGGGACGTCGGGGAGGCGTTTGGGTTGGTGAGGGATGTGAGAAAAGGGAATATGGTATCCTCTGGATATGATGCGAAGCACCCAGCGGTCTGTTGTGATTGACTCCCAAGCTGCCAGGTGCCTCGAAAAACGTCCCCCGACAGACTCCAGAGAGGAGCAGTCGGGCAACCCCTCAGGCTCGCTGGGTGGGCTGGTCTGAGAAAGCTTCTCTGGACCCACCATTCCTCGGACCCCCTCTGCCTCTATGGCGGCGTCCACCCTGTCCTCCTCTGCCACGGAAGGACTGGGGATCCGGAGCGGACTGGGATTGTTGCGACTTCCGGAACCACATCTTCTTCTGTCCCTTTTGGTTCTTGGAGAAGGACCTCTGGGGAGCAGAGAAGCGGACTCCGACGGCAGACAAAGTCTTCCGTGCCTTTTCGCTCTGGACCAAAGTTTCGCGAACGGTCTTGCCAAACCGGGCAGAACCATCAAAAGGGGCATTCGCAAATGACGCCTTGAAGGGTTCCGCGAAATCGCAATGCCAGAGCCAGGCCTGACGCCGCATGACGAGGCCTGTTTCGCTGGCTCTAGCGGCTCCCTCTGTGGCGTGGGACAACAGCCGCATAGAGGTGTTAGATATGGACCTGAGAGTGGCCATCCGAGTGGAGTACAACCGTTTGTCCTCCACCGACATGGACTCTGGGGGCGATGCAGCGTACTCTTTGATAAGGTCCCGCTGCAGTCTAATAACATGTGCCATGTAGTTCAGAGACCTCACCGAGAAGGTCGCTGAACTAAAAGCCCGCTTCCCTAAACGGTCCATCAAACGGGACTCCATGCTCGGTGGATGGACCGAGGGACTCTCCTGAGCCAATTCCCTCTTGGTGGCTGCCGCCACCAACATGGCATCTACGGGGGGACCCTTGCTCCAATGGGACCTCTCGGAGGGCGGACTAAGGATCTTGTCTGGGCATTTGGGGACTGGCTCCACAGTGTCCGGCTCCTTCCACGCCCTAGTGGTAATAAGGTCCACTAAGGGGTCGGGTGGAGGGGACACCCAAGAGGTAGATGGGCCTGCTTTGAATGCCTCTAGGAACACGGATTCATCCGAGGAAGCCTTGGGGGCAGACCACCCCCCTCTTATCTTGAGTATTTCCATGATGTCTCCGAAGGAGACATCCTCGGGGGGTGACCTAGGGGAGCCTTCCCCTTCATCCAAATCTGTGTCATCAGTCAAAGACTCGGGGGAGTCCACGTGCCTCCTCTTGCACTTTCGCTTGTGAGGGACGTCCTCGGGGGGGGGGGCTGTCAGAGGACGTCTCACCAGCCACGTCCTGTTCCAAGGGAACGACCTGGGACACTGAAGCAGGCTGTCCCTGGGGCCAGGTGATGGAAGCCGGACCCAACAGAGAGGGAGTGCGGGGTGGAGCCGAAGCAAGGACCGGGGGCCTGAAAACACTCGACAGTGCCCTCTCCACCACATCGAAAGCAGAGGGAGCGCCGCTCTCTCTGGGATCAGAGAGCAAACCCTCACTCGGATCCGATGGACAGATCGGGGTCGGTGCCGAAGCCATCGGATCCGACTGACCAGTGTGCTCTGACCTAGACGGAGCCAAAGACACATTGATTCCCTCAGATCCGACGCTCAGCCCATAGCTCCGTGAGCCCGGACCCGACAGGCTCGAGGGAAGAGTTGGCGCTGAAGTACCCGATACTGTCGGCGCCGACCCACCCCCGGCTCCAAGGCTGCTCCGCTCCGAACCCGGGAAGCGGGTCGGAGACTGAGCTATCGGAGCAAAGAAGGGTGTAGAGCGCCCCCCCGGAGGGGGGGGGGGCAGGAGCACTCCCATCTGCAGTTGGGCCTGGAGAAACCTTCGCATCATCCAGTCCAAATCTGCGTCGGAAAGGCTGCAAGTTGATCTCGAAGAGGTCACCGAGGCTGGCCGGGAGTGCCACCTCGATGACCTCGACGGAGATCAGGTCTCCTCCTCCTTGGGGTCCGGTGAGAAGCACGGAGACCGGAACCGAGAAGGAGACCTAGAAGCTCTGGAGGGAGAAGACCGCTTTGCCAGGGGGGGCTGAAGTGGAGGCCTCGGCCCGCCGCTTGTGGTGCTTCTCCCTCCTTTTTTCTTTCCTGGCCTCCCTCTCCTCCGGTGCTGCAATGGGAGTTTGATTCCCGACCGGAGGGAGAGAGGCAGGAGTGGCCGCCGCCAAAGCCGGGGAGGAGGCCACAGAAGCACCGGAGGTCGAAGCCGAACCCGGGGGGGCAAAAGTCCCGCTAGGATTAACTTCGACCTCCGGTCCTTCAGTGCCCTGAGGTCGAACGCCGCGCAGATAGAACACTCAGAGGAAAGGTGTTCAACCCCAAGGCACCGCACACACAGAGTGTGGCCATCCGCTGGGGAGAGCTTATGGCCACACTCGGTGCACTTAGAAAAGATGGGTTTAGGGGCCTCCGACATCCTAAAGAAAACTCACTCGTTAGGACCCAAACACACAACACACAGAAACTAACGACCAGCGAAGGGGAGGGAGGGAAAGTTGAACTAAAAGGGTTTAAATTAAGAAGTTTTACACAAAAAAGGAACCTGAACACTCAACGCTCACACACACTTAAGGGGGATAAGAAAAAATGAGAAATTTCTCTTACAATACCCTGCGATACCAGGAGCTCAAGAACCTAGCTGCTGACAAGAAGTGCGGCAAACTAGATCTGAGGTCAGTCAGGGATGGCAAGGGATTATGGGTGAAGAGGAGGAGCTAGGAGCTCGGATCTGAGCTATGAAAGATTGCCGGCTCGGATCCGAGGTCTGATCCGAATCCCAAAGGTTGCTGACAAATGAAGTTAACTACTTCAGATCTAGTGTTATGGTGGAAGACATTGTTCCTAGGAGTTTCATAACTACTTTTGCCTTTACCTTGCCCTTGGGAAGAAGGTGAAATACTTGATGCCCGAGGGCTAAAATTCTGTCGGCTGGAAAACGTGCCATCAAGGAAACGGTGTCTAGATCTGCACCTATGAAGGTAATATGTTGACAGGGCAACAAGGCAGATTTTTGTAAGTTGACTGTTACGCCTAACTGAGCACAAATTTCCAAAGTCACATCCCTGGCTTGCCGGAGTTGATGCTTGTTGGTGACCGCAGCCAGTCGTCCAGATACGGAAAAACTTGGAATTGCACACGCCTCAAGTGAGCCGTGACTACTGTTAAATATTTGGTGAACACTCTGGGGGACTGTAGTGAGACCAAACGGCAGAGCTTGGAACAGACAATAACTGGCTCCCAGCTGGAAGTGTAAATTACTCCTCGATGCTCTGTCCATTTTTATGTGGTAGTATGCATCTTGGAGATCTATCAAGCACATCCAATCGTCTTTCCCTAAGAAGGGAAGTATTGACTGCAGTGTCACCATACGGAACGTTGACTTTTTGACAGATTTGTTTAATTTGCTTAGGTCTAGTATGGGTCTCCAGTCCCCTGTTCTTTTTGGCATCAAAAAGAATCTTGAGTAAGTTCTGAATCCTGTTTAGTCTGTGGGGACTTCTTGAATGACTCTTGCCTCGCAACTTCTGGATTTCTACAGTTGCTTGCTCCCTTAGACTGGGTGGAACATCAGAGATTGTTCTGATTTGGGAGACAGGGTAGCAAAAGGGAATGGAATATCCTCTGGATATTATTCTTAGTACTCGCTTGTCTCTTGTGATACACTGCCAGGCTTCTGGGTACAAAGACAAATGTCCCCCAACTGCCTCCAGAGTAGAGCAGGCGGGCCTCCTTTCAGGAGCGCTGATAGGAATGTCCACGAAAGGAATCACAAGTCGCCCTGGTTTTGCAGACCCCCTCTGCCTTTAGGACGTCTACCATGGTTACCTCCCCCTCTGCCCCTGGGGAAGGACTCACCTCATGTGTATTGGAAAGCTCCCTGGGATCTTTTGAACCACATTTTTCCACTCTTCTGACCTTTAGGGTAAGGTCTTGAAGATACAGAAAAACATACTCCAATGGTGGAGAGAGTTTTCTATTCCTGCTTTCAAGTGGTGAGTGTGTCCTTTACTTTGGGTCCAAAGAGTGAGGAACCATCAAAGGGGTTGTTAGTAAAGGTAGACTTAAAAGGTTCCGCAAAATTGCACAAGCGCATCCAGGAATGTCTCCTCAGGGAAACTCCTGAGCCCGCTGCCCCGCTTGCTCCATCTGCTGCGTAAGATATCAGCCTCATGGAGGAGTTGACGATAGAATTAAAGGTGGATAGCTGGGAAAAGACGACCTCATTCACTCCCGCAGCTAATGTACCTTGTAGAGTATTTCCTAGCTCTTTTAGGAGATCTCTTTGCAGCCTTGTAAAGAGAGTTAGGTAGTTCAGCGATTGGAGTGTAAAAGTCGCTGACAAAGACACGCTTCCTGTACCTATCCATCGTTCGAGAATCTTTGTTCAGCGGATGAAAAGATGAGGATTTCTTGGTGGCTGCTGCCACCACCATAGCATCTACAGGGACATCCTTTGTGAGAAAATCCTTTCCGGTAGGGGCAGACGAGAACTTCTTTGGCCTCCGAGGGACTGGTTCCATAGTGTCAGCTGACTCCCACACCTTTCAACTGACCAAGTCTATCAGCTCATCAAAAGGCGGAGACACCCAGAAGGCTGAAGGTTGACATCCAAAGGCCTTCAGGTACACTGACTCCTCATCAAAAGGGATGATGGTTTTCCAGCAGTCTCTCTGCTTTAGGATCTCCAGGATATCTGCAAATGAGCTATCGTCAGAGGATGACCGTGGGGACCCTTCTGACTCCTTGAGGTCAGTATCGGAGGTGACCGGCTCATCAGGGGAGTCTATATGCTTCCTCTTGCAAGTTCTTTTCCAAGGGGGCTCCTCAGAAGGGTATTCTGGGGAGGCCTTGGAAGAGAGGGGTTCACACAGTGGGGGCTGTTGAGGCTCTGGATATCTGCTGTCCTGTGGATAGGGTGGTTCCCGAGACAGTAGTCGGTGCCTTAGGGGGACGGATGCCGGTATCCTTATGTAGAGCTGTCAAGGGAGACCACACACTCCTCATCAGCTTGAAAGCAGACCCCACTGGTTCCGAAGAGACAGAGGACACCCTCAGACCCAGGGAGATCAGCTCAGAGGCTGATGTGGCAGCCAAGCTCACCAGAGCAGATGCTGCAAGGGGTAGACTCAAAACTGAAGTTCAGGCCAGAGCATCCCGGCTCCCAGACACTCCGGACGGTACCGAGAGAGTCTGAGCAGATGTCTGTTCCATGATCACTGAAGGGGGCCCAGAACCGACGGTTCTACATTAAATGGTACCAGGCACTCCGGCTCCAAGTGTCCAGCTTGGCTCAGAGGAGGAACAACTGTGGATGTAATGGTTTTGGAATGCTCCGAGACCCAATGGGTCAGAGCAGAGAACTATTTGGCTAGTGCCGGCAACTTCAGGAATCTGTGCACCACCCGCTCCACGTCATCATCAGATAGGCACCTAGTGGACCTGGAGGATAGAGGAGGAGAACGAGATCTCGCCAAAATGGAGATCTCAAAGTAGGGGAGACCGGTGGAATGTCAATGGACAGACTCCAAGAAAGTATCTTGTGACTCTGAAGACCTTGGAGCCGAAGAACCAGGCTCATCTATGATGATTACCTCAGTCAGTTCTGAGGACTGTGGAGCCAAGGAGGCATATGGTTTTGAAAGTTAAGACAATTTTTCTGGAGGCTCAGTCAGAGGCGAAGAGACAGGTGATGGTCTTTTGGGTGGTTTGTCCTTCTTTGAAGAAGAGGACGAAGAAGCACTCTGCACAGCTTCCTTAAAGACTGGCTTTAAGAGTCCCTTGAGGATCAATTTGTTTCTCCTCTCCTGTAACACGCGTGCACTAAAGGAGTGGAAGTACAATCTTCCTGTAAATGTATAGCCCCTAAGCAGTAAACACAAATGACATGTCCGTTAGTAATCAACATTTTCTATGTACATTTTTGACATTTGTAAAGCCCGAAGGCTTATGCTCTCTTTCTCTAGAATCCTTCGACATAATGGGAGAAAGTTCCCACAGGGATTCAAAGACAACTAACTAATAACAGATATACAACAGATTGTAATCTGATAAACACTTAAGTGCAAGATAAGATAAAATAAAAGACCAACTTGCTCTGACACACAAAAAAAAAAACAAAAAAAAAAAACTAGGACCTCTAACTTAAATGGACCTAGATACTAAGTAAGAGGCTTGTTTGGAAAGGGGGCACAGAGTACCTTATGGAATTTGTTGAATATCTTAACAGTAACAAATGGGGCATAGAATTTTCGGTTAATTATAATCTGCAGCAGATTGATTTTTTGGATGTCCATCTGTGTAGGGAACCGGACAATACTCTACGTACCACTGTGCACAGAAAATACCCACAATACAACAGTTTATTACATGCCTCTAAATTACATCCCAGGCATATTATAAAAAACATTCCTAAATCACAATTCATCAGGATTAAGAGAATATGTTCATCTGATATGGACCTTGAGAATTGTCAAAATGATCTCTTGAATAGATTCTTACAGAGAGGTTATAATAAATTAGATGTTCACTCTGCAGTCCAAATGACCAAAAATCTATCAAAGGACACTTTGTTGGGTTATAAATCCAAAGTTGCTAGTTGTTCTGTACAGACACCTAGGTTAGTAACCACCTTTGGTAGGAACACCTATCAATTGATGGACATTATTAATAATCATTGGAATATATTAACAACAAACACACATCTGGCAAACTGGTTGGACAACAGATGTCTGTTTTCATACCGTAAAGGTAAAAGCCTGAGGTCACACTTTTCTTACTACAAAAGAACTACACCATTGGATGTCTCTATTACTCAGACAACCTTGTTGGGAGACAAACTTATTGGCAATCACCCTTGTGGTCATTGCTCTTTTTGCAAATATGTATTTACCACCAAGGAATTCACAAGCAAGAACACAGGCAAGGTATATAATATAAATTTCTTTGCAAATTGTAGCACAGATTGGGTGACTTATTTGGCCACATGTACATGCAGGGCATTTTACATTGGACAAACATCCAGACAGTTTAGAATTCGTATTTCCGAACATTTGGGTGATATAAGGAATGCCAGGTCCACCAATGCTTTCTACAAACATTCTTTGATACATAAAACGGCCCAGTTTTCTTTTATCAGTATTGATAAGATTTCTGGCAATAGAAATTTTAAAACTGGATGGCACAAATTGCTTAACCAAAAAGAAACTAAATGGATTGTAAAACTAGGTGGTTTATTTCCACCTGGTCTTAATGATAAATTGTGAGGGGTTATTGCCCCTAATAACTGTAATCCATTTATATGTTACAATACCATTTTTGTTCTACTTGTTATACTGAACTACAGGATTGTTGTTATATTACAAATTTATTGAAGCACTATTTCAATTTTGATATACATTTTAGTATCAATATTCTTATTATACTTTCTATATACTAATTGATTTTTGTACCTTTCAGGTTTATTCATATATATTTACATGTTTTGGTGATTTTTTCATGAACACAGGAAATGATGTCATACTGCCTAGTTCAAAATACTAATAAATATGGCCTATGGTTGTGTAGTTATCAAAACCACTGAAGAAAGCTGATTGCTGAAGTTGGTCTGGTTTAATAAAAGAACTTTAAGCTACTACTGCTCGGGGTGCTGGATTTCTTTTCTTTTTTTCATCGCTCATTAGACCCATAATAGAGTACAACGCCCCTTTTGGTATGTACCTCACAAGACATCTACAACAACTGGAAAGGCTGGAAAAATACCTCACAAAGAGGATTACTGGCCTCAAACAGATGCCTTACGCAGACCGTCTCAAACTCCAGCTTTACTCAGTCGCATATCGCCTACTCAGAGGCGATCTCTGCCTAACATACAAAGCTATGTCAAACCCAGAGCTGTTGGACATGCTCCACTTAAAGAAATTCCAATCCCTCCGAGCTACACGCTCTAGGGACCTAAACCTTGTCACAACAACAAACAGAACATGCTGGAGGAATAGATTCCTGTCCCAGAGACTTCCCATACTCTGGAACAGACTACCTATGTCAAACAGAGCTCCTCATTAGCACTCTTCATGAAAAATCTTGATGATTGGATAGGCAATAGGAAATTCACCCTGGGATCACTTCTGTGGTTCTGCTTGACAGGGGCACAGGAAAATAATTTTCTTGGGTGGCAAAAGCCAGGGTACCTTTTTGGCTAGGCTTGTACAGGCCCTAGGGCCAATAGCCTAGTACCTAAATATGAACCTATGAACCCTAAGGTCCGTCACTATCGCACACTCACCTCACCCGCTCCCTAACCCTAACTCACCTACCCTGCTTTAACCATCACGTCCACACAATCGCACACTTACCTGACCCGCGCCCTAACCCTAACTCACCTAACCCTCACGTCCACACAATCGCACATATACCCAACCCACACCCTAACCCTAACTCGCCTAACCCACCCTAATCCTCATGTTCACACAATCGCACACATACCTAACCCGCACCCTAACTACTCTAACCCGAATCGCACACTTACCTGAACCCGACCCGTAACTTTCCACTACAGCACTGAAAATACCAAAGAAACAAATGGACAACCGAATTCTTTCCCTAGGAAAAAAATAGTTTTTTTGTTGCTTCACTATTTTTTTCGCTGAATAGGGTTCGATATTAGAACATTTGAAGTTTTGAAACTTCGATGTTCTAATATAGACCCAAAATGTTTAGGGGAGACATTTAGTTTGTTCTATGTTTATCTCAGTACAGCACTGTCACAAGCTTCTATTTTACTTTTTATAGAATTATGGATACTAATGCAGAATATCAAATTAGAAAAAAATAAATAAAACAGAACAGCTACCAGACTTCTTATATAAAATTAAAATAAGATAAAACATGTCCACTGACATTACATGAACTCTCTTTAAGAGGACATCAATATAGTAATAGAAACTGCCACTAAAATTAAAAAGGAATTAAACAAAATTTAGAAAGTAATATGACAAAATGGTTGAAATACAGGCAATGGAACTGAAAAAAAATCACTTGAGGTATTTACTCGTTATGGGGTTTTCAGAGGTTTTGCTTATCCTCAAAACACTGCAGACTGTCTATTCAAAAGTGGACAGAACTACACACCATTTAAAACAGCTCCATCTCATTAACCAATCAACTGAGCAAAAGAATATTAGCAACCAGAAACATAGCTAGGATGGATGAAGGGGGCAGCTGTCCTGGATGCAAGGTGTTATCAAGCAGCAGCTGCTGACAGAACGGTACAGGCATTCAGAAATAAATTTCCAATACTGTACATTACAGCTTGTAATTGCTGCTGTCTGGTCCGAAATGGTGAATTGCTGAAGAACTTAATATGTGGTATCATACATCTAGTAAACCACACTTGCTGCAATGTCCATTTCATTTGGCAGTGGACCTTTCTTGCTCCTCCAATTACAGTGGAGGAACACAGACAGGGGTATGTGCAGTGCTGTTCAGAAGCACCACATTAGATAATGGACTCTGATATTAGAGAAAAGCTTTAGACATCAATCAGAAAAAATGACTACTTCCTACTTGGAAAGAGACTTCATTTTGGCTTCTCAACTTAAATGCTGAAGGATGCTAGACAGGGAAATTGCATGGTGGTAGCTTAACTAGGGACCCCCCCCCCCCAACAGTACAGTTCCCTTTTGCAGAAACTGTACTTTTGGATAATTTATGGCTGCACAACACTTAGTACTGCTTTGGCACAATTTGCTAATCACATTTTTGACTCCTATTCTGCCATCTACGATGCCTTGTTTACAAACAAAAATAGCAGTAAGCCACAAATCACCAAAATGTTAAACAGATACATACCAACAATGGGCCCATGACTGATGCCATGTCGACTCAAGAGAGCAGCCAGTTCTTCATCAGACATGCTTTTAAAATCCTCCATTTTTTCACCAATTTTGTATTCTACAGTAAACAATGGAAAGTAACTTCAGATACACAAAAAAGGAATACAGTCAAGCTGAAACTTAACTACAACTGTATAAACAGGTTTCAACAAATAATCATTTAGACTGAAAAATAAAGTCTACTACTGAAAAAAAAATCATTACTAACAATACAAAAATATAAAGAAAATACAAAACAGCAACATAAAGTTACTGCTTTTAGAAGTATTTTTTTCTGCATTAAGGTTTGCAAATTGAAAATCTTTAAACACACACTGCAGACTAAGTAAAGATGTTTAAAATATGCATACCCTATGCAATGATTTGGCATATCTTTAAGACAACTTAGGGTGGTGCAGCAGTCAATGTAGTCACCTCACAGCAAGAGCTTGTCCGGTTCAATTCTCAGAGTGCCTTCTGTGCGGAGTCTGTATGCCCTCCCTGCATTAGCGTGGGTTTCCTCAACACACGAGACAGCACTCCTCACACTATGGTGAATGGATAAATAAATAGCACAATTCCTTACTAAGCAAACATAGCTTTATTCCACCACATCATCACACCGGGTTCGGCTTAAATTAGCCTTCATTAGTGCTTCACCTGGCCTTACTTGCATGAACTGTTGGTAGTTTATTCCGGTTTCCTCCCACATTCCAAAGACATGCATCTGGAGCATTTCTCCCCAGGCCTCCACTGAAAACGGGCTTTGTCCTAGTCGGACTTTCCTGGTCAACAAATGTTAAATAAATAAAGAAAACTTATGGCTTTATACGTGCTAGTCTCTAAATAACCAGTGCCAAAATCATGGACTGAAACTAAGTGTCAAACATTCATTACTGTATCCTTTGGGAGGTCATCCATCGATCCCAGGGAACTACTACATTGACAACACACCCTCAAGAGTTGACCCAGAAGTTTGAGATTTGGGAACTTAATGTGGATAGTGACCTAACTTTTGGCCAATGTGTGTCCATTGTGTAAGAAAGTCTTTCTACATTGCACAGCTTATAAACATTGCACAGCTTATAAACAAAAGAACGTATCTAGATCAAGGGATGTCATTGCCCCCCTTTACTTAGCACTCATTAGGCTAATCATTGAATATAAAGCCCCCGTTGGCATTTACCTGTCCAGACACATGCAACAACTGGAATACCCAAAGACAGATACCTTACTAAAAAAATACAACACCTAAATATACATGCACTGACTCAAAGCCTTGTCATTAAACTCGGTATCCTACACATTGCCAAAAGGTGAGCAGCCATCCTCTGACCCATTACTAATGGATTTACTGTACATCAGCAAGTCAAATGATATCAGAAACACTTGGTCTAGGGATCTAAATCTCTTCTACAACAACAGAATGGTTTGGATGGAACAGGTATATTTCACAGAGGATACCGCTGCTGTGGAATAGACTCCTCATCCACAAAAAAAAAGAAAGTTCATCCCTGTATATTTTCAAATGAAAGTTAGATCTATGCATGGGAAACAGAAAATTTATCCCAGGCCTTCTCGCTGTACAACTAATGGACTGAGGCAGCTCCCAAACACTTTACCCCAGGTATGGGTTCTCTCAAATTATCTATGGTATGATTACAATTACTCTCATTAGGGGTAATATATAATAATAGACCATGGGATGGGTAAGACTAATCTATAACTAAATGTGATAGTTTACTTAGAGCACAAAAATGGAAGTAGGCTAGCTTAAAATGGCCCGCAACGGCAGCTAGTCTAATACTTCCGATTAATTTATATGCGTGAACATTTATCGTATAATATAGGCAACTAATCTTGTTTCAGGAGAAATCTTTAACAAACTGTTGCCAACATCAACATGTACATGTTTCAGTGTTCAGACATCTTACATGAAGCATGCATAATACAACACATGACTTTTTAACCATCAGTTAAAAAATATAATTTTTAATTGTGTATTATTAATTTTCCCAGCAGTAGTGCCCTTGGCTGTACCTGACTCAGGCTCTAGTGGTTACTCCCAAATTCACCAGATATTGTCCACACAGAAGTGTAGAGCCATAATCTGAAACGATTTCTGTAGCAAACATTCAAGCCTCCCAATCTTGATTAGTCTCAGAATATTCATAAATAGAAACTGAACCTACAAATGGGAGAACTAAACTGAATATAACACAATTTTTATACCCCCATTGTTACAGCCTGTTAACGAGCGTTTTAAATTATACATTTAACATTCCTGACTGTAGTATGGATATAAAGAAATGAGGCTGCACGTTAATACTTTATCTCAATGAAAATACAACAAAGGTGTTAGTACGAATGTACTACACATTCTATTTGTTGGTACTTGTTTGCTACAGTACAGGAGGAAATATGGCTACCTGACTGTATTAAGTTTTAAGTCTATACTAAAATTATAGAACATCAGCCATAAGTGTGATGCTGTTTTATCTTAAACAATTTAGCATCCTGACATATGGTTTACAAAAGATACTTTTTTTATTGTAGGAGATTATGAAAATTTTGGAATGACTAGTACTTTACTGTACCATGATGTAGAAGGTATAAGGACAGGATGTTTACGAGTACTGTCACCAAGTAAAACTGTAATGTGAAGAGCTTCATTGTGCTCACTCTATTTAAGGTATAGGCAAGAGGTTATATGATGAAAATCAGAATGTCAGACATGGTTTTGGATATGCTTTAAGGGATTTAAAAGCAATATAGGTTCTAACAAATTTTCTTTTTTTATTTCTTAGCAATAAATCTAAGCATTTCAGGGTTCTAGAATATACAGTACATGACTTTAAGTAGCGCATTCAACTTTGAAAAAAGGGGAATTTGTCTAGATGGGGTGAAAGGGGGAGTAGTTCTTCCCAGGACTAGGTTTGTCTATAAACAATGGGCTAGGCACCATCTGCCTCCTATTAAGGTAGGGTTGCAAGCCTATAATCAAAATGACAAGGTTATATTTCACAATGGTGGACCATAACATGCATAAATGTTAACTGAGTGTTAGGCAGACAGATGTGAAATGATCCATGGATTAGGTCTGTGTTACTGCTGTGGAAGATAAGGACAAGCACCATTTAGGCAGTGTCACAAGGTGAAATGGAAGACAAAGTCCAGCTTATGTTTTGTCAAGTTGTCTATGACCATTACTGACTAACTTCAACCAAGAATATTTCAAGTCTTAAAAAAAAAAAAAAACGAAAAAGACTATTTTCAAGTCTTTATATTAATCAATGCTTACAGAGTGCACTATTTTAAGGGCATTTTGCTAGGTCTTTTGAAAGTAGATTCTGCCCTAGATGACTGCAAGTGAGGTTTCTATAATGTTTTACCACAGATGAAGGTGATTTGTTTTAGACCAAAAAATAAATACTCCAAATGAGAAGTTCATATCATATTTTTAACATGGAGGGTGAAAGACAGCCAACTCTCAAACCTGAGACACCAGGTCTGTGAAAATGACAGAACCAACCCAGGAAGGATAGGATATTTAAAATACCAGTAAACAGATATCTGTGATTCTTTTCAGATCAGATGTTTGTCGTTTCGGCTTTTCCCAGTTAGGGGTTGCCACAGCGGAACTCCGGTCCGTTAAGGATTGGCAGTAGATTTTTATGGTGCCGAGTTGCCAGCCCGACGCCCAACCTTCAGCGAAGGCACGCCCATTCACTCATGTCTTTCGGAGACCACCCAACCATGGGGAGGACATGCAGACTCCACACAGAAGGCATTCCAGCCGAGAATCAAACAGGAGAACCTCTTGCTGTGAGGCAACAATGCTACCGCTGCACCACCGCAAATAATGCTGGCTAATTAACTCTTAAAGTATGTAAATTTTTCTACCCTCTCTAAAAATATACACTGCTAAGGCAATAAATAAATACAAAGGCAGAGATCAGCTGCAACACACATGCATGACAGCACCTAGAATTTAAGACTGCTGGCAGATAGAGAAAACTACAAGCTACACACAGAAAACACTCAACCCACTGTGAGGGTGGGACGACTTTGAAAAATAGCAACTTGGAAGTACTAGATTTTGAACTGTTGCTTTTTTCTACAGAGGCAGAGAAACAGGCATCATTAATGGAAGGAATATGGTTTCCAAACTCAACCAAATTCTTATTTCTTTTTGCAAACGTTTTTAATCAAAACAGTGACCACATACTCATGAAAAGTATTTCTTACTGGTTACTCCTTTTTGCAAATATCCTATCAAAAAAATTCAAGACAACTTCTAAACACTTGTTTTCCCTGCTGCTAAGCCAGTGAAGAGAAAAATACATCTGTGCCATTTCAAACTTGAAAGCTTCAGTTCACAGGCTTGGATTCTCCAAGTTTGGAGCACTGAATCTACGTAAAAGATATACACCTATTTTACTTGCTTCTTAAAAAAATATGCATTAGTAATAAACTCTGTGCAAGAATCAGAAACTGAGCTCTACAGTCACTTAAAATGCCTTTCAGAGGTATATCAAGTCACACAATCACGGAAAAAGTGATTCAGAAACAGCTTTAGCTGCAATGAGGAAGACTTCATCATCAGCTAACTGGCATGTCTCTGACATAGTTTTGTAGCATCAGTGTTAAACATCCATTGGGGCAGGTGTGCCCAAATCTTGGTCCCATACATATTGCCGTCCTAGGCACTGTTCCTCTCAACTGTTCACAATGATGCACAACATCCAGGTTGTTGTCTTGTACATTTACTGTGGCCCTCATAATATTTTTCATCTTTTGACAAGTCTATTAACTTAAGTGAGAGTATTATTTAAAATGACCATGATCGTGACCATCCACCATTATTTTTAGGTTTGCTCAGAATTGAGTAACCATGTTGACAGGCACACCCCACACCCATAAACACTCAGAGGTATTCCCACATTCACACAGACATCTACTCAACATCGCATACACATGCATGAGCGTGCACACACACACTCTCTACTGGACTCACAGACACACTTGCTTATTCAACTACATGCAAGCACCAGTACACACACACTCTCCAAGCCCTTACTTAACCCCTAACTATGGCGACCAGAGCAGATGCACAGTCATCTTATTCCATTCATAGGCAGAAGACGCACACACTCACTCCCCTGATAACCTCTCTGCTAAAGTTACCGGCAATGCAGCTTCTCTCAAACCACAGCCTTTTTAGAAAGATAACTTCTGCAGCTGGCTGTGTTAATTTGCTCAGCAGCATAAATGGGTAGCCCACAGTTATTTCTAGGGGACAACGCATGGCTAATTATCACTAACCGTTCCTCCAAACTGCTTCATTTCCATTTACAGTAGGGTTGTCTGTGAATCAGAAAAAGGTAATACAAGGAGTTGGCTTCTGGTGCTACGGCTTACCGCTCAAGGTAATACTTTTTGAATCCTGGACTTAACATGTTTACACAAAAGCAATACAATACACGCTGGCATTAGAATACTAGTTTATTTGTGAATTAAGAATAGTGTTAGGTTAGGAAAAGAGAAAGATATGTACTCAGTTTTCTTTCAACCTGTTGACATATTAGTAGTGTTCTTTGGGAACAGGGGCATAACCACTGTTAACAAAATTTGACATTACTTTTCCAGATACTATTATCACCTATCAGAAAAAAAATTGTTCCTGAGAACATTCTGGCATCTTCAGTTTGGATGAATTGTTAAGTATATGAACACACACACATGTATTTTATATATTTATACAATGACTGCTCATTGATATTCAAAACCTAGAATGTTGATTATATAGCCCAACCAGCATGCCCATTATAAACTGAGCACATACCAAAAGAAAATTGCCTGCTGAAGTAATATTGAACTTCCAGACTTTCTACTGGCATATGCAGGGGGACAACAAAATAAAACTCAGGAAGACCTGCAAAATTAAAGAAACAGAAAAGTACCCAATTTTCCTTGTATTTCTCCACTGTCCCTCGTGAAATCCTGACTTTTTTAAACAAAAACAAAAGAAATAAGGCAAGGGAAATTGTCTTTTCTCCGTTGCTCCTCTTGCACTGCACTGATGTACTGTGTAAGCAAGGGAACCATGCCTCTCAACCTATTAGTGCAAGAAACTGAACAAACCCTAAAATAATGGGGGGAATAAAGGCTCAAAATAGGGACAGATTTTAAATATTGCTCTTAGAAACTTAGAAAGTTACTAGAATACTTGGATTCGTGTAATGATGCATTTTCTGACGGATATGAAGTGTGAAACTCAAATGTGTACCACTAATTAGTGAATTCGATTCTCAGTGATTTAACAGAAATTTTGTGAGAGACAGACCAAAAATATGAGGTGAAAATCTGGACAACTGAGAGGTATGGTGGGAACTCAAGTCCCATATGCATGCACAGTACATGAGTAAACAAGAAAGAACACAGAAGACGACTGAAGTGCTGTTATACAAAGACATTAAGAAAGAAATTGCTTACCTATCTTACTGTCTTGGTATAACAGTAAGAATCCACTCCTGTTTGTAGGTATATCAGGATTTACCCATGGTTGGCTTTGTTTAATCACTCAGTCTTTGCCTAAGTGATCAGACCACACCAACGGTGAGTAAATCCTGATATACCATTGCACAGTCGTGGATTACTGCTTAAATATGTATGTGTGTTAAATATGCACACAATTAGATTTATACTTGTTGTATACAGACAATGAAAAAAATGTGTGTGCGCACATGCGTCTGTATAACTGTTATACGTACAGATAGACACAAGATAAAAAGTGGCTTGTTAAGCTTTTACAAGTGATACTTAATACCCATCACAAATAGATACTTTACTGTTGCTACAAGCTTTCCATAAAATACGACCTTAGAGTTTTTCCATCTCTTTTTTTAATCTTGTTTTTGGGGTCTCAGTTGAAGTTTGATCATTAGGCTGCATATCTCAACTCCATCCCCAAAAAGTAGGGCCACCACTAGGGAAGGGGGAATCCATCAGTACAGAACTCACATTCCATGTGCCAGTCAAGGAGTCGTGCTAAATCCTTATGCAAAATTATTCCTTTAGTCACCAATGGGATTTTTTTGAAATAATATTTTTCCAGAATAAGCTGCAAACCTCTCTGTGCTGGCCAGCAAACTTTGTACAACACAGCTTGGACTTGTGTTCAGTTACTGTACATGCTATACACTTCCACTTTCCCAGATGATAATCCAGAAGAGGGATTTTGCTAACTCCTTTCCAATGGCAAGAACAAGCCAGAACTGGCCTCTCACTCCCACCCCTCTACAGCTGGCTCCACCACTGCTCAGGCTGTTGGTAAAACTCGAGTCATCGAAGCCACTGTCGGGCTTTATCTGTGAATATTCATTCAAGCTCCCTCCCCCCCCACCTTAACTTTTGCCAGTTTATGGAAAGGATATTTTTAAAACAAATGGACTGCATGTCACTGCATACTGAATACTCTGCCAAACTGTGATCTGCTTTTTTGGTTAACGGTGGAGCTAGATTTTCAGATGCACTGCGCAACATATTTTATTTTTTGAAAGTCTGCAATTTTAGCCGGTATGAGCAAGACACTCTCAAAAAGTGAAATTTATACTCATTAGAAAATAAATATTGCACTGATCAAGTCTGATAAAGGCAATTTCATTCAGTAATTAAGTTCTCAAACATTACTGTGTGGTATACTGTATATGTTAACTTCTACTTAGAACACATACTGATGCTTACACGAAAGGCTTCCAGTCTTTTAAGTTGGTACAGACAGCAAAAGTTACGATGTGTTCAAGCATGATGCTTGAAGTATGTGTTCATTTTCTTCTGTACTCTGTAATATAGTAAGATGTGAGGTCAGGGACTGTACAGCAGTGTAAGGCCATATCAGAATTTTTTGCTGACCTCTGTTCATGCAACAAGGTCTGTTAAAGGATTATATTCCACTGAGCTTAAATAACTCTCCTATGGACACTTGAGTAAGGGAGAGTTGAGCTACGTGACATACAAGATAACCAGTGCACCTCAATAAAGTCAGTCAAGTCATTACACATAACAGCAGTTACACAAATTTCAAAAATATATTCCAAGAAAACTAAAAGTTGCCAAAATGCACTACTGTACTCAACTGGCAGGATACTTTTAGTCATTTTTAATTAACCAAAATGAAGAAATAAAGGCAAAAATCTGTTTTTGCAATGTTGCAATCAAAATTACAACAGTCGCAAATGCAAACATTAAATATAAAACATATGTCAAGATGACCACTGAAGTCAGTATTACACACATTTCACTAATTGCAAAGTGGAAAACTCTTTTGTGATAATTTGTCACCTCTTAGTTTTACAATATAAGGAGTACTGCTGCTCTGAGAGAAAGAAAACAGTTCTGCTGCACCAAGAAGCAAGAATTATGGGTTCCTCTAATACAAAAGCTCAAACATTCTCCATCCACCAACAGCCATTCTCCCACTCAGTGAGATCGGCCTTTGCAATGCAAATGAGTGGACAGAGCAGTTTTCTTTCTCTAGCCACTTCCAAAAGAAAAGAAAAAAATCATCCTGTCACACCACAGACTGACAAAAGAGTAAGTCTTTATGAGAATGCACAATTACATGGAACTCAATAACCGGAGTCATTATGCCAAAAGTAGCAACATACAAACTACATTTCAGCAGTTTATACAGAGAGCACCGGCAGTACATTTTGCTCTTATATTAACTTTCCAAGTTACGCTTTTCTTTAACTTCTGAACAGATAGGATAAGAAAGAAAAGTAGTTTTTTTGAGTGAACAGCAAAAATGGTGCAATACTTAATATTGTTGCTTCACAGAGATCATTTGCTCGCTTGGTCCAGGCTGTGATTCTTAGGTTCATAGGTTCATACTAGGCTATCTGCCCTAGGGCATTTATAAGCCTAGCCAGAGTGTGTTTGGCTTTCGCCACCCATTTTAAATTAATTTTGCTATGCTTTTTTTTGAGGTTAGTATACTGTGCCTCTGTCTAACAGTGACACAGAAGTGATAGCCGGGGTAAACCTACGATCTCCCATCCACTCATCAAGATTCCTCTTGAAGAGAGTCAATGTGGGACTCTGCCTAACCTGGACTGGGATTTTATTCCAGAGTGAAGGGAGCCTCTGGGTTATGAATCTGTCCCCTCCAGCATGTCCTATTTATTTCAGTGCTGAGGTTCAAGTCTCACGAGCGCGTAGCTCGATGGGATTTGGATTTTCTGAGGTGCAGCATGTCCATTAATTCCGGGTTGGACATGGCTTTATACGTCAGGCACAGATCGCCTCTGAGCAGGCGGTATGCCACTGAGTAGAGCTGGAGTTTCTTTAACCGGGCAGCATATGGCATCTGTTTGAGCCCTTTGATCCTCTTGGTGAGGTACTTTTGGGGTCTTTCCAGTTGCTACAGGTGTCTGGTAAGGTACATCCCAAAGGGGCATTGTACTCAATTATGGGCCTGATGAGGGATGAGTAAAGAGGTACGATGACCTCCCCTGATCTAGATGTGAATCCCTTCATGATTAGGTGGGCTATATAAAATGTTTTTCTAACCACTTTGGCCACGTGGTTGTCAAATGAGAGACTGCTATCAACTTGGGTCCCCAGGTCCCTAATGACTTCTTCTGTACTTAATGGATTACCACCTATGTGGTAATTTGTGGGCACTTTGTTTTTGCCAAAGGGGATGACTATACACTTTTTGGTGTTTAGCTTGAGGCCATGGCTCTGGCACCAGTTGTCTGTTTCTATGAGGCCCTTTTGGAGGATGCTTGTGTCGGCTGGAGAGTTGATTATGGCGCCCAGTTTGCGGTCATCTGTGGTCAGCCACAGCCCTTCCGTGTTGGCCTGTACCGCCGAGAAATATATACCGAACAAGAGAGGTCCCAGGACTGAGCCTTGTGGGACGCCACTTGTAACTAGTTTGGAGTCTGACATGGCTCCAGCAATTCTAACCATGTGGGTTCTATCCTTGAGCCAGTTTGCAACCCATCTAGTGACATAGGGGTTTATATTTAAGCTGGTGAGCTTATCTATAATGCCCGAGTGGGGTATTGTATCGAAGGCTTTTGCGAGGTCCAGGTAGGCTGTGTGGACCACCTTCCCCTCATCAATGGCCTTGGTGACTGTTTCAAAGAAATCGACCAGGTTTAAGAGGCAGGATCTGCCCTTAAAGCCAAACTGGGTAGGATTCAGTGTCTGTAGGTCCCCAATATCTTTATTTATGAGGTCCATGATGATCCTCTCCATAGCTTTGCAGACCAAGCTAGTCAGGCTTATGGGGCGATAGTTTCCAGGATCCGTTGAGGCACCACCTTTGTGGAGAGGGACCACTGTTGCTGTACGCCACTCTTTGGGTACATATCCTGTAGTAAGGCTAAGATTGAACAGTAGTTTTATGTTTGGGTTTAGCTCTTCTTGGAGTTCATGTAGGACGCAGCCCGGGACACCATCTGGTCCCATTGATGCTGTGTTTTTTGCTTTGGAGAGGGCGGCTCTTACCTGAGCATCTGAGATGTCAGGAGGGCAGCACTCTGTTGGGATAGATATTTGCCCTTTTGATTGGGAGAGGGGGGAGAAGTTTGCACTGAACCTGTCGGCTAGGATGTTGGCAATGTCTGTGGGCTCGGTGTATTTTTGGTCATTTTGGACTAATTCTGAGCATATCTGGGAATTCCCAACCAGGTTCCTAACATAACTAAAGAAAGCCTTGTGATTATCCTTAGTGTCCTGTGCAATTTTTCTCTCGAAGCTGGCCTTAGACGATTTTATGAGTGCCCGTAGTTTTTTGCTAATACTGATCAGAGATGCCTTCCCTTTTTGGGATTTTGCTCTATCATGTAGTAGCTTCCTCCTTCTATTATATAGTTTGTTTATGGCTGGGGTCCACCAGACAGGACGTCTGCCTTTGGAGGATTGGGTCTTGGTTTTATTTGGGATTGCATGATCCATGCATTCCTGAAGGTGTTCATAGAATGCGTTTATAAAGGATTCTGCGGTCTGGGCCGTATTTTCCACAGGCCCCCGGGCTTTGAAGGATTTCGCCTTGGTTTTGAGGCGTGTGAAATTTGCTTTAGAGAAGTTTTTCACTGTGGTTTTCTGGGCAGGGGGTGGGGTCGGGATGTGAATATCCAGTGAGATTAGTTTATGGTCTGATCTTACCAGTGAGGGATACACTTCTGGTCTGGAGCATAGTGTCCCCATGTTGGTGATGATCAGGTCCAGTATGTTTTCCCCTCTTGTGGGAGTGGTAACAAGTTGTTCCATAGCATTTGAGTTTATAAATTTTAGGAACCTTTGGGCTAGGGTGTTGGAGCAAGAGTAATGCTCCCAGTCTATGTTTGGGTAGTTGAAGTCGCCCAATATAATGGTGTTTGGAGAGACCTTCATATTTTCCAGTATTCTCAGGAAGGCCAAGTGGGGTTCCTGTGTTTGGGAGGGTGGTCTGTAGCAGGCTATAAACTGGAAGGCAGTTTTACCCACAGTTAGTTGCACATGGATAGTCTCTGATGCTTCGTGCTGTGCCACCAACCTGGAGGTGTGGGTATCTTTGACGAATATTGATACTCCCCTCCTTTTGTGGTTCGGTCCAAGTTTTGGGACGAAAAGCATGGTATGAGGTATAACCTGGTAGTGCTGGGGTGCTCTCGGGAGCCTTGAACCAGGTTTCTGTTACTGCACAGATATCGATGTTCTCCATGCTAAGGAGAGTTTCGAGCGTGCATCTTGAGGTTTAGACTTCTGGCGTTGAGTAGCATTACTCAGTTTCTTATCCCTTGTGATACCTATGGAGGTGGGTTTGTCTTTTGAGCCTTGCCTAAAAAAGGCACTATGGGGGTAGCAAGAGCCTTTGCCAATATCTGAAAGCCCAGGGTGACAGGTGCAAGCCATCCCTAGCGAAGCATCGTGGCTTGTCGAGCATGTCATCCCAGGCTGACAGGCATTGGATCCCCTTTGAATGACACCAACACTTAAGCCAATTGTTGAAATTGATCATCTTGTCTTCATATTGTGGCATCATTCTTGGTGAGGGTAAGATGCTACTCAAGGTCAGGGTCATAGCGGCCTGGGCTACATGCTCAGAGAGCTCCTCTATGTCTCTTTTCATGTAGTCCAGGGAGGTACGTCTCAGGTCATTCACACCAGCATGGACAATGACCGAGTCATATTTGTACTTGCCTTGGAGTGACCTGAGTGCTTGTGTTATGTGGCGGATCCTAGCGCCCGACAGGCGGCTCACCGTGACCTTCTCCTTGTTCAGCCTGGTGAGCGGGACGTCAGTGTGCCTGACGATAGAGTCACCTATTACAAGTGTATCGGGTGTGTTGTTTAGCCTTAAAGGCTGTGACTGTTCGGCACACTGGCTTTGTGAGCTATGTGTTGCACGTGTTTTGTTTTGGGGTAGCGGTTGCTTGGGTGTCTGCTTTGGAGGTCTCTGCTGCTTAGGCAGATTTTTATTTAGAGCCTCCGAGTATGTTTTTGTGTGTTTATGTGTTTGTTTTTTTGTCGTGGTAGGTCTATGTGAGACTGGAATTGTAGTGAGTGTGGTTTCCTTCTCCTCCTGACTGGTTACGCCAGTACTGACTTGAGAGAGCTTAGCCTCCAGTTTGGCTATATGGTTGCATCTCTCACATGTGTTGGAATTTGTTGGGAGGAGGAGAGGGTTGTCTGTGTACATTGCCTCAAGATTCCCAGATTCACCAGCTGGACCGGAGAGGAGATTGACAACTGACCTTTGGACATGCTAGAATAGTATTGGGAATTCCTTTATAATTGAAAAAAAGGGCCAATGGGGAACAAGGTACTCAAGGGGAGTTTGTGAGGGTGTAGTGCTTTTAATTTTTTAGAGCTGACCTATATAATTGCTTTAGTGAGCAAGTGCCAGGTAACTTAAATGCATGTGTTACAGGTAACTTAAATGCAAAAACGACAAACAGTAACTTTCTTTCAAGTGAAACAAGGAAATAAGTACAGTAAGCAATGCAGATATCACTAGGGATACACAGAAGTGCTAAAAGGCCGCGTTTTAGGTGGAATTAGAGTTTCAGGGAAATAAACAAACAACAATCATACAAATAAAGCTAGATTCAGCAGGCCTGGATCTAGTCTATGCTACAGCAAATAAGGTGCACCAATTTCAGTAAGAAACAGAATATGCAGGCACTATAAGCCTCTAACCAGAAATTCTCTGCTCAGAAGGGCAGAGTCCAGCCTCTCCTCCCACAATAGTGCAGACCGCAATCCTTCTTAACGTAAAATAACTGGCCTGAAGCCCAAGTGCTTAAACCAGAACCAATACACTTTTAGAATAACAGACACTGAGCTCTCAATCAGCAGTTCCCAACTTAGAAGGATGTAAGCTACCTGTCCTGCCACCACAGTGCAGGCCACAAACCTTCCTAATGTAAAACAACTGGTCTGAAGCCCAAGTGCTTAATCCAAAAGACTTAGAAATGATAGCTACACTTTAATCAAGTTACTACCAGCAGTAATAAATACAACTGAATACTTTAAAGAATGCCTGGATTAGTGCTCAAGTTATACAAACAAAGCTAGATTCAGCAGGCCTGGATCTAGTCTATGCTACAGCAAACGAGGTGTACCAGTTTCAGTAAGAAGCAGTTCAAATATGCAGGCACTATAAGCTTTAACCAGAAATTCCCAGCTCAGAAGGACAGAGTCCAGCCTCTCCTCCCACAAGAGTGCAGAACACGAACCCTCTTAATGTAAAATAACTGGCCTCAAGCCCAAGTGCTTAAACCAGAATTAATACACTTTTAGAATAACAGACACTGAGCCCTCAATCAGCAGTTCCCAACTTAGAAGGATGTAAGCTACCTGTTCTGCCACTACAGTGCAGACCACAAACCTTCCTAATGTAAAACTGGTCTGAAGCCCAGGTGCTTAAACTAAAAGGCTTACAATGAGTTACACCAAGCAGTAATAAATACAATTGAGTACTTTTAAGATGACGCAAAATAAAGTAGGAAAAAACACAAATACAGTAAAAGCAGATAATTTTTTTTTTTTTTTTGCATGCTTTCCCTGTATCCGTGTGTGTGTGTTGGGCAATGGACTGACTGGTATCCCATCCAACACTGCTTCTCTGCCTTAAAACCACTGCTTACCAGATAGACTCTGGTTTTCCACTGACCAATAAATAGGCCTGTGTTGGTAATGGAAAATTAACAAATGAATACATTTTCCCTGATCTCCACTGCAGTCTTTACTCCACACTCTTACAATGACAATGGTGTAAGTAAACTGCTCCAGCATCTGAGCATACTTCTACCTTCTTATTTTAAAAATCCACCATCTCTATCCATTGTAAATCTATGCCAAAGCATCCTCCCTTTATAGGATTAATGTGATGTGAGGGTAGCTCCTTCATCGCTTGTAAAACTTTATAACAGTAAAACAAGTCAAAGCAAATAAAGGAAACAACCCATCATTTTCTTCTGCATCTTCCCCTTCTCAATGCAGAACCATTACACTTGACTTTCGCTCCTCAACTTGAACATGCGTGCGTGAACACACCCACACACACACACACACACCCATACTAACTGCAGAGGTCAGGCAAGTAGCAGGACTTGCCAAGTAAAGCAGACTGTAATATAATAATACGAATTGTAGGAGTACAAGGAAATGAGGCAACCATCAGGATTTAAATAAACTTTTTTCTTCAACTAGTTAAGGGAAAAAGAATACAGGTGGTACTCCACAATTCAACCATTTTGCAATTCAACAACGCATTCGGCCACCTGCGCGTCCCACAATTCAACCATCTCGTAATTCGACCCAAAAAGGAGGCTGAAATGTTGTTTCCTGTTGTTGCTCTGTTGTTTATGTAGTGCAGTTGTTTCTTTTAAGTAATGTAAAGATGTAAAGAAATGGAGCAAAAGAAAAGTGAAAAGAAGGAAAAATAAGTGGCTCAGCATTGAAAAGAAGAAAGAAATCATAGGTAAAATTGAGTGAGGAGGTAAAATAGGATGAATAGCAGAACAGTACGGTGTGTGCCTAGGTCTATCATCTCAACATTTCGGAAAAATAGAGACAGCATCATGGGTGCTAAGGTGTCAAAAGGAGCAACAAAGGTTTTGGACAAACAGAAAAAATAATTCATGAAGATATGGAGAAGAAGCTTCTTGTATGGATCAAAGAGGCAGATGAAGCGAGATCAATAACTCAGACCATGATCTGTAAGAAAGCTAAGCTCATCTTTGAAGAACTACAAAAAAAAAAAAAAAAAAACTCCAGGAAGTAGCTCACAGCAAACAGAGAAATGTAAAGCAAGTAGGGAATGGTTCCACAGATTTAAAAAAGAAGTGGCAGCCTCAGTGTTCTGAGACAAGGAGAGGCAGCTAGTGCTGACAAAGAAGGTGCATAAAAATTTGTTAAGGATTCTGAAGAATTGAAAAAGAGAGAGAAAGAAGGCCATCTGCCAGAACAAATTTTTAGTACAGATAAAACATGGCTTTCCTGGAAGACACTGCCAAGTAGGACTTGCATAACCAAAGAAGAACTAGGATTCGAGGTCACGAGCCCATGAAAAAAATTATGTACTCGCCATAACGTTCCATGTTTGTTGTCCATAATCTCGCCTTCTTTCTTGCTGGCTGGGTTCGGAAAGTTCTGACTCAGCCTTTTACTAAATCTCGAGAGCTTCCACTGGCTCGAGGCTATACCCTATCCTATGATGCCTAGAGAAGGTAACCCAGATCTTGTTTGCAAACCACTAATAAAATAAAACTAACATCCCAAACATAGTGTTAATCATCCTTAGCCCAAGTCTTATGAGGCAAGAAGGTAATTTGTAATCATTCCAAAAATTCCTCTTGATTCGCCAGGAGCGAGGGTAGGGGGAAGGAGGGTGGGAAGCATGAAAGAAGGTGAGATTATTGACAACAAACATGGAACGTTAAAGTGAGTACCTAACTTCTTTATATGTTATGTTGTCCTATCTCGCCTTCATTCTTCCTGGTTGGGACAGTGCTCCTCAGCACCTTCTTTCTTGGGTGGCTCAAAGGAGTAGCCTCTTCAGAACAGTGGAACCAAAGAAAGCCCTGTTCCGGGAGGCCATGTCTACTTTGTAATGAGCGATAAAAGTATGCGGTTTAACCCATGTGGCTGCAGCACAGATTGAATCCATAGGTAATCTTATCTGAAAGGCGATCGAAGTTGAAATAGCTTTTGTTGAGTATCATTCCTGGTAACTGTCTATGCTGAAAATTATATGCATAGGTAAGTGTCATTTAACAATTTAGATAAGGTAACTTTTGAAACTGGTGCACCTTTTCTTGTTGTCTGAGGAGACTACAAATAATTGATCAGATTTTCTAAATTCCTTAGTCCTATGCAAGTAGAAACGTAGCTGTCTGTGTGCATCTAACTGATGAAGCTTATATTCTGCCTTGTTGCCATAATTTGGAAAAAAGACTGGCCGGTCAATGGACCGATTCAAATTGGTCTCTGAACATATTTTGGGAAGAAAGGATTAGTTCTGAGACAGACTCTGTCTTTGTGAAAAACTAAATAGTGAGGGCATTTGGACAGAGCTTGCAATTCTGAAACCTTCCTAAGTAATAGCTGTCAAAAAGACAGTCTTCCCAGGTAAGAAATCTTAACTGACAGGAGGAAGCTGGTTCATATGGAGGGAGAGTCACAGTAGTCAGCACTAAATTGAGGTCCCAAGGAGATGGTGGTTCCTTTATTGGAGGCCTAAGTAAGAATGTACTGCTCAAGAAGGCTTTGTATAATCTGAGAAACATTATTTTTGATCCCATATCTCCTACATGATTAGTTGGATATGGCGGCTAATTGTACCCATACAGTAGCTGCAGTTGCACCACCACTGAAAATCTTTGCCAAGAAATCTAAAATTGTAGTCACTGGAGCTGTAAATGGATCTATGTTATTCTTGAAAGACAAGAAAACCTTTTCTATTTGCTAGTATACAGTTTCCTAGTTGCAGTCTTATGGGATGAGACCAAAATGTGATGCACTGCAGGGGATATGTCAGGAAGCCTGGCTAAGATTGGAAGTGGAACAGCCAAGCTGTAAACTTGAGGGATAGAGCGTTCCTGACTGATGGGTCAGAAGATCTGGTACAGGTCCAGAGTCCAAGGCTCCTCCCACAGATGGGTCCATAGAAAGGGGAACCAGATTTGACGAGGTCAGTACAGAGCGATAAGAATTAGCCTGCAACTCGATGATTTGCCTTTCTGTAGAACTCTTGGGATTAGTGGAAACTAGGGGAAGGCGTCCCGGGGGCTAATTGTGAACAAGTGCATCCGTTGGTGACTCCCCCGGAAGGGGGATTAGGGCAAGGAAGTTGTTGCATTTGGTGTTTATGTATGTGGCGAGGTCGCAGCAAGGCTGGCCCCACTTGTGAAAAATCTTGTCTTCAATTTCCTGTTTCAGGGACCGCTCATGAGGCATCAGAATTGCTCTGCTTAATTTGTCCACTATCACACTGGATTTCCCCGGAATATGCATTACAGTCAGAAAATGTTGAGAAGATATTGCCCATTGCCGTACTCTCTGGGCCTCTCAACATAGGGGGTAGGATCTGGTTCTGCCTTGTTTGGTGATGTACCACACCACTGACATGTCTGTCTGTATTACAATCGTACCTGGTGGGAGAGAGTTTTGGAATGCCTGCAACTCTAGAACCACCTCTCTCATCTCTAAGCCACTAATGTGCATATGGTACTAGTGTTCCTGCCAAATTCCTTGGACTGTCTTTCCCAGATAATGCCACCTCCCCCCAATCTGGGCAGCGTCTGCAGTCTACTGTAGCTACTGGTTGGGGAGAGTGAATGGCCTGCCTAGTCACGTGTGTGGACTGAAGCCACAGCGTAGAACCCTCTTGCAGGAGTCTGTGATGAAGATCTTGTGGGACATGGGCAACTCCTTCATGGACTACTGAGCAAATAGTAGCCACTGAAGGACTCGTATGTAGACGTGCCAAAGGTACTAGTGTTACAGCAGCTGCCATAGTGCCCAAGACCTTTAGAACAAACTTTGCCTGTGCTTTTCTCTGCAAGAGGAAGATGGACACTTGATGGCGTAGTGTCTGTACCCTGTCGTGGGGCAATTTTGCTACCATGTCTTTTGTGTTTAATTCTGCTCCTATGTATGTAATATGCTGTGATGGCAACAAGGCAGATTTTTCTAAATTTATTCTAATGCCCAGTTCCAAGCATAGATGGATGGTGGTGTCTCTTGCTTTGGTTAGTAGATGCTCGGTGGTGGTGAGGAGCCAGTTGTCTAAGTACGGAAACACCCAGAATCCTAGTCGTCTCAGGTGAGCCATGACTACTGCCATGCATTTGGTAAATACTCTGGGGGCTGTAGTGAGTCCAAAGGGCAGAGCTCTGAATTGGTAGTGACTGGCTCCCAGCCAGAAGCGTAGATATCTCCTGGATCGCCTGTCCATCTTTATATGGTAGTACACATCCTGGAGATCGATGGAGCACATCCAATAGTCTTTTCTCAGAAAGAGGAGTATAGACGACTGCAGTGTCACCATCCGGAATTTTGTTTTCTTGACAGACTTGTTTAGTCTGCTGAGATCCAAAATAGGTCTCCACTCCCCTGTCTTCTTTGGAACTGAAAAGAACCTTAAGTTCCGGATCCAATTTGGTCTGCGGGGACTTCTTGGATGACTCTCTTCTAGCAACCTTTGGAATTTCTAGGGTTGCTTGATCCCTCTGACAGGGTGAATGTCTGGGACTGATCTTGATAGTGGCGGAGGAGTAGAGAAGAGTATGTTGTATCCTCTGGATATAACTGACTGTACCCATTTGTCTCGAGTGATGTTTAGCCAGGCTTTTGGGTACAGTGATAGTCTGCCCTCGACTGCCTCCAGAGTTGGGCTCCTTTCAGGAGCGCTAGAAGGGCCTGCCAGAGAAGGTATCTCTGTCGCCCTGAATTTGCAGACCCCCTTCTGCCACGAGGATGGCGTCTTCCATTGTTGTTTCCCCCTCTGCCCCTGGGGGAAAATTCACCACATGCATCTGGCGAAGCTCTTTGGGATTTCCAGAATCACATCTTGGCCCTTCTGGCCTTTGAGATAAGATGTACTCCCACAGCAAACAGAGTTTTGCCTTATTGTTTGCACCTGGCCAGAGTTTTTTACTTTTTGCCCGAACAAGGACGAACCATCAAAAGGGGCATTTATGAAGGAAGACTTGAAGGGTTCAGCAAACTTGCAAAGGCACATCCAGGAACGTCTCCTGAGAGCTATTCCTGTGCCTGCTGCTCTACTCACTCCATCAGCTGCATAAGAGATGAGCTGCATGGAGGAGTTGACTACGGAACCTAAGGTAGCAAGCTGAGAGACCACCTTATCTGACACCCCAGCAGCTGTAGAACCTTGGAGGGTGTGATGGCCGTGCCCTGGTCCAGCAATCAAGGAGCCTCAATCCTTACCACTAACACCAGGGAGGGCGTCTCGTATAACAGGAAAGGATAACAAATACACACAGTAAAGTACAATTTCCGTTAAGTGCACAAAGATATCACAGTCAGTCTGGGGCTGGTTGCTCCCTTGGTCCCCAATAAGACTCCCCACTGGCACAACTATAGTGTCCAGATCTCAACCTAGCTGGCGAGCTAATCTCCAGTACCCTTGGTGTCCCACCAGTGCTTAGTGTTCCTGCCCAGGTAGCTGACACACTACACACTTTGATATATTTATACAACTTCCCAGACACTCCTGGGAAACAGACTCTCCAGCTGTGCCCCTTTACCCAGACTATACGGTAGTAATTACTGCCACCACCAGCTAATACATATCAGCTGCCCAAAGGCCCTTAAAAGTGTGTCCAATTATTACTGTGTAATATTATTATCCAATTGGTGTGACTAATCAGTCTAAGGCTTATTAGAGAGTGGCCTTGTACAATAAACTCTATAAACATGCAATGTACTCTAGAGCTTAACTTAACTCTACACAAACCAGCCACAGGTAAAAGGTTTTAAAAATATTTAATAAATAATTAAAAACACAATACTTCTGTACTCTTCTACACTGTATTCTACTACACCACAGTGCTACCCAAGAGTTCAGAGACCACACAGAAACTTAAAATAATTCTGTAGTACAGTTCTGACATAACAGAAAAACACAAGTCTAATATTTACAGTCCTAGCTATTTATCCAAGAAAACATACTTCTAAAGTAACTTACTTTCATAGAGCAAGGCAGTGCCGAGTTAGATAGTCAGATCAAAATGCTTACAGTCTCCCACTCAGCAATAGTTTTTAAATTCACTCGAACATTTCTGCTGGGCCCTCCCAGATTACATCATTTTGACACTTAGTCTGGAGTTCCCAGGCCAACAGGCTACATTATTTAGCAAGCTAACACCTGCTCAGGAAACTACAACAATAAAAGACATTTCACAAGTGCACTCTAGTAATTATTCCTTAAGTTAAAACAATAGAAAGAAAGCGATAGCCCAGACCAAATGACTCTGAGCTCTACAGATCAAAGAACATACAAAACATAATTTCAAAGAACATTTGATTAGTTTGGCTTAACTATGTTGCTACAATCTTTAAGTTCACATTTTTCAGTGTTTTCAATCATGTAAGAAACAAGCCTGTATTTTACATTTATATTTACAAATGATAGAATTATGCATCAAATTCTTTTTGGCTAGACTGGCAGCCTTGCACATCTCTACCAGTCTTCATAGAGGGTATCTCCTAGCTCCTTCAGGAAATCCCACTGAAGTCTGGTAAAGTGGGTTAGGTAATTTAGTGACCGGAGAGTAAAGGCCGCTGACGAAAACATACGCTTCCTGTATCTGTCCATCGTTCGAGATTCCTTATTCAGTAGATGGACAGATGAAGTCTCAGCCAACTCCTCTTTGGTGGCCACCGCCACCACCATAGCATCTACCGGAACACCTTTGGTCAAAAATTCCTTGTCTGAAGGGGCAGTAATGAACTTGTTTGGCCTTCTCAGAACAGGTTCCACAGATTCTGGGGAGCCCCACGCCTTTCGACTCACCACCCCAAGAAACTGATCGAAAGGCGGAGACACCCAAGAGGTGGAGGGTTGAGAACCAAATGTCACCAGGTCCTCAGAAGGGTTTAGGGCCTTCCAGCCACCTCTCTGCTTCAGGATCTCTAGAATGTCTGAAAAGGAGGCATCCTCAGAGGGTGACCTTGGGGACTCTTCTGAATACTCTAAATCTATGTCAGAAGTGACCGGCTCCTAAGGAAGTCTAGATGTTTCCTCCTACAAGTTCTCTTCCGAGGGACATCTGCAGAGGGATCCTCTGGGGAAGTTTCAGAAGAGAGACTCACCCAATGGGGTGTCCTGGGGCACTGGCTCCCTACGCCTGGGGAGGAGGGATGGAACAGAGGTAGAAGCCAGCTCTTTAGAGGGAAGAGTGCCAGGATCCAAGAGTGGAGCCATCTGGGGTGACAACACACTCCACCTCGAAGGTGCCACGAACTGGGTCCGAGGAGGCCTCCGGCTCCGAAGAGCCTGGGGAACTCCCCCGCACCAAGGAGGTGGGCTCCAGGTCCGATGTAGGCACCAAGCTCACCTGCGCTGAAGCCCTGAGAGGAAGAATCAGATCAGACAATGGTCTGACCAACCCTCCCCCCGGACCGAATAGAGGAGCGTCAGCTTCAAGACTTTTCGACAGAAGATGGAACTCAAGAGGTCGAAGCAGACGTCAGGACCGAAAACCCAGGGATGAGTCTCGGGCCCAACGGTTCCACCACAAAGACATCCAGGCACTCTGGCTCAATTACCGCTAGGGTCGGAGGAGGAAGAGAAGCAGGGGCAGTAGTAGGCGTCGATTCCACTTCTTTATGGCCTGGACTCTAAAAATTTTGGCTAGGGACAGTGTTTGAAGTAACCTTTTGACCACCCGCTCCACGTAGTCATCCGACAAGCTCTTAGAGGATCAGAAGGATGGGGCTGAGGACTTAACACTACCAGCTATAGATTACAATAAAGGTGATTGACAGAGTTGTCACCTCACAGCAAGAGTTCCTCGGCTGGTTTGCCTTCTGTGAGGAGACTGCATGTCCTCCCTGTAATCCTGCCCCCCCCCCCTCTCGGGCTCTCCAGTTTCCTCCCACTTTCCAAAGACATGCCATATGTAGGTGGACTGGACATACTAAACTGGTCATAGGTGTGTGCTGTGCATGCATATGTGCAGTATGGAATAACAACCATGGCAGGACTAGCCACCCAGCAGTGTAAACACAGACTCTAGAGGATTGCCACTGTCTGACCTCATATGCAAAAAATGGGGGAGTGGGTTCTTGGAGGTCAGTGTCTGGAATAGGGTTTTTACTGTGTTTAGTGAAAGGAGAGATTCCTTTAAAGAAGGCTAGAAAGACAGAACACTTGGCTGCATGTCAGTTTTCTGAGAGTGTTTTACTTTATTTAGCTTCCGTTAACTGGGTACGTGAAGTGGTCAGAAACTCCTCTGCAGCCAAAGGCAACACACAGGCTTGAGAGATCACAACAAAAAATAATTTAGTACTAGTAGTACATACATAAAAATATTTCAGGCATGAGCAATAATGCCCTTCTAGCATGCCAACATACCAAAAGTGTCCAAGTTGTTCTTAAACTTATCTAAACTAGCAGTTACTTTAATATAATTTGGTAGTTTATTCCGTGCATCAGCTACTTTCTCAGAGAACCAATTAATACATCTGTCATTCCTGTATAGTCTTCTACATAGATTGTTTGGTAATTTTCTACTGCTTTTTGATAACCCCAAACATTCCCAGAGGTAGCTGTCTCCAAATGCCCTATATACCTGAATAATGCATCATTTTAAATATCTACGAGACACCGTACAAGTTCAAATATTTTAGTCTTTCAGTATAACTTGAACTTTCATATCCATATGTGCTCTTGGCGTGAATTTCCACTGTAGTCTTTCCAGTTTACTCATGCTTGTTTTCTTATAAGGGTTCCATATTGTTATTCTATATTCTAGTTGGCGTCTAATGTAACTTACAATGATTCTGATTTCCTAGATTTTATTAATGTTTTTATACAATCAATAGTTTTATACATCACTGTGATTAGAAAAACTCAAAGTTGGATCTACCCATTTACACTAGGTCCTTAAATGAATCTTGCAGCTTCAATCACTTTGTGCTGTATTAAAAATATCCATCTTTCAATCTATGACTCCCAACTCTCATATGCTTAATTTTTTATGTATTTATCAGCATATTTGTTACTTCTGTGCCCAAATGCTCAATATAAACACGTTCTTTTGCAAACATGCCTAATCTGTAACACATGTAATCAGTTCACCAATTTTCAAGTCACCTGAATATAGGATATAGAATACCTCGGATAAAAAAACAGACCTAAAAGTTGCAACCTAAACAAGTATGGACTAGGTTAGACCCTTGTGGGACATCGTAACTGTAACCCAGAATTTCACCGGCCCAACTGCTGTATGGAATGTGCCAAGTTTTAAAAGCAAAAACTAAAAAGTTTAATATCAGGATCTAGGCACATAAGGTCTGGAGGATACATTTCCTTAAGAACAAGGTACTTAAAACGAGAGAGAAAAAAATGATATAAAACAGAAAACCAGATAAACTAACTCTGAAAACTGAAATAAACATGCTGGACAGATGGATCAAACAGTGCAAGACAAGATCAAGAAAATTTATATAAAGATATTGAGCACAATAAACCATTTTCACAGAAAAATGAGGTGTGATAGGAGTACAGAGATACAAACAGACAAACTGTGTACAGATTCTAAAATTTGCTCAAACACAAGAGATTACAGATATACTTAACGCAATCTTATGCAAAGCAGTTTGGCTCCACAGAGGGGTGATCAACCATTGTAGTAACATCCAGGTAACTTCATATACAGTAATTAAATTAGACTACATTGATAGGAAATTATCCAAACTGGACCAAAACAAAGCACAGGGAGGAGACAGAATTAGTAACAGTGACCCAAGGACACTTCAATATGAACTTAACAGTACCATTCTCTCTCATTCACTAGGTCATTCAAGTACGGGGAGATTCCTCAGCTTTAACAACAGTCTATCTTAACAATTGCATATCTCCCATCTTACCTTTAAGGGAAAGGGAACAAACCCAGAGTCACACGGATCCATAAGCTTTTCTTGTGGAAAATAATGGCGGTTATTTTGGAAAAATATTTTCAGAACAGAAAAGTGCGAGCATGCATACTCTGACAACAGATCTATAACCACCTGTAACATGATGCTCTACAACAATATTACAACTATAAATGAAAACTCAGACTTAATTTCAGCACTTGATACAATCATACACAAAACACTGATCAATAAATTAGAGCAACCAGGTCTTGATGTAATCTTAAGATGGAGAGCTTCATGGCTTACAAAAAAGACATGGCAAGTATCTTATGCAGTTTTTCCACTGAACACATAGCTAAAATTAGTTTTACATAATGACTGCTCTGATTCCAGATAGTCTGTTAATCTTCTGTGCACTGGTTTAGAGTTCAATTTGACAGAGTTGCATTGCAGTAGTTTAACCTTCATAGCCCCATGTACAGCAATGGAAAGAACAAACAATTCAAGTATATACTAGAAGAACTATGTACAAGGGAAAACACTGTCCAACTGTGGGGTAATATGCACAACAGCACTAGTAATATGAAAAACAGAAGATAAAAAAACATGAGGGGAGGTCTAAAAAAATGGCCACGCTGGTGCTATTTTGGAATATGCCCTTACAGATGTAATCAGCATATGGTGGTCTAATTAGCTGGATACCGTGTTCCTTAAGGAATAATTTGGTTAACATTCAGTTTGCTATGACAGACAGTAGGGCAGTGTTACCTGTGCAGAATTTTCAATGCAAATGTTAAGAGTTGCCCCAGCTGAAACACGAATCTACTTAATTTTGTTCAGTATAGTATAGAGATGCTCTGCTGTTAGCTAGATGAATTTCTCTGAGTATTTTTGTTGGACTGAATTAATAACATATTTTCAGCACAGCAAAGTGCAATAAAATGAAGACCACATTCTACTCTAAGAAGGAAAAATTCATAAGTTACAACCCATCTAGCTTCTAATGTGAGCAATTTTTACATTTTATAATATAGTTTCAGTTGGGTTAAGACCTGGTTCTCTGTGTAAATTAAACACGATATTATGGTCAAGTGTGATGTCTAAATATTTTTTAGTCCAAGATAGGGGATTTCCTAAAGAATCTTTGAAGGCAATTTTGTGGGTACTCTTAAGTTTCTGAGGTGTAAAAAATAGTTTAACTGCTTTTCTTTTTCCATACATTGTTAATTTGCTGTTATAAAGCCATTCCAAACTGCTTTAAAGCCTTCCTGCACTTCTCTGTTAAGTGTAGTTTGGGTCTTGCTAGCTCTAGTAAAGACTGCATTAGCAATGTACAAGAGAGAATTTTGTCCAAGGACATCACAGGTGAGGTAATAACACTGAAATGAAAGGGTCCAAGTACAAAATGTTCTCTACAACTGAGAAGAGCAGTAAAGACCGCCATGTCAGTATTACCCATCCAGCACATCCACTTTCTACTTCCCTAATGCAGTACTATTTTCAGTGTGTTAGGCTTTATAAAAGGAGTACACTATGAAGTAGAATTAAAAAAAAATAATAATTAAAAGCCCGGAGGAATCCTAATCTCCCAATGGGAGTCGGTGGTATGACTTTGGAAAAGCAAGTGTCTGAGGAAAAAACATGAACTTTTAAAATAAGGGACAAGCAGAAAGTTTGCACAAGTAAATTAAAGTCAATAAAACATAGCAGGTAAACCCACAACTGCTTCCCTAAAGGAACTTCTACAGTACGCATTAGGAAAAAAAATCTTTCACAGGCTGCCAGACACCCCATTCTCCCATCAGGCACAGTACAAACAACTCTCTCCGGTTTTAGTGTTAGAAAGAAAGTTGAGGAAAAAAAAAAAAAAACAGGAGAGAGAGACAGAAGACAGAGGATATCTGATAAATTCATCCCCAGTAACCTGTATTACAAAGAGTTAATCTTGGAGGATGAACACTCTCATGGAAGCATACCTCTGACAACATAAACCCCACAAAAGACAAACAATTTCAATCACCCTGCAAATGTGTTTAGGAATACCAAGCTCCTGCTACACAAAAAAAAGTAGACATTACAGTAAAAAGCCATGGAAATAGCCACTGCTCTTGTAAAACTAGCTTTCTGGGTTGTACTATGTATGAGCCCTTCTGTGTGTGCCACATCAAAAGACAACTTACTATCTATAAAGGTGTGCTTTGTATCTTCCTTGTCCATCCAGGAATTGACAAATGGCACAAAAGCTGATGATCATCCTCCCTCTCAATGATCTAGTTCTTAATACATAAAATCTAAACTGCCTAGTGACATCATAATACAAGGATGTCTGTCTCCATAACAGTAGTAAGGGAAGAAATAAAGCAAACGGATCAATTCAAATTAGCTTATGTTCCAACTTTAAAAGGGCAAATCAGATTTAAATGCTACCAGTTCTTTATGAAAGTAGAGAGATTTGAAAGAATAGAAGAGGTAACAGCCCTCAGATTAAAGGGTCTTTCTAGACAGAAGTTCAAAGCAAGAGCAAAATAAAGACCGGTTCAAAAAACAGAGTCAGCTGAGCACAAAATAAAAATCACAAGGCAGGAATGGGCTTTGCAGTGGGGGCCTCAGCTGAAAGGTCTCATTCAAAAACTCCTTGTAAACCTTATTCGAGGATACTACGGAAGTCTTGTTCAGAATGGAAGTTAAGTGACTGCTGCCAAAGAGGCACTGACAGAACAGCTTAGACTAGACTCCAACTTTTAAGACACAGCATGGAAGTACAGTTGTGTACACTTACCATAAATGTAGATGTTCGAGTGTATTCACTGTTGCAGTCATCACATTTGGGTTATCTGTCTGCAGGTAGCCCTCAGTTGGTCCAAATACCAGAGACTTAATATTTCTGCGTCAGATGCTGTCGCTCCAGGACTGACGTCAGGTTGTCAGGGGTATAAAAGCAGGCAGCAGACTCCATTACATCAGTTTTTTTTTTGCCCCAAACGTCAGGAGCCCCCCAAACAGGGAGCTAAGTTATGGTGGGAAAAACACCACCAGTAAAAAGTAAATATCAATACCAATATCCCTGAAAGGGGTGCGTAATAGACATAGGGAGGGGAAAGAGAAAAAGCTGGAGGGAGAGAAAAGTACAGTTTTGTACCTACCATAAATGCAGATGTTCGAAGATCCACATTGCTGCAGTCCGCTGTCCTCGGTCGGCCCAAATACCAAAGTATTAGGCTGACGTCGGTCATGGGCGCTCAGATCTGACATCAGAGCGTCAGGGTATAAAAGCGCATGACCGACGTCATATCCTCAGTCTTTTCTTGCCCCAGATGTCAGAAGGCCCTAAAAAGAAAGGCCACAGCCCAAAAACAGGATACCTCCCAAAAACATGCCCAACAACAACCATCACCCAAACATATAACCATGCCAAACTACAGAGGGGAAGGAGGGAGGGTAAATTGGACTGCAGCAATGTGGATCTTCGAACATCTACATTTATGGTAGGTACAAAACTGTACTATGTTCTTCATCTCACATTGCTGCAGTCCTTACATATGGGTAGAATCCCAAAGCAGAGGTAAAGGGAGGATGGCAAAATCATAAAGCATTAGGGGCTGCTAAAATGCCCTATAATATTGCAGTGGCAAATCCAGCCCTAGACTTAGAGTAAAGAGGAAGGTGGCAATGTTTAGAAAAAGTATGTACTGAACTCCAAGTGGCTGCTTCCAAAATATCTTTTGTAGCTACCCCCCTTAGAAAGGCAGTAGAAGTGGCAGTAGCTCTAGTGGAATGAGGTCTGATTCCAGCTGGAATCTCCTTACCATGATGGGAATAACGGAAAGAAATACAAAAACCAATCCATTTAGAAATAGTTTGTTTTGAAACAGGTTTCCCCTGAGAACCCAAAGCAAAAGAAACAAACAACTGCTGAGACTGCCTGAACCCCTTGGTTCTGCTCAAATAATAACGCAACTGCCTGTGAATATCCAAAGTATGCAAAATCTTCTCCCCTTTATTTTGGGGGTCTGCATAAAAAGTAGGCAAATGAATAGTTTGGTTCAAGGCCACACTAGAAACTAGTTTAGGCATAAAGGAAGGATTAGTACGCAAAGATACCCTATCCTTATGAAAAATCAGGAAAGGTTCCACTGCCATAAGGGCCTGTAATTCAGAAACCCTTCTTGCAGAGGTAATGGCCAACAAAAAAGCAGTCTTCCATGATAAATACTTTAACTCGGCAGTAGCTGCAGGCTCAAAAGGTTGTAGAGTAAGTTTTTCCAACACAAAATTGAGATCCCAAGCAGGAGTAGGAGCTCTAACGTGGGGGTCTTATGTTCTTTGCCCCTCTAAGAAATTGCTTAAACAAAGGATGAGAAAATAAAGGAGGGTCACAGTCATAGTGAGCAGAAATGGCTGCAGCATGAACCTTTATCGAGGAGAAAGACAAACCCTTGTCCAATAACTCAGTAAGATATTGAAGGGAAACACTTAAATCAGGCTTGGAAACATCAAAGTCCTTCGCTTTGCTCCAAATAAAAAATCTCCTCCATTTATCAGCGTAAACTTTCCTTGTACTAGGCCTTCTGGCCTCCAAAATAACATTCAAAACTTGCTGTGGAAGCTGAGACCCCCCAGGGTCTAAAACAGAATATGCCAGGCTGTTAGATGCAGAGACTGAATCTTGACATTGAGAAAGTGATTGCCCTCCTGAGACAAAAGATGCGGAATCAAAGGCAGAGGCCATGGAGGCTCCCGTACTAAACTCCTCAGTAGTGGGTACCAGTGCTGTCGAGGCCAATCCGGCGCTATCAGAATCATGGATGGCTTGTCTTTTCTGGCCTTCAAGAGTACCTTGGGAATGAGAGGCAGAGGTGGAAAAGCATAGACATGAAGATTGCTCCAACTGAATGATAGAGCATCCACCTTCCAAGCTGTGGGATGAAACATTTTTGTGCAAAACTTTGGCAACTGGTAATTTAGTGGAGAAGCAAACAGATCTATGTCTGGAGTCCCCCATAACACTGTCAACTTTTGAAATACATGAGGATCCAGTTTCCACTCGTGAGGATCCACTATTTGTCTGCTCAACACATCTGCTAAGGAGTTCTGTGCTCCTGGTAGAAACCTTGCCTGAAGATTGAGGTGTAAACTGAGAGCAGTCTCCCACAAAATCATCGCTTGCCTGCAAAGAGGGTGCAAATGGTTTCCCCTTGCTTGCTGATGTACCACATGACAGTAGTGTTGTCTGTTTGAATCAACACCTGCCCTGGGTGAAGTAAATCCTTGAAAGCCATCAATGCAAATTGGACTGCTAACATCTCCTTCAAGTTGATATGCAAATGTTGAAGTCTGACAGGCCACGTGTCTTGCACCCATTTTCCATTGAGGTGTGCTCCCCAAGCCTTGTCCGAGGCATCTGTCGTTAGAATTTGACTCGCCTCTGGTCGGGTCACAGAGAGTCCCTTGTTTAGGTGACATTCCTGAGCCCACCACAAAAATTCCTTCTGAATGCAAGGTATTATCTGAATGACAGTGTCTAGATCTTGGCAGTGTTGTGTCCATACATTTTGAGATACCATTGAAGCTTCCTCATATGCAGTTTGGCATTGGGAAGCACCAGAATACAAGATGCCATGAACCCCAAGGCTTGAAGGACTGTCCTTGCAGTCAGCCTGGACTGTAGAGACATTTGATGGAAATAAAGAGAAAGGCTTCTTTGTTTGTCCGGGGTCAAAAAAGCCATCTGGGAAGCTGTATTCAGTCTCACACCCAGAAAGCACATGTCCTGAGAGGGTACTAGACTGGACTTTGTTTCGTTCACAGAATACCCTAGGCATCTTAACACTACCATCACATACTGTAGATGATGAAGGTCGTCCTTGTCTTGTGCAATAATCAGGCAATCGTCCAAATAAGGATAAATCTGTATTCCTCTTAACCTGAAAAAGGCTATCACTGGAGCCAGAACCTTTGTGAACACTCTGGGCGCAGTAGATAAGCCAAAGGGCAATGCAGAGAACTGATAATGTAAATTTCCAGCCCGAAAACGCAGGTACCTCCTGCAACTGGGCCTGATAGGAACATGAAGATAAGCCTCTTTGAGATTCAGAGTTACCATCCAGTGATCTTTTCCCAACAGAGGTAAAAGCTGTTGTAACGTCAGCATTTTGAACTTTGGAATGTCCAGATAAGTGTTGAGGATAGATAAATCCAAAATTGGTCTCCACGTGTTCCCTTTCTTTGGTACTAGAAACAGGCGAGAATAAAATCCTAGGCCCACTTCTGACAGAGGAACTGGCTGTATAGCTCCTATTTGAAGAAGTAAAGAAATCTGCTTGTGAGCCTCTATCCTTTGCCGAGGAGGAACGTCTGGCATGCCTTTGAAAGGAGGCAATGTATGGAAATAGAACTTGTAGCCTCGGTTTATAATGTCCAATACCCATTTGTCCTGGGTGACTAAAAGCCAGTTTTGCTTGAAAAGTGCTAACTTTCCTCCCAAAGGAGCTGCCAGGCAAGAAGAATCTGGCAGCTGAAAATGCAGGTCATTGGGCCTGTTTACGAAAGGGCTGGCCCCTGCCCTCACCTGCAGATTGTGCAGGCGAACTCCAAGTTCTAGGCCTGAATGTACTGTGAGCTCTGCCCCTGCCACGCCTAGATCTACCCCTAGACTGAGAATCAGAAGAAGGGTACGCCGACCCCTTAGTAGGCCAATTTCTACTAAACTTTGGAGGTTGCACCTGCAAAAAATCTTTAACAGTCTGCATAGACTTAGCCTTGTCTTCCATTTTCTTCAAAACCGACTCCACAGGGGGACCAAACAAAACTTCAGACTGTAAAGGGGCATCCAGAATTCTAGTTTTAACATGCTCGGACAAATTTTGATCCTTAAGCCAGGCGTGCCTCTGAAGAACTGAACCAGTGGCAGCCACCCTAGAAGAGGCCTGTACAGCATCAAAACCACACTGCAAAGAATGCTTACCCACCTGTTCAGAGACATATACTAAATCCTGCAATTCTTTACACTCTATGCCCTCTGCCAAAGCATCCACTTTAGATTTTAGCTGAGAAAGGAGGAAATTCTGATACTTCAACATATGAAACTGGCAATTTAAAGCCCTCATTGCTAAAGTAGAAGAGGTATACACCTTCTTACCCCATCTATCCAAAGCTCTAGCTTCCTTATCTAGAGGAACCGGATTCTTTACAACAGAGGCTCTAACACCCTTAGGCCCCTGACTAATAGTTTCTGGGTCCGCCCTAGGACTCTTATACAGATATTTATGAGCCTCAGGCACCCTGTAATACCTGTCCGGTTTAACTGGCGCAGGAGGCAAAGAATCTGGATTAAGGGAAGCCTCCGAGAAAACATCTTGAACAACATCCAAAACAGGAGGTATAGCCAAGGGTCTATGCTGTGGTAAAACAAGAATTCCCTAAGCCTCTTCCGTGAATCAGAGAAATCCTGTCCTTCCCACTTAAAATGCTCCCTCATGGAATGCAGAGTTTCTGAAAATGAAAAATCCTCTGGAGGAGAAGCAGAAGGAGAGGAATCCTCTGCATCAGAATCCGAATAAGGGGGAAAATCTTGAATATCTTCAGCAGAAGACTCTGAGTCATCTGAGGCCTGATCCAAACTTTCCAACTCTGGCTCCACCCTGGGCCTCTTATCAGGAGGGGGCATAGAACCTCTAATTAAAGTAATCAAATCTTCTGCCATTTTAAGCATGTGCTTTTTAGGCACAGACCCTGAAATACCTGGAGTGACACCAGTGGAAGGCAAAACAGACCTGCCCTTAGAAGAAGCCTTAGAAATAGTAGCAGAAGGCCTAACCACCTTAGGCATAGAAGGGAGAACAGTAACCTGAGAGGCCCCTTCAGCTTGACCTGACTCCTGTGAGGCCACATCCTGCAAAATCAAAGTTTCCCCCTGAGACTCAACAGAAACTTCAGCCGGATCCACCTGTTCCACTGTAGCTTCTACAGGACCGGCGTCCGAAACGGACAAATCATCCTGTCTAGGTTTCAAAGATTTGTCTTTGTGCTTCTTCGTGGAAGCGGGAGTCGGAGGATCCGACGGCATATTATAATTACACCGCTTACCAAAGACTAACCTAGCACAATCTAACCTTCGTTTTATGGTGCGCTTATTAAACCTAGCACAAAACCGACACCCGACTACGTCGTGCTCAGGTCCCAAACAAGGAATGCAAAGAGAGTGATAATCCCTATGCGGTATCGGTTTCCCACAAGAAATACAATTATTCACTTTTTCTGACATCCGGAATTAACTGAGGCAAGAAAAAACAAAAATATTCCCCAACGGGGTACTTAGCCCAATTTGGTTTCGATCTGAAACTCAGAATACGAAAATTTCAGAACGCCGAACGGCACTTGCAACGCTGCTTCTGCATCGGACCATGCGGCAAAAAAGACTGAGGATATGACGTCGGTCATGCGCTTTTATACCCTGACGCTCTGATGTCAGATCTGAGCGCCCATGACCGACGTCAGCCTAATACTTTGGTATTCGGGCCGACCGAGGACAGCGGACTACCCATATGTAAGGACTGCAGCAATGTGAGATGAAGAACATCCAGGACTGCAACAATGAATACACTCGAACATCTACATTTATGTTAAGTGTACACAACTGTACTATGTTCTTCGTGTTTCAATGTTGCAGTCATCACACTTGGGTGGATTCCCAAAGCTAAAGAAGGGTGGAATTGGTCAAGAAGTGATAGGGCTGGCTAGTATGCCTTGCAGGACCACTGTTGCAAAACTTGCCCTGGATTTGGAAAAGATAGGCAGGTGGTAATGCTTGGTGAAGGTGCATACAGAACTCCAGGTAGCAGCTTCCAGGATGTCCCTTGGTAGCGACTCCCCTGAGAAATGCTGTAGAGGTAGATGTTGCCCTAGTGGAATGTGTTCTGACCCCCTGAGGGGTTGGTTTCCCATGGTGCTTGTAGCAAAAATGGATGCAGTGTACTATCCATTTGGAAATTGTTTGTTTTGAAATGGCCTTGCCCTCTGCCGCTGTTGCAAAGCTGACTAGTAACTGGTCAGATTTTCTGAAGGGCTTAGTCCTATCAAGGTAGGATCTGAGCTGTCTGTGCACATCCAAGGAGTGCAGGATCCTTTCCCCTTTATTATGAGGATTAGGGAAGAAAGTTGGCAATTGAATGGATTGGTTTTGAGCCACATCGGACACCACTTTAGGTATAAAGAAAGGGTTAGTCCTGAGGGAAACTCTGTCAGCATGGAAAATAATGAAGGGTTCCACAACCATAAGTGCTTGTAGCTCAGACACTCTTCTAGCTGAAGTGATGACCAGAAGCAAGGCTGTTTTCCAAGAAAGGAATTTTAACTCTGCTGACGCAGCAGGTTCAAAGGGGAGGAAGCGTGAGCTTTTCCAGTACAATGTTGAGGTCCCAAGCAGGGGTGGGTGCTCCCCTTGGTGGCCTTAAGTTGTCTGCCCCTCTCAGGAACTGTCTGATAAGAGGGTGCGAGAAGAGAGGTGGCTCAGGTGTTGTAATGAGCCGAAATGGCTAAGGCATGTATCTTAATGGAGGAGATTTCTGCTCAAGTCGTCTGCCAGCGAGTTGTTTGCCTGGCAGGAATTGAGCTTGCAAATGGACTTGCATGTTCAAAGCTGTATGCCACAGGTTCATGGCTAACCTGCAGAATGGGTAGGGGTGGGTGCCCCCCTGCTTGTTGATGTACCACATAACTTGTGGTGTTGTCTTTTTTATTAGCAGTTGTCCTGGAAAGAGAAGGGACCTGAAAGCTGTCAGGGTGTTCTGCACAGCTAGCATCTCTTTTTGGTTGATGTGCAGATGAATTTGACTTGGGCTCCAGTGGCCCTGAATGCATTTGCCGTCCATGTGTGCTCCCCAGGCATAGTCTGATGACTCTGTGGTTAGGGTCTGGGTGGCATGGAGTTGAGAAAAAGGCAGTCCCTTGTTGTGGTTGCATGCTTCGGCCCTCCAAAGAAACTCTGTCCTTAGACAAGGTAAGACAGGAATGACTGTTTCCAGGTCTTGAGAATGTTGGCACCAAAGACTTTTTAAGTACCATTGAAGTTTCCTTATATGCAGTCTTCCATATAGAATCAGCAGAATACATGAGGCAATCAACCCTAGGGCCTGCAGTATTTTGGTGGCCATTCATTTGAAATAGGCTGTCAGACTTGGTTTTCTGAAGTGAGGAATGCCATCTGGGATGTTGTGTCCAAGCATTTTGATTTCTTTTCGTTGATGGTGTACCCCAAGGAAGTGAGAAGGTGTTTTACACATGCCAGGTGCTGCAGCAGCAATTCCTGACTGTCCGCCTGAATCAGGCAGTCGTCCAAGTACGGGAAAATTTGGATATTTCTCTGCCTGCAGTATGTAATGGCTGGGGCCAGGCATTTTGTGAAAACTCTGGGCGCAGTAGATAAGCCAAAGGGAAGTGCAGAGAACTGATAATGCATAGATCCTGCCCTGAAACGTAGGTACTTCCTGCATGACTCCCTGATGGGAATGTGCAGATAGGCTTCTTTTAAGTCTAGGGTGACTAACCATGCATCCTTGGCTAGCATAGGAAGAAGCTGTTGCAGGGTAGGTATTTTGAATTTTGGAACCACCAGGAAGGTGTTGAGAATTGGGAGATCCAGGATTGAGCACCAAGAGCCCTCTTTCCTGGGTACCAGGAAAAGTCTGGAGTAAAATCCATGACCACTCTCTGTTCTAGTGGAACTGGTTGAATAGCTCTAATATTTAGTAGGGAAGCTACTTGGTTTTGAGCCTCTGCCCTCTGGTTTGGAGGAAGGTCTGGAAACCCGCTTGGGGTTGCCAGTGAATGGAAATAAAATTTGTAGCCCTGGGATACAATGCTGAGAGCCTACCGGTCCTGTGTGATGGACATCCAGTTTTTTGTATGAAGGGCAAGTTTTCCTCCTACTGGCACAAGCAAATGGACAGGGCTGAGGAGTGGAGTAAATAAGTCATTGTGGGTGTTTTCAGTAGGAAGGCGGCTTACCACTCCCTGTTTTAGGGGTGGGGGCACTCCATTGCTTAGATCTCTGCATACTCAGGCTATAGTCTGGTTGGTCCGTTTCTCCTGGGTCTGGATTGAGAAGGCCTGGAGGGGGTTGGAAAGGTCCATTGTTTGGAAGGGCAATGCCTACTGAATCTAGGGGGTTGCACTTGTAAGAATTCTTTAACAGTCTGCATAGACTTAGCTTTTTCTTCCATCTTTTTTCCATCTTTTTAAGAACCACTTCTGCTTTGGTGCCCAACTGTCCTTGTTCAAAGGAGCGTCTAGTAACTTTGATTTGACATGGTCTGGTCCTTGAGCCAAACATGTCTTCTCAGTACAGAGCCAGTGACTGTTGCCCTGCAAGATGCTTCTAGGGCATCAAAGCCACACTGCAAAGTATGCTTGCTGACTTGGCTTGCAGAGTGCATAAGCTCCTGCAATTCTTTATTTTCTGCACAGTCTGTAAAGGTTGCCACTTTTTGTTTAATAAGTCCCATAATATGATGCTGGTACTTCAGCATGTGAAACTGACAATTCAATGCACTAATAGCAAAAGTTGCAGAGGTATAGTAATTCTTACCCGTTCTGTCCAAAGCTCTGGAATCCCTGTCCGAAGGGGTGGGATTCTTGGCTGTAGTTGCCTTGATACCTTTAGGCCCCTGGGAAATGATCTCTGGGTCAGCAGTAGGATTCTTGAAAAGACATTTGCGAGTGTCAGGTACTCTGTAGTACCTGTCTGATTTCCTAGGGGCAGGAGGTAAAGTATCAGGAGTAAGACTGGATTCCATGAAAACATCATCAACAACATCCAAGACAGTGGGTATTGCTAAAGGCCTGTGTTGAGGCAACTCTAGGAATTCTGGGAGTCTCTTTTTGGACTGAGGATAGTCTTGGCATTCCCAGTGGAAATGCTCTCTTAAGATATGCAAGGTTTCACCAAAAGAAAAATCCTCTGGAGGGGAGGCAGAGGGAATGGATTCCTCTGCATATGAATCCTTATAAGCAGATAAGGGCATGTCTTCATACTCCGAAATCTCAGTCATCGGACTCCTGGTCTGTAGAAGCTGTGGGGGACTGGTCTCTTTCTCTTGGCAGGGGAAGGCTGACTTCCCCTAATCAGCGTAATAAGGTCTTTGTCCATTCTAAGCATTTGTTTTTGAGGCATGGTAGCAGGAGCATACACTTTGGTCGTAGGTTTTCTAGGCGTACTGAGTACTCTGGGCCGAAGAAACTCGGTAGTTTTGGTTAAAAAAAGTCGGTTTGAGTCTAACATCGGTTGAGCGAACAACTGCCTCAGAAGCCGGTGCCTGCACAGCAGCTCCAGACCCATCCAAGGTAGAAACATCCGCAGGTTCCGTAGTCGAAGAGTCTCGCAGCATACTGGACTCCGAATGGGAAACGGTAGAGGCTGTGAATCCATTGAAGTGGGCATCTGGGGCTGCAAAAGCATCTTACTGAGTACTGGCATACTGGCGACTAGCTTAACGGAAGCGTCATCGGCAGCTTTGGACCTATGCGGCCTGTCTCTGTCTTTATCCTTACTTTTTTTCGGAATATCGGTAGTCGGATGGCTTACTGAAGCTATTTCAGAATACAGAGACCGAGAGCGAAAGAATTTAGCAACAGAGAGCCCGACAACAAATGGCTTGGGTGTTAAACAAGGCACAAAACTGACAGCGAGGTACGTCATGGTCTGGGCCTAAACAGGTGACGCAGTAAGAATGAAAATCTGTGAGGCATTTGCTTTCCACAGGCAAGACAATTGTTAACTTCTTCGGACATCGGTTAGAGCAAGAAAAAAGGATCCCCAATGGGGTACTTAGCTTTAGAAGACTTCAGGATTATTCAATTTGTAAACGAAAATTCAGGTAGCGGCCGACTGGCACTTGCGAATTGCTTCTGCTTTGGGATTCTTGGCAAGAAAGACTGATGTAATGGCGTCGGCTGCCTGTTTTTATACCACTGACAACCTGATGTCAGTCCTGGAGCGACAGGATCCGACGCAGAAATACTAAGTCTCTGGTACTCAGACCGACTGAGAGCTACCTGCAGGCAGATAAAAGTGTGATGACTGCAACAGTGAAACATGAAGAACATCCAGCAGACTTTGAGCAGAGGAAGGATTTACACCAATGTACAGGGGGGGGCACGGTGTTGCAGCGGTTAGCATTGCCACTTCACAGCAAGAGGTTCTCTGGTTTGATCCTCGACTGGGGTGCCTTCTGTGCGGAGTCTGCATGTCCTCCCTGTGGTTGCGTGGGTTTTCTCCGGGTACTCCGGTTTCCTCCCACATCCTAAAGACATGCTGTAGGTGGATTGGACACACTAAATTGGCCCTAAGTGTGTGTGCCTTCTGTGGAAGGCTGGGCACCGGGCTGGAAACTAGACACCCTAAAACTCCACTGCCAATCATGAGCGGACAGGTGATCCACTGTGGCGACCCCCAACCGGGAAAAAGAAGATGATGATTGGTGGTCTGTACAGAAAAATTAGTCTGCTTCACTAAAGTCCTTCAAGATGAGGGGCACTGAATAGCCCCAAAGACAAAACCATTCTATCAGACAAAACTAGAGCTTTTAGCCAACAATCGTAGTGGTGCATCCAGGTGGTTACCTTCGACACGTATAGATCTGGGCGAAAGAATTGCATCTTGGATGAGCAAAATCTCAGCAGCTTGTACAGAATATAGGGTCAAAGGAGGAGGAGGGATTTAATCTCCCTCGGACAAAAAAAAAAAAGAGTTACGAGAACCACAATAGCTTTGGGTAAAATGGCTTTCCAGACAAATTTAGTCATTGGAGGAAATGGGAGAAAGTGTAAAAGAGGATAGCTGACCAAGGATGGGCTAGAGCATCTTTTTCCTTACCTCAAAGAAGCAGAATCATCAAAACATACTGTGGTACTTTGTTTTCTTCAGATATGGGAACTGGTCACATTATGGCAGCCCACAAATTTGAAAACTTATCTTAACCCCCCGAGTAACTACACATGCATCAAAAGACAACAGTGCCTTAATCTGTCCACTAATGAATCTGACTTCCTCGTAATATTAATTACCACTAGAAAGCAACAGGATTTTTCTCATTTCAGAGTCTCATGACAAAATAAGTTTGAGTTTATCCCTATCTACTGAACTACAAGGCTACTCTGATGCTGCTGGACTGAACAAGTATGATTCCAAAGGAGAAAGTGTCCTGAAAGGTCAGAAAGGTCATAAGCACTGCTAACATCTACAGGATTTGATATGCTAAACACACGAGGGATGTCTAAATCTTCTGGACTGTCTGCCAACTAAAATGCATCTGCCACCCCAGAAAAGACAGATGTGTGTTATCATTACAGTCAGAGGAATTTGCAGAGATGGAAAGGGTTCCCCATAATGACAAGAGTGGTATGACATGGACACTGGAATAGGAAAAAAGGAGGATCACAAACACCAGAATGGCCCGCTAAAGGACCTTCACACACACCTAGTGAGGGCGACAATGAAAATCAACACTATCATGAAACACAGGGCTTTCAGGCATGTCTCTGCTGGAATGGCAGAGAGGGATGACCGCACAGACATTTTCCATAAAGATAGAAATCTGAGCTCGTGCAACAAAACTTCCTGTGTTAACAGGTCACCAGAAGAATGTAAGCAACTGCATGATGATTTAATATGTTGCAAGATTCATTATAACTCTGAGGGAAGGAAACAGTTTCAGAGTCTCAGTCTGATGAAGTGCCCAGTGCCAGAGAAGCAGGAAATTAATCCTCTAGACAAGAAAAATCTCGAAACCTTGCATCATCAGGTAGGGTACTACTACAGACATGCATCTGGTAAACATCCAGGAGGCAGAAGTGAGTCCAAAGGGAAACATTTCAAACTAGTAACAACTGGAACCTACCCACAAAAAAGCTTTCTTGAATACTTATCAAGATTCATTTAGAGCCCTACGTCTCCGAGGTCCAAATGGCACATCCACTCTCCCTTGGACATGTAAAGATGGAAAGCACTGTCATCATATAAAATGACTCCAGGGGATAATGTACTTGGGTCACTGAGATCAAAAATGAACTTAAGCTCCTTTGTTTTAACAGGCACTACAAAGAAACTGCAGTAAAATGGCAGAACACTACGGTCAGGTGGGATCCTTTGTATGGCTCTCTTCTCAAAGAACTACTGCACCTCCTTCCTTACCAAAAACTGTCAATGAGTTACTCCTGACAACAGTGACAATGGCATCAATGGTGAAGTCAGGAGAGCAATTCTAGAACCTCCTTGTGATAATTCTACTGACTCTTAAGGACATGGAGACCATTTTCCATGTAGGGACATTCCCCCACCTCCCAGGTTGCTGGACATGAAAGGCAGTCAGGCAAGGAGTCAGGACTGTTTCAATCCACTCAGAGGCTAACTGCAGACTTCTGGGAAGACAAAATGGGATGTTTGGGGTGAATGCCTGTTTCTTGCATCCTCTTGCTGCTATGGACAATGCTGGAACCACATCTAATGTTAATTTGTCTGCACTTGGAAAAACATCTTGGTTCAAACCAAATACTTCCTTGAAGGCTGACATATCTAATGCAGATGAGGTGGCATCATGGAGAGGTCTACGAGGGGAAGGCCACCACCTAAAAGGCTGGAGTAGAAACAGAGAGCCCTTTCTACAGCCTCTTCTGTGGTGAAACAATGTGGTCCATGGGGTTTACCTCCTTTACTTTGCATAATTTTGAGAAATTTTCCAAATCTGGAATCAGTGGGGTGGGAGGGATTTCTTCATCTGTGGTTTTCAAGTAGGGTGTTGCAGGGACAGTGGTGTTCACTGGCACTGCCACGTTAGTCTCTTAAATGGTGCAGAAACCACTTCTAGAAGGAGTTACTCAAAATACCTGTTGAAGGCATCAGTGCTGAAGGAGCCACCACTAGGGGGGTGGGGGGGGGGGGGCAAACTCCCAAATTCCTAAAAAGTACAACCAAACACACCAGTGCCAAAAATGTCAATGCCAGTAAGTATGGCACTGAAAATAGCAGTACTGGGAAGAGCACCAGAGAAGGGGATCAACCCACCAATCCAACATCAGAAATGATATCTTTGGTAACACCAGTGAACACGAAAACATTTCTACAACTGCACAAGCAAATACTGGAACTGGCAACAGGGTTACAGTTACAAAGATGGTTGGCAACAGAGAAAAACAAGTGGTTTAAGTAAAAAGATTCCTGACATGACAAAATCATAGGGACAGCATCCAAAATCCTAGGCTGTCGAACTAAATATCCTCAAGATGGCAGCCACCTGATGATCATAATCTGTGGGAAGGTGGCAGGCTGTCAAAGGAAAAGGCTAACAGGTTTGGGAAAACAGAAGAGATTGAATTCTCAGAAACAGGTAGCCGATTTAGCTACCACGATGGAGGGGAGTTTAAAAGACTCCCCAGAAATACTTCCCATGTTGCCAATAATTAAATTTAGGTCAAACCAGTGGAGGACATCCCTCTTTTTGCCAACTTGGAGAATTCATTGTTTTCACTCCTGCCCCCTCAGATTTCTTAAAACATTTTTTGAAAACAGGTTATTCAGGACAGGAAAGAAGTCAAAGGGCAATGTAAATTGCAACAACATTATTCCTTAGAAACCAACCAATCGTCCAATTTTTTTTTTTTTGCTAATGTCTTTTGGTGGCATCATTAAAGCCTAATCTGACAAAACACCCTCTTCATTTTTCATGCTTGGCACCAAAAATAGAATAAATAAAAACATATAATATATCCATCAGCAGGTGGAACTGACCTGCATCAAACGTATTTTGAAAAAGTGGAGAGGATGCCACAAGAATGAGTACTGACAACCCTAGATTCTGCATGGAGGAAAATAAAATGTTTCTACAGAAAAGGAAATAAAAGTTGGTAGAACTGGATACATAGAACCAAACAGAAAGATTAAAAAAACTAACTCACCCTTGCATTGATCTACATACAACTAAGATTTCAAAAAGTTTAGCAGCACTTTGCTGCCATTTCTTCACCAGCTGAAGTTTTCACATGGCAAACAAGAAATAAACAGGGCTGGTTATGATACCCATAATGGATAATGAAGGACAGTGTGTGTGTGTGTGTGTGTGTGTGTGTGTGTGTGTGTGGAGTCCAAATACCTTTGGCATATGTCCTAGGTGTTACTAAAGATGTATTGCTACAGTAAGTACATGTAACTTTTTTTTTACTGAATGCCACACAGATTAGGATTAAAAGAAAAGGTCAGCGCTCAGTTTTACACTCCTTGGTGGCTGCCCCAATAGGTCGCCATGGCTCCAAAAGAAGACCTAGATGTGAATTTCACTTGCAACTTACAGTGCTACATAAAAATACTCAACAGAAAATCACGGCCAATTACTCAAAGTGATATTAAAGAAAAAAGATAACATGAATGCTGCAGCAGAAAGAGCTTTAGGAATAAACTGTTTTGATTTTTGTTATGACAAACATACTAAAACAATGTAATAAGAAAGCCACCTACACGGATACTCTTTAGCAACTTTCTTTCCTTTGAATGGGTAGTATGCAGCAAAATCCCTTCTCTCTGAAATGCAATGCAAGGAAGCTGAGCTGAAAGGGCCTGTAATTCAAGAATTATTTTGACAGAGGTATCACCAATAGAAATAAAAATTTTCCAAGATTATGTATTTCACCTCAGCTGATGCAGGAGATTCATATACGGAAATACGTTCTGTGCTAATCATACTACTAAATCTGCTCAGAGAATTTCATCTGTATTAACTTACCAGACACTGCATGCATTATATGCTCATCTTGGCAAACATTTTACCAGATTACACAAGCACCTCACCGTCCCATGACATCCAGCACCTCTTTCCCTTTTCCTAGTTTCTCTCCAAGCCAAAGGGGGAAAAAAAACATTTATAATAAACCTTACTCTATAAACAAGCAGGAGAACAGAAGGAGGGTTGGTTAATGAAGACAACTTTCTAAAGAGATTAATTATTATAATAAATACAAAACTTCTGCATCTGCCTAATAAGAATTTAGTCACTCTTAAGAGGTAGGACAGAATCCTACGCTACTCCTCTGGGGTGGATGGTTTAGGAATACACAAACAACATGGCCCAACACAAAAACTCACACTTGGTTATAATGTCGGGCCTCCTGCTAGCCAAGTAATCCCAAGCAAGACTCCTTCACAAATGGTACCCGATGCAAATCTTACTGCTACCCTGTCAAGAAGCTCTCTACTTGAAACAAATGCTAGGAGATGGCCAACCTGGATATGCTGCATTGCCCAAAACAACCATAGGCCAAGAAAGACTCAAAGAAGATACAACTGACACTTGAGATGCACCAAGCTTCTAGAGAACAAATCAATTTGTATTACACTGCTCAGCAGAGACCCATCCCTAATTCCTATATAGGAAGTCATTTCACAACAAAAGCAATACAGATTACTCAATGATGGAACAGAATACTATGAAAGAGGCCATGGTTGATGGGACAAGCCTTAACTTGGTATAGCTTCTAATTTCTTAGTTCCTATGAAAGGCTAAAAGCACTTACTTAGCATGTGTCACCTTCATGTGAAGGTACTCTGATTGAGATATCAATATCACCTGGAAAGTACTTCAACCCTGCTGTCCTGAACCAACATACTTTAAGGGCATAAATGTTAAGCACAAAAATCCTTTGTGTAAAGGTGCAGTGGCCACCAAGAGATCCATATCAATATCCAATATCTCCAAAGGGAAAGCTCCCCAATGAACACTGAACACACAGGCTGGAGATGGGGTCAGCATAATTTCAATGAGTATACTGGTGCCAGCACCATACCTAGCTATGGTGACCACGACAAGACCAGCTACCTATTAAGAGAACAAGTGGAACTTTAAATGACTTCAAACAATGGTCTCCGAAAGCAACTCTCTCATCAATGGGGTCTGTCTCTATTAAAATAAGACAAAAGGAGCCATGCCCCAAGTTTTCCAATCCCTGGTGGCAATAATATATCTAGGGACAGAAATTTCTAGAGATCCATTCCAGCAGTGTTATACACATCCTGGAGATGCTGTTAGTAACTGTGGTGCTGCAAACAACTCTTCCACCTCATACGTTCCAACAATCAATCTAGAACAGGTTCAAGAAAAGAAACAAGCTCCATAAACTAATCAACTGAAGCCGGGGAAAGAGCCAGCCACCCCAAAGGCACCACAGGAGAAAAAAAAAAAAAAAAACGCCCATGTCACCTGTAGAGCAACAACACAGTAGAAAATCTAATGTGGAAGGCTGAATATGGCCAACACTCCAGCTGATCACTCTTACTGGGCAGCAAAAGACTACAATCAATTTTTTCCAGAATGATGACCTCTGGTCCAGTTTATCTCACAAATATGCTATACTCTCCAATACGGTCATCCTATGAATGACAAGGCACCACTGCAAAACTACCCTGGAGTCATAATGTGAAAATTATGCATTTAATGCATTCCCCAACTGTTACAGGCAATGGTGCATGTACCTTTGTCAGAAGATGCACAGTTAAAGAGAAATGAACTAGGTAAACCCCAACCCCAATCTTTAGAGGCTCATTAAGCGGTTAATGTGACCATGCAAGAAGGAATATGGTTTAACATGCTTTGTGGCATTTCTCCTCAGAGTCTGTCTGATACAGGTTGATAGAAGAAAGTGTGGGACTCTGAATGAGGAGATAAATCAGTGGAAGTTGGGTAACAGAAGAGCCTAAAGCCTAGTGCTAGTCCCACACATTACTGCCTAATGTGGCAACTGTTCCAGGAAATGAGCAGAAAAGGAAACTATCACAATGTCAAAATGACTATACAAAAGGTCACCCACACAAAAAGCCTGGAGGGGAACTAAGCTCCTGATATAGAACGGTTCCATACAGTATGAACCCACACCACTTTAAGGCCAAATCACATGGTCTACAAGCAACAATTCACTATTCCAGTCTGCATGGAAGACATTTAGGACTGCGGAGAGCATACCTACTCACAAAATGTTCAAAGTCGACCCAGGAAGCCATTCTCACTAGAACACAGCCCAGAAGACATACTCATGGTCTTGACAAAAGGTTTTACTTCTAAGAGACTGGCTTTCAGAAATATAGATGTCATTGGTGGACAGTCTGGTCCAGAAAGGCATAAGAAGATCCCTATATCAGATCCCTATATCAGAACTACCTGTCTATCTCAGTGCTAATAAGAAGGTTAATCTTGTAAGTCACAAAATTCTAATCTTTTAACTCTTCCCCAGAATGGGAGAGAGTAATAAAAGGTAGTAAAAATTGCAGCTCTATTCAGTTCCAGAAGCCATGATAAAAGCACAAACAAAAATTCACAGAGCCTACACGCCTGCTGACACAAGCTAAACCATTTAAACAGGCCCACTCCTGGCTTCATGAAAACAAGGATCTTCAGCACTTGCCCTCAGGCATCAGGGTTCTGAAAAGCAACACCTAAAGCCACTACTGAATGCCACAAGTGCCAAAACTGCCTCCAATAGGGGCTGAGAATGTGGTGGCGATTCCATTACTGAGAGTAGCAGGAGCAGCAAACCCTAGCGCAAAGGCTGGATCAAACTGCTTCCCCAAAGTGTAGACTTGGCCAAAAATCTCACATGACAACACAAGCATCATAGCAGAATTCCTTACAATGTTTGCAGACTCCTTCTAAACAGCTGAGGAGTAAAGATGGGAAGACTGTACATGCTATATCCCCATATAAAAACAAAGGAGCACAAACTACTTCAAAATAATCCACAACAGAGTCCAGAGAGGTATGCTGGAATCTTAAAATCAGCTCTGAGATGTACAGGGTTAAAGTTATGACTATGACAGATGACCCCAGTTTAAACAGCAGCTTAAATGCTGAAAAAGTCAGGCACTTTTAAAAGGAGACAGTGAACAGATGGCTCTGGTCGAATGTGCCCTGGGTGGTCTAGGTAATTCCAATCCCTTGGATGAGTAAATCTGCAAGATGCCATCAGATATCCACTTTGCCAAGGTAATTTTAGATAATGCTTGTCCAAGTCTATTGGATGAGAAAACTATGAAAAGCTGATCAGACTTCTTGTGTTGTTTGGTTCTGTACAGGCAAAAAGTAAGTTGTCTATGAACATCTAGAAGATAGAGAACTTACTCCCCTTTACTAGAGAAACTGGGAAATAACACTGGTAATTGGATGGATTGATTAATATTGTTCTTGGTGGCTACTTTGGGCCTAAAGAATGGATTGGTGCGTAAGGATACTGTCTTTATGAAAAAATATTTAAGGAGTTTTGGAGGACAAGGCTTGTAGTTCAGAAATCCTCTTAGCGGAAGTTCTAGCCACCAGGAGGACTGTCTTCCATGATAAAAAGTTCACGTCTCAACTACCTGCTGGTTCAAAGGGTCACTGGGTCAAAGCTTGCAACACAAGAGAGTGAGGGTCCCAAGGGGTACATGGGTCCTTAATTGGAGGCCTTAATAAAAAAAACAGGTCTACTTCATTTCACTGAAAGCTCATTTCACTGAAACTCAGTTGCCTCCCCACGTCACAAACTCATTTCATTAAAGGTTACATATGGCCTTTACACCACTGGAGTTCGATCCTGGAGTTATTATATAAAGTAAGAGGGGTGTGGGGGGGGCTACAGTTTGGTTATATATTGTCTTCTGGAAAGACAGATTCATTGGACTTGTAAGAATCCAGATCTATGATTTTAAACATTTAAAATAGGTGTGGGTCTGTGCCCCCCACCCCCACCCCCCCTACTTTATATACTAACTCCAGGATTGCACTACAGTGGGGAAAAGGCCATATATAACTTAATTAAATGAGTTTCAGTCACATGAGTTTTCAGTGAAATGAAGTAGACCCGAAGAAAACGCCTTTCATGAAGGATTTGCGTAGTTTAAAAGTGAACAGAGAACGGGACTGAATTGCAGTATGAAAGATGGAAATAGCAGCAAATTGTAGTTTGATAGTTGAAAAGCTAGCACCTTCATCAGAGTGCTAAGAAATAAAACATCTGAAAAGGATCAATGTTCCTGCTCGTGGCCCAAATAAAAAATCCATTCCACTTACTGGTGTAGACTATTTTAGTGGAAGCCTTTTGCGAGGCTAGAAGAATTTTACGGACCAGGGACTTAAGCCTGGACTGTCTCACTAGGGTTGGAAGTGGAGAAACTAAGCGGTCAATTTGAGGGCTCAAAGGTTTGGATGTTGCATCTCTGACAGATTGGAAAGAAGATCCTGACTTGGCTCCAGAATCCAAGGAGGATATTTCAGATGAGACCATAGGAAAGGGGAACCACACCTGACAAGGCCAGAAGGGGGCAGAGGATGACTGAGGTCTTCAACCTGCTTGCCTTCTGAAGAAGTTTCGTACTGAGCGTAAGAGGAGGGTAAGCATAGAGGAGACCGGGGGACCAATCGTGGACTACTGCATCCCTCGGGGAATCCCTGGAGGAGGGATCAGAGCAAATAACTTTCTGCATTTGTTGTCGAGGGGAGAGGCAAATAGGTTGCAGCAAGGTTGCTGAAAAGCATGCTCGCAACTGAATGATTGAGGGACCAACTCAAGCGGAATCAAGAGCTATCTGCCGAGTCTGTCCGCCAGATCACTGGTTTTCCCCGGGATATGCAGCGCAACTAGAAGGCGGTCTGAAGATATCGCCCATTCCCACACCCTCATGGTCTCCCTGCACAAGGGATAATAATGGGTTCCTCCTTGTTTGTTGATGTACGAGACAACAGACATGTTGTTGTTGTGTACTGCAAAAGTCCCCAAGCGGAGAATATCCTGAAAGACTTGCCACATTATGAGGACTGCTCTCATCTTTAGGATACTGATGTGCAACCTGGTCTCAGTAGGGGGACCATATGCCTTGGACCGTCTTCCCATTGTAGTCTCACTCCAACTGGGAAGCAGCCGTGGTTACGGTGGCTATAAGGGGGTTGTTCAAGAACAGTCTGCCTAGAATGACTGACTGCATCCACCAACTGACGTGATGCCTGCAAATGCAAATCAACCTGATGTGAAGGGACAATGGCTAAGAAAAGATGGTTCACTGCATTGCTAACGTCCACTGGAGAACCCACATGAAAAATCTGGCTAGAGGAACTAATAGAATGGCTGCAGACATGGACCCTAGGGTCTGCAGGATCAATCAAGCCATGGGGGTCTGTTGAATTAGAAGTTATGTACTCACCATAACGTTCCATCTGAGTAGGTGTATTCATTTGTCTGCAACCTGTGGGTTATGGATCCGATATCGGATCCGAACCGGCATGGTTTACCAGCTATGGATCCAAGCTCTCAGCTCCTCCCCTCACCCATAATGCCCTGCTCTACCCTCATGACCTCAGATCGAGTTTGCCAACAGCAAGAACACCCTGAAAGGGGTAACACACCATATGCAGGAAACTGAAAGGCCAGGGGGATAGGAGGGCGGGATGGTTGCAGACAAATGAATACACCTACTCAGATGGAACGTTATGGTGAGTACATAACTTCTAAATCTGAAGTAGGAGATTCATTTGTCTGCAACCTGTGGGACAGAGTCCCCAGCTACCTGAATCTTGGGCGGCCATCATGGAAGGATATTCCGGAGCACCGCGGAGCCAAAGGATGCTCTACCCCTAGATGCAAGATCCAACTTGTAGTGGGAAATAAAAGTATGAGATGAAGCCCACGTGGCTGCTGCACAAATATCATCTAGAGGAATCCTAGCCTTAAAGGCTGCCGAGGTAGAGAATGACCGGGTTGAATGGGCGTGTACACCTCCGTGCGGGCCTTCCTGAAGCTTGATAAGCCAATAAGATACATTGTGAAATCCAGCGAGACAAAGAGACTTTAGAAATTGGCTTGCCCAAATTAAATTTAGCAAAGGAAATGAACAACTGGTCAGATTGCCTATGACCAGCCGTTCTGTTTAGATAAAATCTAAGTTGCCTGTGAACATCTAAGGAGTGAAGCTTGTATTCACCTTTGTTTTCATATTTAGGAAAGAAAACAGGGAGGTTAATGGATTGATTAATGTTTGCTTCAGAAGCTACCTTAGGAAGAAAGGACGGATTGGTCCTGAGGTAAACACGGTCCGGATGAAAGACCAAGTAAGGAGGTTTAGCTGATAATGCTTGGAGCTCTGAAACTCTCTTGGCCGAAGTAATGGCTACTAAGAAGGCAGTCTTGAATGAAAAGAATTTGAGATCTACCGTAGCCGCCGGTTCGAAGGGGGGGGCGGTCAAGGTCTGGAGAACTAAGGAAAGGTCCCAGGGAGGAACCGCTTGTTTTACAGGGGGCCTGAGAAGGAAAGTACCTTTAAGGAAAATTTTACACAACTTGGCCGACATGAGTGGACTGGAGTCATGACCAATGTGATAATGTGAAATTGCCGCAAGTTGTACTTTGACTGTGGAACTGCTGGCACCATCGTTAAAGAGAGTGGTTAAGAAATCAAGCGCTAAAGTGAGAGGAACTGTGAAGGGGTTCAGGCCTTGCCGCTCCGCCCACAAAGAAAACAGTTTCCATTTGCTACGGTAGACTTTCCTAGTGGACGGTTTATGAGCTGCCACCAGGATCGCCTTAACAGGGGACGAAATACCGGGAGTCCTGATCAAGAGTGGAACTGGAGCAGCCAAGCGGTCAGCTTCAGGTTGTCCAGGTTCGGAAGAGATAGGCAGGATGGATGCGATATCAGATCCGGAATGGGATCTAGAATCCAAGGGGGATTCACCGAGTGAGACCTTAGGAAGGGGAACCAGATCTGTCGAGGCCAAAAAGGAGCAATGAGAATCATTCTGCAACCCACCCGAGAGGCTTTCTGAAGAACTTGGAGCATCAGAGGCAAGGGGGAATAAGCATACAGGAGACCGGGTGGCCAAGCATTCACCAGAGCGTCTCTTGGGGAACCTCCTGGAGGAGGTATCAGAGCGAAAAAACTGTCGCACTTGGTGTTTGAGGGAGAGGCAAAAAGATCGCATGAAGGAGTTCCCCACCGTGCGAATATGCATTCCGCTACTTGAGTATTGAGAGACCACTCGTAAGGGGTCAGAATGGTGCGACTGAGCTTGTCCGCCAACATGTTGGACCGACCCGGAATGTGTGTTGCTATTAGAAAGCGGTTGGTGGAGATTGCCCATTCCCAAACTCTCATGGCTTCTCGACAAAGAGGGTAAGACCTCGTTCCTCCTTGCTTGTTGATATACCAGACAACCGACATGTTGTCCGATTGAATCGCAATTGTTCCCAAGGGAAGAAAGTCCTGAAGTGCTAGCAACGCTAAGAGCACTGCTCTCATCTCTAGAACGTTGATATGCAGTAAGGTCTCTGAATCGTTCCACGTGCCTTGGACGGTCCGCCCAAAATGCCCCCACCCGAGGCGGGAGGCGTCCGTGGTCACCGTGGCGAGAGGGGGAGAAGCACAAAATGGGCAGCCTCCGTGGAGATCTGGGGAGTGAAGCCACCACAGGAGGGACCGCTTGCAAGCCTTGCTGATCGCAATGGGATGATGCATAGGAAGAGCAAGGTATGACCACTGTACTAAGAGAGTCCACTGAAGGATGCGATATTGAGCCTGGCGAGAGGAAGAAGTGCTATAGCAGACGCCATGGACCCTAGAGCCCTCAGGACCAACTCCGCCGGAACAGAACTTGAGTGGAGAATGGCCCGCACCTGGAGCTGCAGATTTTGAACTCTGTCCGCAGTGAGGAAGGCTTTTAAACTCCTTGTGTCTAACCTGGCCCCTATAAAATCTTAGAGCTGTGTGGGTGCTAGGTTGGATTTCTTTGTGTTTATAGTGATGCCCAGACTGGGAGCAAGATGGAGAAAGGAGCCTCGCGCCAATAGTAGTAGATGCCTTGTTGGGGCGGTAAGGAGCCAGTCGTCCAGGTAGGGGAAGACCTGCACCCCCTGAAGCCTCAGGTGGGCCGCTACCACTGCTAATACTTTGGTGAACACCCTGGGGGCTGTGGTGAGACCAAAGGGAAGGACCCGGAACTGGTAGTGACTGGCTCCCAGCCGGAAGCGGAGAAACCTCCTGGAGCGCCTGTCCATTAGGATGTGGTAGTACGCATCTTTGAGGTCTATGGAACACATCCAGTGATTTTCTCCCAGAAGGGGGAGAATAGATTGCAGAGTGACCATTCGGAACTTCTCCTTGGGAACTGCCAGGTTCAAGAGAGAAAGGTCTAAAATTGGTCTTAGATCCCCGCCTTTTGGCACTAGAAAGAACCTGGAGTAGAACCCTGATCCGATCTGGTCTGGGGGGACGGGCTGGATGGCTCTTTTCTTTAGCAGATGGCCAATTTCTGCTAAAGCGGCCTCCCGTTGACCGGGTGGAACATCTGGGAGGGACTTCAATTTTGGTAAGTGACGAAATGGGATACGGTATCCTCTGGATATAATCTGGAGAACCCAGCAGTCTGATGTTATGGACTCCCATGCCGCTAGGTGCCCGAACGCCCCGACTGCCTCCAGAGTGGAGCAGCCGGGCAACCCCTCAGGGTTGCTGCACGGGCCGCTCAGAGAAGGTTCTCTGGACCAAGTTCCTGGGAGCCCCTCTGCCTCTAGGGCGGCCCTCCCTGTCCTCCTCTGCCACGGAAGGACTGGTTGTCCGGAGCAGGCTGGGATTGCTGCGACTTCCGGAACCACATCTTCTTCTGACCCTTTTGGTTCCTAGAATAGGGCCTCTGGGGTGCAGAGAAGCGGATTCCGACGGCAGACAGCGTCTTTCCGTCCTTCTCGCTCTGGGTCAAGGTGTCGCGAACGGTTTTGCCAAAGAGGGCAGAACCATCAAAGGGGCTCGCAAATGACGCTTTGAAGGGCTCTGAGAAATCGCAATGACGGAGCCAGGCCTGACGTCTAGTGACTAGACCTGCCCCTGCGGCTCTAGCGGCGCCTTCCGTAGCATGGGAGAGTAGCCGCATAGAGGTATTGGTAACTGATCTAAGAGTGGCCATGCGGGTGGAGTGCAGCACTTTGTCCTCCTCCGACATGGACTCTGGGGGAGATGCAGCGTATTCTTTAATGAGATCGCGCTGCATCCTAATAGTTCAGCGCCCTTACCGAGAAGGTCGCTGAATTAAACATCCACTTCCCCAAGCGGTCCATCATCAGAGACTCCTTGCTCGGGGGATGGACTGAGGGACTCTCCTGAGCAAGTTCCCTCTTGGTGGCCGCCGTCAACATGGCATCTACCGGAGGCCCCTTACTCCAATGGGCACGGTCAGACGGTGGACTGAGGATCCGGTCGGGCCTCTTAGGGATTGGCTCCACGGTGTCCGGTTCCTTCCACGCCCTGGTGGTAATGAGGTCCACCAGGGGGTCGGCAGGAGGGGACACCCAAGAGGTAGACGGGCCCACTTCAAATGCCTCCAAGAACACGGACTCGTCCGAGGAAGACTTGGGGGCAGACCACCCCTTATGCGGAGCATTTCCATGATGTCTCCAAATGAGACATCCTCGGGGGGTGACCGTGGGGAGCCTTCCCCTTCCTCCAAATCCGTGTCTTCCGTGAGAGACTCGGGGGAGTCAATGTGCCTCCTTTTGCACGTATGCTTGAGGAACATCCTCTGGGGGCTGACAGAGGACTCCTCGCAAGCAGCAACCTGTTCCAGGGGAGGAGCTTGGGGCACAGAAGCGGGCTGTCCCAAGGGCCGGATGGTGGAAGCCTGACCCAGTGCAGAGGGAGCGGACGGAGCCGAAACAAGTGCCGGGGTCCGAGACCCTCAACAGGGCCCTCTCCACTACATCAAAGGTCAAGGGGAGCCGACTCACCAAAGGATCCGACAATCGGCTCCCCTCAGATCCGAAGAGTGGATCGAGCCGGCGCCGCGCCGGATCCGGCGACAGTGCGCCCGACACAGACGGCACCAAAGGAGCACTGATCCCCCCGGATCCGAGGCTCGGATCCAGGCTCCGAGAGGTCGGATCCGATGCACTCGAGGGTAGGGTAGGATCCGAAGTACCAAGTACTATCTGCGCCGACCCACCCCCGGCTCCAAAGCTGCTCGGCTCCAATTGCTCCGAACCCGGGTAGCGGGTCGGAGAAGGAGCAATTGGCTTGAAAAAGGGGGTCGAGCCCCCCCCAGAGGGGGGGGGGGGAGGCAAGAGCACTCCCATCTGCATCTGGGCCTGGATGAACCTTCTCATCATCCGGTCCAGATCAGCATCAGATAGGCTGTACGTTGATCTCGACGAGACTACCGAGGTAGGCCTTGAGTGCCTCCTCGATAGCCTCGACGGAGATCGGGTCTCCTCCTCCTCAGGTCCCGTGAAAACACACTGGAGACCGGAGCCGAGGAGGAGGAGAGCCAGCAGACAAGGGGGCCGGGGAGAAGCCGCTTGGCTGGCGGGGCGAAACAGAGGTCTCGCCCGCTTATGGTGCTTCTCCCTCCGGTCCTTCTTCCTAGCATCCCTCTCCTCCGAACCAGAAACGGGAGGTTGAGTCCCAGGAGGAGGAGGGGAGCCGGAGAGGGAATAACCGTGGAGACTGTTACCCCCGAAGGAGCGGAGGTCGGAGCAGAGTCCGGCGGCAAGAGACCCGCCAAAACAAGCTTGGACCTCCGCTCCTTCAATGCCCTGGGGTTGAACCCTGCACAAATGGAACATCCAGATGTGAGGTGTTCAACCCCAGGCATCTAACACACCGAGTGTGGCCATCAGCTGGGGAAAGCTTATGGCCACACTCAGAGCACTTAGAGAAAATAGCCTTGGGCTGCTCAGACATCCCAAGCTAACAAAATAAAAGTTACTAGAACTAAAGTAAAGTAACTAAAAAAGAAAAATCACTCACAGGCCCAACACACACACTACGCTACCAGCGAGGGGAGGGATATAAATTTAAGATTAAACTCTAAAAAAAAGTAATACAAGAGGGAAACCTACACTTTCACACAAAATTAACCAAAAATTTTTAAATTTGACTAATTTAAACACTGAATATAGCACTTAGCTGGAGAGCTGGAAAAACAATCTGGTCACCATGCGCGGCAAACGAGATCTGAGGTCATGAGGGTAGAGCAGGGCATTATGGGTGAGGGGAGGAGCTGAGAGCTTGGATCCATAGCTGGTAAACCATGCCGGTTCGGATCCGATATCGGATCCATAACCCACAGGTTGCAGACAAATGAATCTCCTACTTCAGATCTAACAATTCCCGTTCCTGATTTCTCAAAGCAGTTACTCTGCATGAAGGAAGAGAAGATATTTGATTCCTTATGTTGAGCTAAGTACCTATGAATTCCAGGTTCTGTACTGGAGTCAGGTTGGATTTGTTCATGTTTATCATGATTCCCAGAGACTGTGATAATTGGATTAAAGTAGTCCTTAGCTTGGATTAGCTGATGCCTTGTGGGAGCAGTCAGGAGCCAATCATCTAAATATAGAAACACCTGGAATCCCGAGCCTAAAGTGAACCAACACCACTGCCATACATTTGGTGGTGGCAGGCCCTGTGGTAAGCCCAAAGGGCAGTACTCTGAATTGGTAACGATTAGCTCCCAGCCAGCAGCACAGATATCTCCAGGAGCACCTGTCTATTTTGATGTAATAATACGCGTCATTGAGATCTATGGAGCACATCCAGTCATCCTTGTGTGACAGTGGAAGAATGGACTGAACCTTAACCATTCGGAACCTAGACTTCTCTATGTATTCGATTTGCTCAGATTCAGGATGGGTCTTAGGTCCCCTCTGTCTCTTTCGGCACCTAAAAGAAGTGAGAGTAGGTTCCAAATCCTCTCTGTTCGGTGGGGACCTCTTGGATAACTCTTTTTTAGCAACAGCTGCTGGATTTCCTATGCTGCTTGTTCCCTTTGATTGGGTGGCACATCAGAAAGGCTTTTGGAATTTGCAGGAAGAAGAGAAAAGGGAACGGAATAACCTCTGTATAATCTGCTTAGTACCCAATGGTTTTCAGTCAACTGGGTCCAGGCTTTTGGGTGCAAAGCTAGTCGGCCCCCGACTACTTCCAGAGATGGACAGATGGGCAGTGTTTCAGGATGCTGGCAGGGCTTATCGGGAAGGGGTTCCCTAAAGCCCTGGTTCTGCAGACCCCCCTCTGCCTCCAGGGCATCATCCACCATTAAACCCTCACCCTCTAGAGGAGGGTTCCCTGCAAGGGTCCTGGAAAGGCCCTTGGGATTTATGAAACCACATTTTCTTACCTCTACGTTGGTTCCTGGAGATGGGCCTCTGGGGGTAGAAAATTTGATTCCAACAGCAGAAAGGGTCTGCTCATCCCTTTCACTGTGGGTAAGTGTGTCTTGAACTGACGGCCCAAAAATGGAGGACCCATCGTAAGAAGCATTGACAAATGACGCCTTAAAGGGCTTTGCAAAATCACATAGCATCAACCAGGCATGCCTCCTCCAGGTAAGTCCTGAACTAGCTGTTTATGAGGGGACTTCCGTGGTATGGAAGATTAACCTCATTGATGAGTTGGCTATGGTCAAAAGAGTGCTCAGCTTGGGAGAAGTTTTCTTAAATTCCTCCACAGGCATGTACTCAAGACAGGCTGACAGTTCCTTGATCAGATTTCTCTGCAGTAGAGTAAAATGAGACCGGTAGTTCAACTACTTCAGCGCAAAGATGGCCAAGGAGTCGACATGCTTTCCAATCCTGTCCAGCGCTCTAGACTTCTTGTTATATGAATGGACATTTGCAGGATCTTCTGCCTGCTCTTTCTTGGTGGCTGCCACCATCACCAAGATGGCATTAGCTACAGGACCTTTACTCCAGTGTTTCCTGTCTGCGGGGGTACCAGAAACAGATTGGGTCATTTGAATATGGGCTCAATGGGGTCCGATTCCTTCCTTGCCCGGCAAGACACTAAATCAACCAGGGCATCCATCTGTGGGTGGTCACCAAAGATGTAGATGAGCCTGTCACAAACACCTCCTACAAAAATGATTCCTCAGAGGAAGGAGGTTGGGCAGACCACCCACCGTTCTGCTTTAGGCTCTCTAATATGTCCCCAAAGGAGACAACTTCAGGTGGGGATCAGGGGGATCCTTCCCCTTCATCAAAGTCAGTATTTTTGAAGACTCCAGTGGTGAGTCAATGTGCCTCCTTTTGCACGTATTCTTCCAAGGGACTTCGTCAACTAGAAGTGTCGGAAGAAGGGGATCCCTCCTCAGCAGGGAATTCTTACAGGCCACTTAGAACAGTAAGCCTCGTGGCAGGACGAGTGGGAGCAAGGCCTGGATCAGAAGAGGGTACAGGAGTGGATTGGGGAACATATGCCATCATATCTCCAGCTCTACAGAAAACCCTCTCCACAATCTAAAAGGCCGAAGGACCAGGAGAAGTCTTTTGCACCTCCACAAAATCTGAAACCACCAAGGGAAAATGGGCAGGACTCGCTCCAGATCCAAGGCCTTCAGAAGGGATTGGACCAGGAGTTGTTGAGTGCTGAGGTGTCTAAGGGAAGGGATGGCCCGAAGAAGGATGGAGCCGACCCCAGTTTTCTGGAACCAGCACTGACACCACAGTTCCGAGACGGGTGGAACAGGGCTAGTCAAGGGCATCCTTGGCACTGAGGAGGGGAGCATCCTCTGCACCAAGAACGACACACACAGTAGTCCCTAATCCTGCAACTCCAAAACAGAGGGTCGGACATGAGGAGTCCTGATGGGATGGCCAGGATAGCTCACAGATCCAACATGGGATGGAGCAGAGACTATCCCCATCTGGACCTGGGCCTTGAGAAATCTCATCATACTGTTCATTTCTGCCTTGGACCAACTTCTGTAGAACTTGAATGAAACCGATGGGGTGGGGGGGGGGGGTTAGGTTGGGAATGCTTGGACTTGCAGCAAAGTGCAGGAGACCTCGAAGTCCTCAGATCTGGAGGTATGGGATCCGATGAAGGTGTAGGAGATATAGTAATATCCCCCAGATCTGTATAAGCTGTAGGATCTGACCCGGGGGGGGGGGGGTAATTTCTGTAGATCCAAAGAAGTCTGATCCAAAGATTTCCTGGGCTTCTTAGCTTCAAGAGTATCCCTCAGGGAAAAGTACAGTTGTGTACACTTAATAAATGTACATGTTACAGTGTATTCACTGTTGCAGTCATTACATTTGGGTAATCTGCTGGCAGGTTGCTCTCAATCGGCCTGAATAACAAAGTCTTGGGTCCTGCATCAGATGCTGTCTCCTATCCCATGACGTCAGGTCGTCAGGGGTATAAAACATGCAGCTGACACCATTTTAATCAGTTCTTCTTGCCCCAGATGTCAGGTGCCCCCCAAATGGGGAGCAAAAAAAAAAATTATTTATATATATATATATATATATATATATATATATATATATATATATATGCATGTATTTTAGAACACAAAAAATTTACCTCCAACTAAAAGCAAATACACCACAAAGGCTTTTGAGCATAGTGAAGGAAAGAGATATAATAACAGAGAAGAAAGGGGGCTGGCGGGTGGGTAACCCGGACTGCAACAGTGAATATACTCGAACATCTACATTCATGGTAAGTGTACACAACTGTACTATGTTCTTCATGTTTCACTGTTGCAGTCATTACATTTGGGTAGAATCCCAAAGCTATGGATGGGAGGATGGAATTATACAGCATTAGGAGCAGCTATAAGGCCCTGCAGGACAGCAGTGGCAAAGCCTGCCCTGGATTTAGAAAAGAGAGGTAAATGGTAATGTTTCGTGAACGTATGAACTGAGCTCCAAGCAGCTTCTAGAATGTCTCTGGTAAGATCTCTCTGAGAAAGGCTGCAGAAGTAGGTACAGCCATGGTGGAATGGGATCTGATCCCCTTGGGGACAGGTTTACCATGGTGCATGTAGCAGAAACAAATATAATGGCTTATCCATTTTGAAATAGTCTGCTTTGATACAGCCTTCCACTCTGCACGTGCAGCAAATGCCACCAGTAGTTGCTCAGACTTTCTTAGAGATTTTGTCCTGTTTAAGTAGAATCTTAGTTGTCTGTGTGCATCCAATGAATGCAGAATCCGCTCCCCCTTGTTCTGCGGATTTGGGAAAAAAGTTGGCAGATAACCAGACTGTTCAAGAGCCACATTGGATACCACCTTAGGCATATAAAAGGAGGATTGGTCCTGAGGGCCACCCTGTCCAGATAAAAGATAATGAAAGGCACCACTGCCATGACAGCCTGTAGTTCTGAAATCCTTCTAGCTGAAGCGACTGCTAAAAGAAAGGCCGTCTTCCAAGAAATAAATTTTATGTCTGCAGTAGCAGCTGGTTCAAAAGGAAGTATGGTGAGTTTTTCCAGCACAAAATTGAGGTCCCATGCAGACGTCGGTGCTTTCCTGGGAGGTCTCAAATTTTTGGCCCCTCTGAGGTACTGCTTTAGCAGGGGATGAGAAAAGAGAGAAGGCTCTGTGTTGTAATGAGCCGAGATGGCAGAGGCATGGATTTTTATAGAAGAAAAAGATAGGCCCTTGTTATGCATCTCAGTTAAATATTGCAAAATCTGAGGAATATTGGGCATTGCTTTGTTTATTCCCTGTGCTTGGTTCCAAGCACAGAATCTCTTCCATTTAGTAGCATAAGATTTTCTAGTACTAGGCCTTCTAACCTCCAAAATGACATCCATCACAGGTTTACTGAGAGATGTGATTGGTGAAATTAGTTGATTAGCCATGCTGCAAGATTCAAAGTTTGGAGCAGAGTGTGCAGAATTTGATAGTTCTGCTGAGACAACAGATGAGGTGTCTGAGGCAAGTACCACGGAGGAAGATGTGACATATTCCTTAGAAGCGGGTACCAGTGTTGGCGAGGCCAGTCCAGAGCAATCAGAATCATTTTTGTTTTTTCCTGTCCGACTTTTAGTAAAACCTTGGAGAGCAGAGGCAGAGGGGGAAAGGCATAGACTGATAGGTTTTTCCAGCTGAAGGATAAAGCATCCACTTTCCAAGCTTTTTTGTGAGGAGTCCTTGTGTAGAGTTTGTTCAACTGGTAGTTTTAGGGAGATGCAAACAGATCTATGTCTGGGCTCCCCCCATTTTCATGTCAACATGCTGAAGATTTGTGGATTCAGTTTTCATTCGTGTGGGTCCATAAGATTGCTGCTTAGGTCATCTGCCAGAGTATTTTGCTTTCTTGGCAGGAATTGAGCTTGTAGATATATTTGTTAAGTCAAGGCTGTGTTCCACAAGGCCATGGCTAGTCTGCAAAGGGGGTAGGAGTCAGTACTTTATCAGTCTTTATCAGTAGTTGTCCTGGATGAAGGAAGTCCTTGAAGGCTGTCAGAGCATTCTGTACAGCTAGCATTTCTTTCTTGTTGATATGCAAGTGCATTTGATTTGGGTTCCATTCGCCCTGAATGCATCTCCCTGCCAGACGGGCCCCCCAAGCATAGTCTGATGGGTCTGTAGTCAGGGTTTGGGTGGTAAGGAGTAGAATGAATGACAGTCCCTTGTTTTGGTGACAGGCCTCTGCCCACCAATGGAACTCCTGTTGCAGGCAAGAAATGAGAGGCAGCATCGTTTCCAGGCTGCGACAATGTTGACTCCATAAGCTTTTTAGGTACCACTGAAGTTTCCTCATATGCAGTCTTGCATATGGAATTAGTAGAATGCAGGATACCATGAACCCCAAAGCCTGCAGAATTTGTCTTGCAGATAGCTGGGTTTTTGTGGCCACTTGTTTGAAGTATGTTGTCAATTGAATTTGTTTTTCTGGCATGAGGTAAACCATCCGAGCAGTTGTATTCAAGCTTGCACCCAGGAATGTAATTATTTGAGAGGGTACCAGGTGTGATTTATTTTCGTTTATGGTGTACCCTAGGCATGTTAGAAGCCTTTTTACAAACGCCAGATGTTGTAGAAGAGTGTCCTTGTCCTCTGCCTGAATTAGACAATCATCCAGATAAGGATAAATTTGAATGTTTATCTGCGAAATGCAACTGCTGGTGCCAGGCACTTTGTGAAGACCCTGGACGCAGTAGATAAGCCAAAGGGCAGTGCAGAGAACTGGTGATGCAAATAGCCGTTGAAGCAGAGGGATCTTCTGCAAGATTCCCTGATTGGGATATGCAGGTAAGCCTCTTAAGTCTAGAGTTACCAACCAGGCATTCTTACCTAGCATAGGCAGTAGCTGTTGTACAGTCAGCATCTTGAATTTTGGAATGTCTAGGAAATTTAAAATGGTTAAGTCTAGAATTGGATGCCATGATTTGCCTTTTCTGGGTACCAGGAAAAGTCTTGAATAAAAACCTTGTCCTTTTTCCTTTTCTGGTACTGGTTGAATATCCCCCATATCCATGGGGGAAATGACTTGTTTCTGGGCCTCTGCCCACTGATTTGGGGGCAGCATCCATTTGGAATTGGCAATGTGTGGAAATGAAATCTGTACCCCTAGGATACTATGTTTAGGACCCACTTGTCCTGGGTAATTAGATGCCAATTTTGAGCATGAAGTGCTAGTATCCCCCCCAAAGAGGCTGCCAAAAGATAAGTGCTTGGAAATGGCTGAGGAACGTCATTGAGACTGTTTACCGTAGGGTGGTGCTTTGCTACTTCCTAATTTGGAGGTGGAGGCACCCCACGGTTTTGTCCTGTAAGATCCTTGTGACTAAAACCTGGAGCCTTTGGAGTGTCTGGGTTTGACCCGAGTGGCTCTGTTGGGTACTGGAAAGGACTGATTCTTAGTAGGCCAGTGCCTACTGAACCTGGATGGCTGCACTTGCAAGAAATCTTTTACAGTTTGCATAGATTTAGCTTAGTATTCCATCTTTTTTAAAACTACTTCTGCCTTATTACCAAACAGACTGTCCTGCTGTGAAGGAGCATCCAACAATTAAGCTTTAACATGATCAGGCAGATTTTGCTCCTTGAGCCAAGCATGCCTTCTTATCACAGATCCAGTTACGGTGGCCCTGCAAGAGGCCTCCAAGGAATCAAAACCACATTGCAAAGTATGCTTCCCAACTTGTTCAGCTGAGAGCAATAAATCCTGTAACTCTATTTTCCACTCAATCAGAAAACAACATAATTTTCAGTTTCAGAAAGCCCATGACATGCTGTTGATATTTAAGCATATGAAATTGACAGTTTAAAGCCCTGATTGCCAGGGTTGCAGACGTATTAACCTTCTTACACCATCTATCCAGTGCCCTGGAGTCTCTATCAGAAGGGGTAGGATTTTTAGCTGTAGAAGCCTTAACACCCTTGGGACCCTGAGAAATAGTTTCAGGGTCAGCAGTAGGATTTTTGAAAATAAACTTGTGGGAGTCAGGAACCCTGTAATATCGGTCTGGCTTACTAGGAACCGGAGGCAGGGAATCAGGAGCCATGCTGGATTCTGAGAAAACATCAACAACAATGTCTAAAACAGGAGGTATAGCCAAAGGCCTATGCTGAGGAAGAAGAAAATCCCTAAGCCTCATTTTGGATTCTGAAAAATCCTGATTCTCCCAATGAAAATGTTCCCTTAAGGTATGCAGAGTCTCTCCAAAAGAAAAATCCTCAGGAGGAGAAGCAGAAGGGATGGATTCTTCTGCATCAGAGTCCTCATAAGGTGGGACAGAAAATTCCTGATCAGAAGAGGAATCAGAAGAAATGGAAACCTGATCTGAAGATTCATAATCAGTCCCTTGCCTAGGCCTCTTAGCAGAAGGGGGTTGGGAACCCTTGATCAAGGTAATTAAATCCTCAGCCATTTTGATCATTTGTTTTTTAGGCATAGGGGCCTGAGCATGTGGCTCACACGTCAGTTTTTTAGACACAGTAGCTGGTTTTGGCATTGGTTTTGATGATGGCGTCTGTTTAATATACAAATCTTTAGGCCTGAAAACACCCTCAGAAGCCAGTGCCTGCTCAGCGGCTCCGGACCCATCCAAGGGAGAGACATCCACGGGTTCAATACTTGAAAAATCTCATGGCAGACCGGACTCTGAATGGGTCTCGGTAGAGGCCTGCGACTCAAAAGTAGCAGGCATCAGGGGCTGCGAAAGCACCTGAGTTCCGGCGACTGGCTTAGAAGCTTTGTCAGTTTTGGACCTCGATGGTCTGTCTCTTTCTTTGTGTTTTTTGTGAATTCCGGTAGTCTGACTGCTAACAGACGACATTTCAGGATAGTTAAATCTTGAACCAAAGTATTTAGAAGCAAAAATATACAGACGCTTAATAGTGCGTTGGTTAAATTTAGCACAAAACCGACAGCAAGGCACATTGTGGTCAGGCCCTAGGCAAGGAGTACAGTACAAATGAAAATCCTTATGAGGTATTTGCTTCCCACAAGTAATACAATTATTAACTTTTACTGACATCGGTAAGGAGCAAGAAAAAGTTTCCCCAACGGGGTACTTAACTTTAGTTTGAAGACTTCGGTTCTGAAACTCAAACGAAACTTTCAGGAGTCGGCCGACCGGCACTTATGAACTGCTTCTGGCACCACGCAGCAAGAAAGACTGATTAAAATGGTGTCGGCTGCATGTTTTATACCCCTGACGACATGGAAGAGGAGACCGCGACCGACGCAGGACCCAAGACTTTATTATTCAGGCCAACAGAGCAACCTGCTAGCAGATTACCCAAATGTAATGACTGCAACAGTGAAACACGAAGAACATCTGGGAGGGACCTCTTTTTTTGACTATTTAGCAGCAGCAGCCACAGAAGGGGTCTGAGCCTCTGGAGCTGAGGAGGGAAGAAGGCCCCTAAGAATAAATTTATTCCTATGGTCAGCTAAAGTTTGTGAATTGAAAGTGGCACAAATGTTTCAATCCGCTTTCAAGTGGTCAGCTCCAGGCAGTACATGCACTCCTTGCGGCCATACTGGTCGGGGAATTTTATGCCCACAAGAGCAGCAGAATTTAAAGCCAGGTGAAGGTTTGTCCTCCATGACCCAAACAAAAAAACACCAAAACTAACGGTCACCAGCCAAAGATAACAGTTCCAGAAATAGAGGGAAGTTCTAACTCTAAAAATTTTTAACTCTAAATTTTTAACTTCACGTTAGCTTTTAATATAATTCTGATAATAACGTTAGATGTAAAGCTAACTTTTTTTTTTTTTTTTGCAGGAAGAAAGGAGAGACGCTTATACACACAAAGGGAAAATGGAGGGAGGACTTACAAAATCCACCCAAGGATGAAAATCAGCAAAGAACTAGGATAACTCTCTAACCCAAACTTGAGATCGCAAGATCCGCGTCTGGTTCTCTGAAGTGGCAAACAAGATCTGAGGTACTTGGGTGGATGTGGGGCATTATGGGTAAGAGGAAGGAGCTTGAGAGTCAGATCCAAGTCTGTAGAATGTGGCCAAGCTGGATCAGAGGGTCGGATTAGAGACCCTATCATGAGGAAGAATGAAGAAGACATCAAATATAATATTAGTGCTAACAGAAACAACAAAAAGTGCTAACGTAGAAATTCATGTTGCTAACCAAAGCAAAGTTAACTGGTATACAGAAAAGCTGGTGAGAGGCATCTGTAGCAATTAAATTAAGGCAAGGGATGAATGCAACATTCCCTCTCTATCCACATAGATAAATGAAGACCGCAAGCTTTTTAAGTCTTAATGCTTACTTTTGTCTTTTTCCAGCACAAACTAAGGCCTACTGGTCAAGTCTGGCTGGACTTTGTACTTATCTAAAATGTACAAGTTATTTCAAACTATGCCACATTAAGTTAATTTAAGGCAAACTAAAATTTTCAGATGTGATGCTTGTGAAGAGTCAAGAATTAAGAATTCAAGCTGTACAGATGCAGAGAAACACTTCTGTGCCAGAAAGAAAATATAACTGCTTTATTTGAAGGCTTCAGTGATCTGCAAGGGGAATATCATGCCAAAATCACCTGAAACACTAACAGATTCTCGCTCCAGAAAGAATTTTTGCTGTACAGGGAAGTCAAATAGGACATACAAAAAAAAAAAAACAAACAACCTACTTAATGGTAAATAATTAGAAGTTATGTACTCACCATAACGTTCCATCTGAGTAGGTGTATTCATTTGTCTGCAACCTGTGGGTTATGGATCCGATATCGGATCCGAACCGGCATGGTTTACCAGCTATGGATCCAAGCTCTCAGCTCCTCCCCTCACCCATAATGCCCTGCTCTACCCTCATGACCTCAGATCGAGTTTGCCAACAGCAAGAACACCCTGAAAAGGGTAACACAACATATGCAGGAAACTGAAAGGCCAGGGGGATAGGAGGGCGGGATGGTTGCAGACAAATGAATACACCTACTCAGATGAACGTTATGGTGAGTACATAACTTCTAAATCTGAAGTAGGAGATTCATTTGTCTGCAACCTGTGGGACAGAGTCCCCAGCTACCTGAATCTTGGGCGGCCATCATGGAAGGATATTCCGGAGCACCGCGGAGCCAAAGGATGCTCTACCCCTAGATGCAAGATCCGATTTGTAGTGTGAAATAAAGGTATGAGATGGAGCCCACGTGGCTGCTGCACAAATATCATCTAGAGGAATCCTAGCCTTAAAGGCTGCCGATGTAGAGACTGACCGGGTTGAATGGGCATGGACACCCTCCGGTGCGGGCCTTCCCGAAGCTTGATAAGCCAATTTGATACATTGTGAAATCCAGCGAGATAATGAGACTTTAGAAATTGGTTTGCCCAAGTTAAATTTAGCAAAGGAAATGAACAACTGGTCGGATTGCCTATGACCAGCCGTCCTGTTTAGATAAAATCTAAGTTGCCTGTGAACATCTAAGGAGTGAAGCTTGTATTCACCTTTGTTTTCATATTTAGGAAAGAAGACAGGGAGGTTAATGGATTGATTAATGTTAGCTTCAGAAGCTACCTTAGGAAGAAAGGACGGGTTGGTCCTTAGGTAAACACGGTCCGGATGAAAGACCAAGTAAGGAGGTTTAGCTGATAATGCTTGAAGCTCTGAAACTCTCTTGGCCGAAGTAATGGCTACTAAGAAGGCGGTTTTGAAAGATAAGAATTTCAGATCTACCGTAGCCGCCGGTTCGAAGGGGGGGGGGGCGGTCAAGGCCTGGAGAACTAAGGAAAGGTCCCAAGGAGGAACCGCTTGCTTTACAGGGGGCCTGAGAAGAAAAGTAAAATCTTACACAACTTGGCCGACATCAGTGGATTGGAGTCATGACCAATGTGATAATGGGAAATTGCCGCAAGTTGAACTTTGACCGTGGAACTGCTGGCACCATCATTAAAAAGAGTGGTTAAGAAATCAAGCACCAAAGGGAGAGGAACTGTGAAGGGGTTTAGGCCTTGCCGCTCCGCCCACAACGAGAACCGTTTCCACTTGCTGCAGTAGACTTTCCTAGTGGATGGCTTATGAGCTGCCACCAGGATGGCCTTAACAGGGGACGAAATACCGGGAGTCCTGATCAAGAGTGGAACTGGAGCAGCCAAGCGGTCAGCTTCAGGTTGTCCAGGTTCGGAGGAGATAAGTGGGATGGATGAGATATCAGATCCGGAATGGGATCTAGAATCCAAGGAGGATTCACAGAGTGAGACCTTAGGAAGGGGAACCAGATCTGTCGAGGCCAAAACGGGGCAATGAGAATCATTCTGCACCCCAACCGAGAGGCTTTCTGAAGAACTTGGAGCATCAGAGGCAAGGGGGGATAAGCATAAAGAAGACCGGGTGGCCAAGCATGCACCAGAGCGTCTCTTGGGGAACCTCCGGGAGGAGGTATCAGAGCGAAAAAACTGTCGCACTTGGTGTTTGAGGGAGAGGCAAAAAGATCGCAACAAGGAGTTCCCCACCGTGCGAATATGCGTTCTGCTACTTGAGTATTGAGAGACCACTCGTAAGGGGTGAGAATGGTGAGACTCAGTTTGTCCGCCAGGATGTTGGACCAACCCGGAATATGCGTTGCTATGAGAAAGCGGTTGGTGGAGATTGCCCATTCCCAAACTCTCATGGCTTCTCGACAAAGAGGGTAAGACCTGGTTCCTCCTTGCTTGTTGATATACCAGACAACCGACATGTTGTCCGATTGAATCGCAATTGTTCCCAAGGGAAGAAAGGCCTGAAGTGCTAGCAACGCTAAGAGCACTGCTCTCATCTCTAGAACGTTGATATGCAGTAAGGTCTCTGAATCGTTCCACGTGCCTTGGACGGTCCGGCCTGCAAAATGCCCCCCCACCTGAGGCGGGAGGCGTCCGTGGTCACCGTGGCGAGAGGGGAAGAGGCACAAAATGGGCGGCCTCCGTGGAGATCTGGAGTGTGTAGCCACCACAGGAGGGACCGCTTGCAAGCCTTGCTGATCGCAATGGGATGATGCATAGGAAGAGCAAGATACGACCACTGGACTAGGAGTGTCCATTGGAGGATGCGCATATTGAACCTGGCGAGAGGAAGAAGCGCTATAGCAGCCGCCATGGACCCTAGAGCCCTCAGGACCAACTCCGCCGGAACTGAGCTTGAGTGGAGAATGGCCCGCACCTGGAGTTGCAGATTTTGAACTCTGTCCGCAGTGAGGAAGGCTTTTAATCTCCTTGTGTCTAACCTGGCACCTATAAAATCTATGAACTGAGTGGGTGCTAGGTTGGATTTTTGTGTTTATAGTGATGCCCAGACGGGGAGCAAGATGGAGAAAGGAGTCTCGCCAATAGTAGTAGATGCCTTGTTGGGGCGGTAAGGAGCCAGTCGTCCAGGTAGGGAAAGACCTGTACCCCCTGAAGCCTCAGGTGGGCCGCTACCACTGCTAATACTTTGGTGAACACCCTGGGGGCTGTGGTGAGACCAAAGGGAAGGACCCGGAACTGGTAGTGACTGGCTCCCAGCCGGAAGCGGAGAAACCTCCTGGAGCGCCTGTCCATTAGTATGTGGTAGTACGCATCCTTGAGGTCTATGGAGCACATCCAGTGATTTTCTCCCAGAAGGGGGAGAAGACTGCAGCGTGACCATTCGGAACTTCTCCTTGGGAACTGCCAGGTTCAAGAGTGAAAGGTCTAAAATTGGTCTTAGATCCCCAGTCTTTTTTGGCACCAAAAAGAACCTGGAGTAGAACCCTGATCCGATCTGGTCTGGGGGGACGGGCTGGATGGCTCTTTTCTTTAGCAGATGGCCAATTTCTGCCAAAGCGGCCTCCCACTGACCGGGTGGGACGTCGGGGAGGGACTTCAATTTTGGCAAGTGAAGAAAGGGGATACGGTATCCTCTGGATATGATCTGGAGAACCCAGCGGTCTGATGTTATGGACTCCCATACCGCCAGGTGCTCCGAAAGCCGTTCAGAGAAGGGTTCTCTGGACCCGAAGTTCCTGGGAGCCCCTCTGCCCCTAGGGCGGCGTCCTCCCTGTCCTCCTCTGCCACGGAAGGACTGGTTGTCCGGAGCAGGCTGGGATTGCTGTGACTTCCAGAACCACATCTTCTTCTGACCCTTTTGGTTCCTAGAATAGGGCCTCTGGGGTGCAGAGAAGCGGATTCCGACGGCAGACAGCGTCTTCCCATCCTTCTCGCTCTGGGTCAAAGTGTCGCGAACAGTTTTGCCAAAGAGGGCAGAACCATCGAAGGGAGCGTTCGCAAATGACGCCTTGAAGGGCTCTGAGAAATCGCAATGACGGAGCCAGGCCTGACGTCTAGTAACTAGGCCTGCCCATGCGGCTCTAGCGGCGCCTTCCGTAGCGTGGGAGAGTAGCCGCATAGAGGTATTGGTGACGGACCTGAGAGTGGCCATGCGGGTGGAGTGCAGCACTTTGTCCTCCTCCGACATGGACTCTGGGGGGGATGCAGCGTATTCTTTAATGAGATCGCGCTGCATCCTAATCACATGTGCCAGATAGTTCAGCGCCCTTACAGAGAAGGTCGCTGAACTAAACATCCGCTTCCCCAAGCGGTCCATCATCCGAGACTCCTTGCTCGGGGGATGGACTGAGGGACTCTCCTGAGCAAGTTCCCTCTTGGTGGCCGCCGCCGTCAACATGGCATCTACCGGAGGCCCCTTACTCCAATGGGCACGGTCAGCCGGGGGACTGAGAATACGGTCGGGCCTTTTAGGAATTGGCTCCACGGTGTCCGGTTCCTTCCACGCCCTGGTGGTAATGACGTCCACCAGGGGGTCGGCAGGAGGGGACACCCAAGAGGTAGACGGGCCCGCTTCAAATACCTCCAAGAACACGGACTCGTCCGAGGAAGACTTGGGGGCAGACCACCCCCCCCTTATGCGGAGCATTTCCATGATGTCTCCAAATGAGACATCCTCGGGGGGTGACCGTGGGGAGCCTTCCCCTTCCTCCAAATCCGTGTCTTCTGTGAGAGACTCGGGGGAGTCTATGTGCCTCCTTTTGCACGTATGTTTGCGGGGAACATCCTCCGGGGGGCTGTCAGAGGACTCCTCGCAAACAGTAACCTGTTCCAGGGGAACAGCTTGGGGCACAGGAGCGGGCTGTCCCAAGGGCCGGATGGTGGAAGCCTGACCCAGTGCAGAGGAAGCGCGGGACAGAGCCGAAGCAAGTGCCGGGGGTCCGGAGACCCTCAACAGGGCCCTCTCCACTACATCAAAAGCCGAAGGGGAGCCGACCTCGACCAAAGGATCCGACAATCGGCTCCCCCTCGGATCCGAGGAGTGGATCGGAGCCGGCGCCGAAGCACTCGGATCCGAAGGGGCAGTGCGCTCCGACACAGACGGCGCCGAAGGAGCACTAACCCCCCCCAGATCCGAAGCTCGGACCCAGGCTCCGAGAGGTCAGATCCGAAGCACTCGAGGGCAGGGTCGGATCCGAAGTACCAAGTACTATCGGCGCCGACCCACCCCCGCTCCCCAGCTGCTCGGCTCCAACTGCTCCGAACCCGGGTAGCGGGTCGGAGAAGGAGCAATTGGCTTGAAAAAAGGGGTCGAGCTCCCCCCCAGGGGGGGGGAGGCAAGAGCACTCCCATCTGCATCTGGGCCTGGATGAACCTTCTCATCATCCGGTCCAGATCAGCGTCTGAAAGGCTATAAGTTGATCTCGACGAGGCTACCGAGGTAGGCCTTGAGTGCCTCCTCGATAGCCTCGAGGGAGATCGGGTCTCCTCCTCCTCAGGTCCCGGTGAAAAACACACTGGAGACCGGAGCCGAGGAGGGGGGAGAGCTAGCAGACAAGGAGGCCAGAGGAGAAGCCCGCTTGGCTGGCGGGGCCGAAACAGAGGTCTCGGCCCGCCGCTTATGGTGCTTCTCCCTCCGGTCCTTCTTTCTAGCTTCCCTCTCCTCCGAACCACTACAGGGAGGTTGAGTCCCAGGAGGAGGAGGGGGAGAGGAGATAACCGTGGTAACGGTTACCCCCGAAGGAGCGGAGGCCGGAGCCGAGTCCGGAGGCAAGAGACCCGCCAAGACAAGCTTGGACCTCCGCTCCTTCAATGCCCTGAGGTTGAACCCTGCACAAATGGAACATCCAGAAGTGAGGTGTTCAACCCCAAGGCATCTAACACACCGAGTGTAGCCATCAGCCGGGGAAAGCTTAATGGCCACACTCGGTGCACTTGGAGAACACAGCTTTGGGCTGTTCAGACATCCCAGAAGCAAAGAAAGTTACTTAAACTAATTTAAAGTAAAGTAACAAAATCACTCAACAGGCCCAAACACACACTACGCTACCAGCGAGGGGAGGGATAAGAAAATTACATTTTAAAACACTAAAAGTAAGATTAAATAAAAGGGAAACCTACACTTCCACACAACTTTCACACAAAACTTCAAAAAATTAGTACTTTAAGAGTAATAAACTGCACTTAGCTGGAGAGCTTAGAAAACACAATCTGGTCACCATGCGCGGCAAACGAGATCTGAGGTCATGAGGGTAGAGCAGGGCATTATGGGTGAGGGGAGGAGCTGAGAGCTTGGATCCATAGCTGGTAAACCATGCCGGTTCGGATCCGATATCGGATCCATAACCCACAGGTTGCAGACAAATGAATCTCCTACTTCAGATCACAAGATATTAAGATTCTATCATCCAAATGCAGTTATTTGGGGTTGAGATGTAATTGTCTCAGCCCATTTCAAAGAGAATGGAGTCACCACAATGATCCTTGGAGAATCCCTCAATCTTCAGAATGACTCTGAATATTAGTGGAAAGGATGAAAAATCATACAAGAACATTCCTGCCCAAGGAAAAGAAAAACATCTGTCTTTCAAACCTTCTTCCATGGAGTCCTGGAGCAGAATTTTACCAACTGATAGTTATGACTGAAGGCAAAAGGTACAGTTGTATATACTTACCATAAATGTAGATGTTTGAGTGTATTCACTGTTGGAGTCATCACGCTTGGGTTATCTGCCTGCAGGTAGCCCTCAGTCGGCCCAAATACCAGAGTCTTGGGATTTCTGCATCGGATGCAGTCACCTCTTTCATGACGTCAAGTCATCAGGGGTATAAAAACAGGCAGCCGACGCCATTACATCAGTTTTTCTTGCACCAGATGTCAGGAGCCCCCAAAATAGGAAGCAATTACATGGTGTGGAACACCTCCAGCAAAAAGTAAATGCCACTGCCATAAGATATGGCCGGAAAATAGGATATGTAGAAGCATAGAAAAGTCATGAGGCTGGAGGGAGGGTAACCAGGACTGCAACTGTGAATAACACTCACATCTACATTTATGGTAAGTGTACACAACTGCACTATGTTCTTTGTGTTTCACTGTTGCATCACCCTTGGGTTGATTCCCAAAGCTGAGGAAAGGTGGAGGCAGTCAAGAAGTAGTAGGGCTGGGTAGCAGGCCTTGTAAGACTGTTGTAACAAATCCAGCTCTGGATTGAGAAAAGACAGGTAAAGTGGTAATGCTTGGAGAAAGTGTGCACTGAACTCCAGGTTGCAGCTTCCAGGATGTCCTTGGTAGGGACTCCTCTGAGAAATGCTGCAGAGGCTGAGGTAGCCCTAGTGGAATGGGTTCTGTTCCCCTGTGGGGTAGATTTTCCATGGTGCTTGTAGCAGAAATGGATGCAGTGTGCTATCCATTTGGAAATGGTTTGCTTTGAAATGGTCTGCTCTGAAATGGTCTTGCCCTCTGCACCTGTAGCAAAGCTGACTAGCAGCTGGTCAGATTTTCTGAACGGTTTGGTCCTGTCAAGGTAGAACCCAAGCTGTCTGTGCACATCCAAAGAACACAGGATCCTTTCTCCTTTATTCTAAGGATTAGGAAAAAAGGTTGGCAAGTGGATGGATTGGTTTAAAGCTACACTGGATACCACCTTGGGCATAAATGATGGGTTAGTCCTGAGGGAAACCCTGTCCGCATGGAAGATAATGAAGGGTTCCACAGCCATAAGGGCCTGTAACTCAGACACTCTTCTTGCTGAAGTGATGGCTAGAAGTAAGGCTCTTTTCTGAGAGAGGAATTTTAACTCTGCTGTAGCAGCAGGCTTAAAAGGGGGAAGAGTGAGCTTCTCTAGTACAAAGTTAAGGTCCCAGGGAGGAGTGGGAGCTCTCCTCAGGGGTCTTAAATTGTTAGCTCTCTCAGGAATTGTTTGCCCAGAGGGTGAGAGAAGAGCGGTGGCTCAGTATTGTAATGAACTGAGAGGGCAGACGCATGGATCTTAATGGATGAGAAGGATAGGTTTGAAACTCTAAAAACAAAAATTTAAGGTAGCGGCCAACCGGCAATTGCGAACTACTTCTGCTTCGAGCTCCCACGCTGCTAGAAAAGCTGACGGCGTTGGCTGCATGTTTTATACCCCTAACATCATGGAAGAGGCGACGCAGAAATCTCAAGACTCAGGTATTCGGGCCGACTGAGGGCTACCTGCAAGCAGATAACCCAAGTGTGATGACTGCAACAGTGAAACACGAAGAACATCTACTTACTTAATGTGTTCCCCACAGTTTTTGGAAGACTGCCTGATTCAATTTCCATTCATGAGGGCCTATCCTGGTCCTCTTCAGCTCAGCTGCTGCACAGTTTTGCACTAACAGTTTGTAAGTGCCTGTAGAATGAGACCATGCTGTAAAGCTTTTGGAAAGGCTACCATGTCTAATCTGTACAGAGGTTAAGATCTGGTTCCTCATGCTTGTTTTGTACCACATTTCCATGTTGTTATCTGTAAACATTTTAAGAGGTTCTGGCACTACAGATGATCGAAAGAGTTGAAAATATTTAAAAAAAAAAAAAAGTGTTACCTTTTTTACATTTGTGTATTTTGGACCATCTTTTTTGTTCCATAGATTCTGCACCTTTTATCCCTGTAGACACTGCGCCCAAAGCACAATCTGAAGCATCTGTTGTGTCCGACTGTGCTAGAGCTGGGAAGGAAAATGGAAGACTTGGGAATTTGGGTCTCCACCAAAATATCTCCTATTACAAACACCTAATCACAAATATGAAAAGCCAGGTGATGCTGGGACCACAGATTACAGGTACCATTGACTTTCTCATGTGGAGTCTTGCAAGATGATTCATGAGAATCAAAGATGACCTGAGACACTAAATCCCGAGAAACTCCCTAACTAAGATAGTAGTCTGAGTGGAAAAACTCAGGAAGAGATCTACATACATATCTACTTCTTGTGGAAGTAGAGTTCTTTGACCTGAGGTGTCCAGGATGCACCCCAGAAAAAGTTCTGTGAAGAGGAGTCAGACAAGACATTTGTTATATTCTCCTGGAACTTCAGTCTACATAGGAAATAACTTATCCAAGTGAGATATTCCTGACACTTTGAAAAAAAGACTCTGCAAAGAAAAGCTTGTCTACATAAGGAAAAATGTGAATACCCTGCAGGCTGCAGTAGACTATCACAGCTGCTAGACCCTTTAGACCAAAGGGTAAACACAGGGAACTGATAATGTGATCCAGATACAGAAAACTTAAAACATCTGAAATTTGGATCCATGTGAATGTGATGACATGTATGTTTTAAATCTAAGGTCACCAGAAAATGCAAATGGGGCAGTGAAAAGATAACATTTTGAACTTTGGCACCATCACAAGCAAGTTCAGAAAGATCCAGAAATGCTCTCCAAGTTGGAAGCAATCTCTCCTTTGTCTAAACAACCAAATAAGGTCACTGGTGAAATTCTCTAAGGCTAACTTCGAGTCCAAATTGGCCACATCCACTAAAGATAATCACAAGGCCTTCTTCACATATGACTACGTCTGCAATCTCAAAGGTAACACCCAAACCCGCTCTGAACTGGTGGTCAAGAACACCACTTATACAAATGTTGTAAATATAGCCAACCAGCTGGCAAATAGATTCAGTAAAAACTTCACTCCCTTGTCCCCCCGTCAGTAAAACCTGGAAATCCCCAGCACCTGCCCCCCTCCCCTCATCACCAGGGTGCAAGGTCTTTAATGCTCTCTCAAAATCAAAAAATACATCCTCCATAGGACCCGACATCCCTGGCTGCATCCTACATGAACTCAGGCATGAGCTCTCAGCACCATTAGGCACCCTATTCAACCACAGCCTGAGCACCAGCTTCATCCCCACCTGAATGGAGGACAGCCACCATCATCCCTCTACACAAAGGTGGAGCATCCACTGACCCAGGCAATTACAGGCCGATCAGCCTAACAGGCTTGATCTGCAAGGCCATGGAATGTATTATCATGGAACTTATAAACAGGGACATTGGCAACCTCCAAATGCTTGATCCCCCTCAGTTTGGTTTTGTCAAAGGGAGATCACGCCTGTTAAACTTTGTCGATGACTTCTTCGAAACAGTCACCAATGCCATGGATGAAGGGAAGACCGTGCACACCACCTTCCTTGACCTAGCCAAAGCCTTCAACACTATTCCCCACTCAGGCATAATAGATAAACTCTCCCAACTAAGCATCAACCTGTATGTTACCAGATGGGTAGCTAACTGGCTCATTGTAGAACCCACTCAGTCAAAACAGAGGAAGCCACCTCTAGTAGTAGACCTGTAACAAGCGGCATACCACAAGGATTAGTCTTGGGACCTCTACTGTTTGGGATATAGTCTTCTGAGGTGCAAGCCAAAACCAGTGGTCAGTGGCTGACCATATTTGCAGATGACTGCAAGATGGGTGCTGTCAAATTCCCCTAGTGATGTGATCCTCCTCCAAGAAGGGCCTTACCCCTAACTAATGACTGGTGCCAAAAGTATGGCCTCAAACTTAAAGACAAGAAATGCATCATTATCCCCTCTGGGGAAAATGGCATCCCCACTAATTATCACATTAATAACAATGTACTAAGCATGCAATCAATTGTGAGGGACTTGAGCACCCAGATTAATAGCCTAACTTTTGACCATCACACTGCCTCCATTGTACAGAAGGCTTTATACATGGCCCACCTCATAAGTAAGGTTATTTAATCTAGGAACAAGGAGGTCATAATATCACTCTACTTCTCCCTTGTCAGGCCCATTACAGAGTAACTGCTCAGAGGTGACCTGTGTCTGGCATACAAGGCCATCTCAGACCCAGACTTGATGGAGTTACTGCATATCCATAAGTCAAACTCCAGTCACGCAACCCACACGCAAGGCCTCAACCTGGTCTGTGACATTAATAGAACATCTTCAGTAAAGTTTTGACAAAGCGCCCAAGAAAACCAACTCATTAGAGTACAAGTGGCAGCAGCAGCAGAATCATAAGCAGATTTTTAAACAAGGAGTAGACACGTGAGACAAAGCAACAGTCAAATTGCACAAAGAGGATTTCTCCTCAGAAGAGGAAACAGATGCCATAATATTCTTCATATTCCCAAAAGAGAGGCAAGCATAAACTTCCAACATATGGGCTTGACAGTTGAGAAGTTTCAAATGTTGCAGAAGAACACACTTTTCTCCAAACCTATCAAAAGCTTTCCCATCCTTATCAAAAGAACAGTGATTGGTATTGACCAGTGATTGGTATGAGCATCAACTGGGTTCACTAAAGCAATAGCGGCAGGATCAGACTTGGGATGAGTGTGCAAAAAAGTGTAATACTGAGGAAATTTATAGAATTTGTCGGCTTTCTTGACACTAATTTGGCGGTCAGGCAAGTTACAGGCTGTGACAAAAACATCCTCCAATGCTGCTGAATGAACAGAAAGAACTGGGATAGTTTCTGGAAAATCTAGTTGTAATCGTAACATTTCTTGAGGGTCTGTGCAATACCACTACATTCCCACTGAAACAACAGAATTATTCTGGAAATAGTTTCAGAGAAAAAGAGAATCCTTCAAAGGGACTGGCCAAAGTGTCACACACTCTTCAGAATTTGGAGAGATGAAATAGAATCTGTTCCCTCCCAATCACTTTGTGGTTAAAAAAAAAAAAAAAAAAAAAACTTGAATCTCTTCAGAAAACGAAGATTTAACTGGAAGAGTCAAAAACCTGAAATGAAACTGGAACGGTGTCCCTAAAACACTAATTTCCAAAGTGGTGGAGACAAAAGAAAAAATACACCTATGACTTTTACCAGTCTTAGACAGAAAATTTCTGAAGAAACAGACTCGCTTTTGCCAGGGAATACCCAACTAGAGATAGGCATACTATTCTGGTTAGGCAGAGTGGTATTCCATGTCCTTTTTCCCTTGTCCACCAATGGCATTTCAAAAGGCAAAGAGGACATGACGAACCACTGGCCCATGGTAGCTGCAGCAAATACACCAGTGGGAGCTAAGGAAAAAAGATAAATGTTTTTTAAAACCAGAAATGGCCAGAGTCCCTCAACTGAGACTGAGGAACATTAGCAGCCTGTTGTGGTGGCAAAGGCTGTCGAGACATTTTTTTTTTGTGTGGGTGGAAGGAGAACTGAGGAACCAGTAGGCTGTTCCACTGTTAAACCAATAAAGATGCCCAATTCCCAGGAAAGCTTGGTAGCAGTAATCAGTAAAGCAGGCTAGTAGTAAAAATTAACTTCCCCATACAAAATACCGTAAAAAGCACTTAAAAACATATATTCTACCCCAAAAAGCAAAAACAATAAAAAAAACACTTTCTGTACTAAACGTTGACATTTCTCTACCATAAAAAAAGTAGTGAAACTCCAATTTAAAAGTGTGAAATGTGTGACAATTAACAACTTTTCCTAATTTTAATTATTTTTAAAGAATACTTTTTATGCCAGAAATTTTATGTTAAGTGGAAGTCTTTTCCACCAAAGGGAACTTACCAGCCCAGCAGTGGACCACCATTAGCCTAACACCATTCTTCGAAAGCCTGCAAGAGGTGTGTTCTTCAGTGTCAGGAAAGTTCTTAAAAAACCTGGCACTCAAACTTGCCTTTTTAGACAACTCAGCTGGGGGGTGGGGTGAGGGTTGATCTGATAGATGAGGAGGAATCCCTTGAGAAAAATGCTCACCTACATCTTTACCGAGATGAACCACTTTCAGAACCTATTTGGTTTGAAACTCTCATAGGTTAATCAATCATACTAGGCTATCAGGCTGCAGATTATTATATGCCTAGCCAATAGACAGTCAATGATCACAGGTGAGAATCAAACACTAACACTATATCTTGTGTCTGTGAGAGGTAAAGACATTAACCATTATGCCCACCCCAATTCTGTTGCCAAAGAGAAAATGAGGTTCATACTTTTGGGAAGGATTAAGGGGAAGAGGGATTTGAAGGCAATCATTCAGAGTTGTTAGACTGTCCTTTATTCTTGGGGGGTGGGCGTCATCCTTTCTTCTTGGAACCTCCCTCCCACTGCTTTTTAAAAGTCTGCTTACCAGTAGCTTGCTGTTTCTGCTTATTTTGCTTTTTTCTAAAATGTTGTAGTGGTAGCATTAATGACCATGGCAAACTTGGAGACAGAAAGCTGAAAAAGTTTGCCTACCTCAAACTTTAAGGATATCTACAGCAGATGGTCCAAACAGTCTAATTGAGAATTCAAAATTTCAGCTTTAACATCCTTAGGAAGGTTTTGAGTACTCAACCAAGCAAACCTCCTCAACAGTTCCAGCAGCAGGTCTGGAAGTGGCATCAGACAAATCATAAGCACATTTTAGAGACTGGGTAGCCAATTGAGACACAGAACCAATAAGATTCACAAAGATACTTTTTTTTCCTCAGAAGAGGAAACAGATGCCACAATGTTCATCAAGCACAAACTTTATCATATGACCTTGACAGCTGAGAATTCTAAAAACAAGCATTTCAGAAGAATACGTCTTTTCCCCAGATCTATCAAAAGCTTTCCCATCCTTGTCAGAAGGGAGGGATTGGCATTAACTAAATGTTTATTAGCAAATGGATTTACCAGAAAAACTTGCTGGGTCTGACCTGGGGTTAGAATATAAAAACACGTACAACTTTATATAATCTGCTTTTCAGGAGGCAGCAGGCTGACTGTCAAGCAAACTGCAGACTGTAAAAAATACATCCTCCAAAACTAGACTAGAGTCAAGAAATTCCATTTGAAGTAAATCATAATTCTTGACAGTAGAATATTATGTAATAGGTTCCCACTGAAAACAGCAAATGCATTCTGGAAATTTTTTCAAGGAAAAAAAAAAAAAAAGAGAGAGAAAATCCTTCAAAGGGACTGTCAGAAGACCTGCTTTCTTTAGAATCAGAAACCTGAGGAGAAAAAAAAAAAGAAGTTCTTTTCACAATCATTTTGTTTTTCAAAATATTGATCCTTCTCAAAAATGAAGAATCCCTTTCTTTTACAAAAAATAGCAGAATTGGAAGGCTCAGAAACCTGAGCCAAGCCTAATAAATCATCTGTCTCCAAGGTAACGGATACAGGAGAAGACATATACTTAAATGTTTGCTTCTCTTTGACAAGAATAGCTGAAGACACACACCTACTTTTGACAGGCAAGCCTCCCTAGGGAAGGACATTACAGCCTGGCTAGGCGAAAAGAGATTCCCTGCTCATTCTTCCAAGGCAGACAAGAGTTTTCCCTTGCCCACCAAGGACACAACAGGTGCAGAGAAAGTTTCATTGTAGCTCTAGGGACTACTCTAGAGCGCCAAGAAAAAAATATGAATGATCTATGGAAAAATATATGGCCACAGCACTCTCTTATATGCACAGGAGGCACTTTAACAGCCTGAAGTGGCAAAGGCTGCTTGGTAATTTATGTTTTATACCCACAAGAAGGAAGGAAGAACTGGTAGGCAGTCCCATGGTAAAGCTGAAAATGCCCAATTACCAGGGAAGCCTGGCAGCAGTAGTCAGTGAAACATGTTAAGTATTTAAATTCAGTTTTTCCACTAAAAACACAGCGAAAAGCACTGTAAAGACTTACTCCAGCTGGAAAAGTTGAACACAACTTTTACCAAGGAAAAAGTAGCTGTAAAATTACTTTTAACAACTTTTTTCCCACAAAAGTTAAAAGTAATACTCATTTTTAAAGATCACAACACAGTCTAAACACTCTTCCCTCAGCTTAAAATTACTTTCACAGAAAAAGCTAATCTTCTATGAAACTTAAAAGGCAAAAAATCCCCCCACCAACCACAAAAGGAACATTTTTCAAGCAATGGAAGAGTGACTGCCAACTGTTGATCCTCAAAAGCCCACAACAGAAACAATGGCGCATTCTTCAGCAGTAGGAAAGCTCTGAAGGCTTGGCACCCAAACCACTCTTTTCAGCTCTGCTTGAGTTAACACTTAAGGTGTGAGGAATGGTGCATAAGCTTAGGAAGATGGCTGGCTATTACATCCTTAACAGGATACAACCCATGTAGCAGAGGCTGCTGCAAAAGTGATCAATATGATGAGGATATGTTCAATGAATAAACTAAAACTTGGGGCCTAAACTGGCCAATTCAAAGTCTGCTTAACAGACATCACTAGAAAATACAGAATTTTTGAAAACTAGTTAGCTAAAGCCCATTTAAACAAATCATTTACCAATTTCGCATATCTAGGTAATGAATTCCACATCCTTCCTGCCCTAATAAGAAATAAACTAAATTCAAATGGGAAATATAAATTCTTGCATCTAACTTTGTATTCCTTGTACCAATGCCATGATCAATAAAGTCAGTATCTAATAAGGCAACCAATAATATGTCTTTAATGCCTCTGTATAGCATACTAATCCTACTTCTTAGAAATCACTAACCCAAACAATAAAAAGACAAATATACCAATATTCCTTAATAGGATAACTTCTGATAGCCATCTGTCTGTTATAGGTTTTCTGAATCCATTCCAACTTCTTCGGTTGCAAAACATTTATTGCACATAAAGGTCTCCCATATTCAATAGGTCTTATTCTTATTTAGTAGATGTTAATGATCTGTTAATTAACAAACTGATTTACATTAATTTAACTATTTGAATTTAACATCACCCAGAATACTAACCATTTTTGGACTTCCAAAAATTCATAAGAGTATCACTTCACCATCGATGAGACCGATTGTTGACACAAGGGGCTCCATCACCCACACGTGCTAAATTTCTTGATGAGTAACTGAAACATGAAAATGATGAAGTCTGGAACACCTGGCTGTAAAAACATTGATTTATTGTAGAAATCCAAAAACAATGTTAGCGCTTTCAGGTTAAAAACCCTCCTCAGACATTTTATTACAATGCATAAAAACACATAGGTATATTTAAATCAATTCAGCACCAATCAAAATTTAATAAACTTCCCGCCTTTTCTTCAAGGCTGGATTAAGGGGAACAACCCTATTTAAACCAGGAAGCCTGTCAGCTCTTAATTCAATAATCCATTTAGTCTCATTGTATTCCGTTTCATTCACCAAATCTCCCCCACTTTTTGATAGTTTTAGCACTTGTAAAACCATAAAATTAAAAGAATGATTCTCATAACATTTTGTATGCTGAAACAATGCATTCTGTATATTCCCATTACGAATAGCTGACGTGTTGTAAGATTTTTTCCTTTAATTTACAATTGGTCTTGCCTACATAAAATGAATGGCATGAAACACAATCAGCTAAATACACTATATTTTTTGTGTGGCAATCTGCATACCCTTTTAATGAAAACTTTTTGCCTGTTAACACATGTTCAAATGTGTTATCATTCCTAATAAACTGGCAAGCTTTGCAATGTCTGCATGAAAAAGTGCCTAGTCGTCCTGTATACTGAGTAATGTTACTTTGTCTATTATTACACAAAAGATCCTTTAAGTTTTTGCCTCGTTTAAAACAAAACCGGGGTGAATCAATTAAGATACCACCCAAGCGGCCATCTGTTAGTAATACCCTCCAGTTCCGTCGTATGATGTCACACACCCCTTGTATATTATTACTATAATGTAAATTCACCTGGACAGGTTCTTCCATTCTACCTACTCTACAAAAATTCTCATTACTATTCTTCTTTGAGAACCACGGTTTCCCTCTCTTCTTTCTCTCAATATTACTCAGTTAAAGGGCAGGTTCTATAGTCCTTTGTGTATATCCCTTATTCTTATGTCTTTCTTGCATATCAATGGATTCATTGACATAATCAGTATCTCAAGTGCATAATCGTGATGCTCTAAAGAACTGATTCTTTACTATATTTCTGAACATGAACCTAGGATGCATACTATCATATGCTAATATAGATTTTTCCAACAATCTTTTCTGAAAATTACAGTATCTATAGTACCATCTCCTGTTTTTTCAAGGCGAACATCCAAAGAATCTATCTTCAGATCTGAATATGCCACATTGACTTTTAAAAAATCTATTGTATATTCCAAATAGTGCACAAATTGATTTAACTCCTCTACTAATCCCGCCCATAAAATAAAAAACATCATCCACAAAACGCACATAATATACAAGGTATATTTTCCATCTGTGGACTGTATTGAAAATGTTCTGATGCTCCCAAACAGGCAAGAATCAAATTTGCAAAAGAATTCGCACACAGTGTTCCCATCGCAATGCCCTTAACTTGTCTATAATAAAAATTTTCATGCATAAAAATATTACTTAATATGCAATCCAATAATATAATAACTTGCTGGACCTCTTCCTCAGTCAATACCGACAGATGTCTGGCATAAGACTGCACAGCTTCTAAACCATAAGCTTTCTCAATCATATAACCCATGTAGAAAATGGGCTGTGTCCCTTAATACAGTATCAAATACTGCTAAACACTTCTTCAACTTGCACTCAATGTTTAGAAGTACTTGATACTGTATTAAGGGACACAGCTCATTTTCTACAAGGGTTATACGATTACTTGGGGTCTAATACAGGGCACAAGGATTTGAGTTTTGTAACCATGGATGTGACAAATTTGTTTACCGTAATTGAGAAAGCTTATTGAAATGGAAAATACACCTTAAATATGTGCGTTTTGTGGACAATGTTTTTATTTTATGGGTGGGATCAGTAGAGGAGTTAAATCAATTTGTGCACTATTTGGAATCTACAACAGATTTTTTAAGATACAGTGTGGCATATTCAGATTTGAAGATAGATTTTTTTGGATGTTCCCCTTGAAAAAACAGGAGATGGTACTATAAATATTGTAATTTTCAGAGAAGATTGTTGGAAAAATTAGCATATGATAATATGCATCCTAGGTTCATGTTCAGAAATATTGCAAAGAATCAGTTCTTTAGAGCATCACAATTACGCACTACAGATACCGATTATGTCAATGAATCCACTGATATGCAAGAAAGACTTAAGAATAAGGGATATACGCAAAGGACTATAGAGCCTGCCCTTGAACGGAGTAATATTGAGAGAAAGGAGAGAGGAAAACCGTGGTTCTCAAAGAAGAATAGTAATGAGAATTTTTGTAGAGTAAGTAGAATGGAAGTACCTGTCTGGGTGAATTTATGTTATAGTAATAATATACAAGGGGTGTGTGACATCATAAGACAGAACTGGGGGGTATTACTAACAGATGACCGCTTAGGTGGTATCTTAACTGATTCACCCGGTTTTGTTTTAAACGAGGCAAAAACTTAAAGGATCTTTTGTGTAATGATAGACAAGTAACATTACTCGGTATACAGGAAGACTAGGCACTTTTTTCATGCAGACATTGCAAAGCTTGCCAGTTTATTAGGAATAATAACACATTTGAACATCCGTTAACAGGCAAAAAGTATTCATTAAAAGGGTATGCAGATTGCCACACAAAAAATATAGCGTATTTAGCTGATTGTGTTTCATGCCATTCATTTTATGTAGGCAAGACCAATTGTAAATTAAAGGAAAGAATATTACAACACGTCAGCTATTCATAATAGGAATATACATAATGCATTGTTTCAGCATACAAAATGCAATGAGAATCATTATTTTAATTTTATGGTTTTACAAGTGATAAAAGTATCAAAAAGGGGGAGATTCGGTGAATGAAATGGAATACAATGAGACTAAATGGCTTATTGAATTAGGAGCCGACAAGCTTCCTGGTTTAAATGGGGTTGTTCCCCTTAAACCAGCCTTGAAGAAAAGGCGGGTAGTTTATTAAATTTTGATTGGTGCTGAATTGATTTAAATATACCTGTGTGTATTTATGCACTGTAATGTCCGAGGAAAGGTTTTTAACCTGAAAGCGCTAACATTGTTTTTGGATTTCTACAATAAATCAATGTTTTTACAGCCTGGTGTTCCAGACTTAATCATTTTCATTTTTTGGTTTTTAAACTTATGAGTCTGGACTTTGGTGTAGTAGGCTTACTTTTTTGCATTTAGTAACTGAAACATCTCTCTCCGAGTTAGGAACATATTTGTAAAGATTCATGGCACTTTTTAGAAAAAATTAACCAACTAGAGTACAGTAACAGTTAAACCTTTGACACTATGGACGTTAAAAGACTTCTATACAGTTATTCCTCATGACTTGGGAAGTTGGTGGTTTTTGGAATATTTATTTAATAAGGGGTTAACACAAGAAATTGACATTTTTGAAAATCTCAGAAATTGAGCGTTAAAAACAACATTGATTTTTGACAAAGAATTTTTTCTTCAACATTCAGGTGTGGCCATGGTTCTGCCTGTGGTGGGTTGTTCGCAAATGTTGTCATGACCAAGTGGGAATACATCCACTTGTTTGCATCTGAATTTATGAAGTCCTGTAAACTCTATCTGCATTTCCTAGATGACAGCTTTATTGTTTGGGATGATGAGCAATTTACTTCAGGAATTTCTCATCTATAATTAACCAGACCACTCTTCTTTCAGCTTTTCCCAGTTAGGGGTTGCCACAGCGGATCACCTGTCCACTCATGATTGGCAGTGGAGTTTAATGGTGTTGAGTTGCCAGCCCGGCGCCCAACCTTCCACAGAAGGGCACACACTCGCACCTAGGGCCAATTTAGTGTGTCCAATCCACCTACAGCATGTCTTTGGGATGTGGGAGGAAATCGGAGCACCTGGAGGAAACCCACGCGACCACAAGGAGGACATGCATACTGCACAGAAGGCACCCCAGCTGAGAATCGAACCGGAGAACCTCTTGCTGTGGAGGCAGCAACGCTAACCGCTGCACCACCGCGGCATATTAACCAGACCACTGAATTCTTTAAATTCTTTTTTGTGGCAGATGATGACAATATCGTTTTTGTTTTTGGACATTTGGTTTTATAAAGATTCCATCAACAAAAAATTTGAAAGCAAAGTTGACAGGAAACCTACCTTTTCAAACATGTACCTGGATTATACCAGCTCCCACCCCCATCACCAGAAGCATGCTGTTGTTAAGGGACAGTTTGGTAGAGCTGCAGGCATGGTTTCTGACTTTGAATTTTTCTTGCATGAATGTGAGCACATTAAAATGTATGTTTTTGGCAACAGAGTACCCTGTTAGATTTGCTGATTCACTGATGTATGAGATGATTAACAAGAGTGTGTGGCCATTTTAAACCCATTTTACAGCATGCTCACCCTCAGGAGCCTGCCAATACTCCTGATACTACTGTGGAGTTGATGGACCAGAGCATAATTTTGTATAATATTAATTCCTATACTGGCCCTTCCAAAAATGCTTGCAAGACTGATGTATTTGTCGTCAGTTTATTACCCAGTACAACATGGCCAATAACATGATTAGAGATATTCTTTATAAATATTGGACTATTTTGAAGGATGATGACCATGCTGCTGGTAAAGCAGGAGAAAAGCCTCTCATTACCTTCAGAAAAGGGCAGAATTTTAAGTACTTGGTTGAGCATTGTGGCACTTATAGCAGGAAAAATTGTCTTACAAATTTTAAGATGTCTACATGTGGGAGCTGCTCTATGTGCAAATCTATTATTTGCTGTGAGCAAATTAATATTAATGGTTTTAAGTTTAAGATGTGTATAACTGCCTTACCAAGAGAATGTTGTTTATGTTGCTTTGTACGAGTGTTGTTCAGTCTATTATATATATGGAGACATAACATTAAGCACAAAAAAGAAAGCAATGCTTTAGATAGGCACACTAGCGCCTTTCCTAGACACACCTTTAAATTTTTAGAGAGGGTGCCAATGGATCTGCGTCATGGTCCCTTGCAGCTACTTTTAGAAAAACGAACTGTACTGGCAACTGCAATTAAATGCTGGTATAGCTGGCCAGGGCTTAACTGATTTACATCTATTTCCTGTTCATTAAAACTGAAGGCTTTAGAGAGGTAGTTTTATTTAAATGTTATTTCATTTAAGTAGTATTTAAAGTTTATCTGTGTTATCTATTTTTAAAACGTGTTTTATCACTTTAAAGTTTTTGCTTTGTCTAGAGCTTGGCAATCAGGTGATCATGTGACTTCTATCATGTGATTTTTTTTTTTTTTTTTACCATGTGACTTTTTACCTGCTATTTTAATGGAGTTAAAACTATATGGTTTTATATGAAAAGGTTTATATTTAATAAACGAAAGTGCTAATCCACCATTTTTGTATAGTTTTGCATTTACTGCATGTTTACTGGCTGTTGTACCTGTTGGAGTTTCTGTGGCCTGCAGGTTTCTTATTTTTATTGCTTTTCGCTTTTTAGTTTCTAGCTTCAAATCCTCACCAAACCCAGACAAATGTACACCACCACACTATACCAGTGTGTAAACAGTTACATAGATGCATCTGTACCCCACAGGACCAGGTAAAGGGCAAACCCAAGAAACAAGCCCATATGGTGGAACCATATCAACAAGCTTTATAATAAAAAGGAAAATAATTTTGACCAAAAGTAAGACTAGTGATTCCAAGAATGTTATAGCCCTTGTCACTAAAAAAAATTCAGGAGGTTAACAAAATCCAAAGCAACATTTGAGGCTAACTAAAACAGATATCCAAGCTAAAGAATCACAAAGCATTTTTTAAATTATGTTCATAATCTCAAAAGCACAATGCACTGAGCTGATTGCGAATGATGTTACTTACACAGAAGCTAAAGATATAGTGAACCTACTAGTCAGTAAATTTAGCTCCAACTTAACCCTTCTCCGTCCATCTGTCTGTCTTGTCCCTCAAAATATTCCTGAAACTGGCTCACCAACAGCTATCACAAAAGACAAAGCCCTAGGTCCTGACAATATGCCAGGACAGAGGCTCACACCCCTAACAACATTGTTCAATCTCAGCCTCCACACAGGTTTTGTACCAAGTGATTGGAAAAGAGCTACAGTTACTCCTTTGCACAAGGGAGGATCTTAAACAAGCCCAGGCAATTATAGACTCAGGTCTGACGTTATATGCAAAGCCATGGGAAGACTTATCATGGAACTAATCAATCAGAACATATGGAATCTTTAAACACTGGACCCAAACCTGGTAGATGAAGGCATACATTGACCTGGTCAGAGCTTCTGACAGAATTCCCCACTCAGGCATAGTAGAAAAGAAAAATAAACTGGGAATAAACCCGTATGTCACCCACTGGATTGCCAATTGGCTCACAGATAGGATGCAAATCAAAATAGGGGAAGTTACCTCCAGAGAGGATGCAAATCAAAATAGGGGAAGGTACCTCCAGAGAGAGACCAAACACATGTGGAGTCCCCCAAGGTTGTCTTGGGACCTCTCCTGTTTGTAATCTACTTTTCTGAATTACAAAATAGTACCAAAGGGCTCTGGCTAAATTTCCAGATGACTGCAAGCAAGCAGCAATCACTGAATCCCCAAATGACTTTGCTATCCTGCAGGAGGGTCTGTCCCAAATAACTAGTGTCAAAATCATGGACTAAAACTAAATATCGGAAAATACATTAAATTCATTATTGCATGCTTTGGGAAGTCATCTACCCCACGGAACTACCACATTGACAATACACCTATAGAACATGACACAGTTGTTTGGGATTTGGGAAATTATGTGGACAGTGATCTAGATTTTAATTAACATGTGTCTACTGTTGTTAAGAAAGTCCTACTATATTGCACAGCTTATAAACAAAGGGACTGTGCCTAGATTTAGGGACATTATTGTCCCCCTTTACTTAGCCCTCATTAGGCCAATCATTGAATTTAATGCCTCCTTTGGCACATATCTTTCTAGACACATGCAACTGGAATGCCCACAGATATATCTTGCTAAAAGGATACAAGGCCTAAACATGTCCTACACAGACAGACTCAAAGCACTCACTTTACTATGTATCCTACAGACTTGCTAAGAGGTCACCTATGTCTAGCAGAAAGGAGCCTCTGACCCATTACCATACCTCTCAACCTGGAAACATCAAAAATCTGGACAAGGCCCATGAAAAATAGCTACAAATCTACACACCGATTAACATAAAATTTACATACATAATTATGTAACCCTACCCACTCCAATGGAATTGCGGGATACTAACTTTTAAATGCAAACTGAAGAACAAACAAACAAGATATGGCACCAGAATCCCCCTGCAGCCATCCAATGTCCCATTACCTGGCTATTTCGCCCCATTTACCATAAACACTAATGTGTGCATACTGCTTTACTTCTACAATGATTACTTGGATTTTATTTTTACATTTTATAGCACAATGCACAAACACCAATAATCATCTGCTAAACAAACCAATACTGTCTCACAATTAAAACTTATCTGCCCTTGAAACTCACATTCATTGAAACAGCACTGAAACCCACACCACATCCAAAGAAAATGCATCTGGCCAGTGGTGGATAAACATTACCTTTGGGCTGTTTTCAAATCATAGGCCCCTTGCACACAAAAAGTACAGTTGTGTACACTTACCATAAATGTAGATGTTAAAGTGTATTCACTGTTGCAGTCATCACAGGAGGGTTATCCTTGCCAGGGTAGCCCTCGGCCGGCCCGAATACCAGAGACTTAGTATTTCTACTTCGGTTGCTGTCGCTTGAGGACTGACATCAGGTCGTCAGTGGTATAAAGTAAGGCAGCAGACGACATTACATCAGTTTTTCTTGTGCTAACCTGTCAGGAGCCCCCAAAGTAGGAGGCCAGATTCTGGTGGAAGAACCCCACCACTGGAAAATAAATACCAATATATCCCTTGTAAGGAAAGGAGAACAAGGAAGAATGGTAACAAAAGGAGAAAGAAAGAAAGAGAAAAAAAGAGGGATGGAGGGAGAGAAACCAGGACTGCAACAGTGAATACACTCAAACATCTACATTTATGGTAAGTGTACACAACTGTACTATGTTCTTCGTGTTTCACTCTTGCAGTCATCACATTTGGGTAGCTTCCCAAAGCTGAAGAAATGGGTGGCGGCAGTCAAGGAAGTTAGAGGCTGGCTAGGATGCCCTGCAAGACTGCAGAGGCAAAACCTGCTCTGGATTTGGAGAAGAGAGGCAGGTGATAATGCTTGGTAAAAGTGTGAACAGATGTCCAAGGTGGCAGCCTTCAGGATGTCCATGGTGGGGACTCCTCTGAGGAAAGCTGCAGAGGTGGAAGCTGCTCTGGTGGAGTGTGTCCTGACCCCCTTGGGGGGAGGCTTACCATGCTGCTTGAAGCAGAAATGAAAGAAGTGTGCTATCCATTTGGAAATGGTTTGCTTGGAGATGGCTTGGCCTTCTGCCCCTGTAGCAAAGCTAACCAGCAACTGATCAGACTTTCTGAAGGATTTAGTCCTGTCCAGATAGTATCTGAGCTGTCTGTGCACATCTAAAAAGAGTGAATAATCCTTTCCTCCTTGTTCAGGGGATTAGGAAAGAAGGTGGGCAAATGAATGGATTGGTTAAGAGCTACACTGGACATCACATTGGGCATGAAGGATGGGTTAGAGGGACACCCGGTCTGCATGGAAGATGAAGGGTTCCACAGTGTTTGCAGCTCAGAGACCCTTCTGGCTGAAGTGATGACCAGAAGGAATACTCTCTTCCAGGAGAAGAGATGTTAGCTCTGCAGAAGAAGCTGGTTCGAAAGGAGGCAGGGAGAGCTTTTCCAAAACAAAGTTAAGGTCCCAAGCTGGTGTTGGTGACCTTCTAGGGGGCATCAAGTTGCTAGCCCCTCTGAGGAACTTAAATGGAAATGGCTTTTGTAAGGCTCAAACAATGAATAACTACATAAAAGTGTACACACCAACTGCGACACTATTGCACTACTCTACACTAAGGGCCCGATGACTGATCGTTCTGGCATTGAATAAAGCCCAGAAGCGGCAACGGGGGACATCGTGGTCTGAGCCTAGACAAGTGATGCAGTAAGAGTGGAGTGGAAGTCTTGGTGTGGTATTTGCTTTCCCACAGGCAAGACAATTAACTTTTTCTGACATCGGTTACTGCAAGAAAAAAGGATCCCCAACAGGGAACTTAACTTTAGAAGACTTCAACATGGAAACAAAAACTCAGGTAGTGGCTGACTGGCACTCGTGTGAATTGCTTCTGCTTCGGGCTCCACGGCAAGAAAGACTGATGTAATGGCGTCAGCTGCCTTACTTTATACCACTGACGACCTGACGTCATTCCTCAAGCGACAGCAACCTATGCAGAAATACTAAGTCTCTGGTATTTGGGCCAGCCGAGGGCTACTCTGGCACGGATAACCCAAATGTGATGACTGCAACAGCGAAACACGATGAACATTCAGAAACATACATGTGGTCTTTGATGCACCTTCATGACTTTATAACATATTCCTTGTATAATACAGCACACTTGTTAGAATTAGAGCGCATTTTAAATTTATTGTTTGAACATTTTTCCAGTAGGCAATGAAACAAAATGCATGAACCAATAATGACAAAACTGCCCAATTCAGAACATTCCCATTACAAAAGTCTACTTCCACACAAACAAACAATAAAAATAGAATGACAGTGTAAGCCATAGGCATCTTGTACAGCTTCTTGCACTTATTTTCAATTTCAGTTTTTTTTTTTTTGGGGGGGGGGGGGGGTAGGAGAGAAAAGGCCAAAAACCAGGAACACATTTTAAACATTACTTGTATAATTTTGGAAAGTTGCTAGAATAAAATGTTATGTTACCACCATGCATTTCACTGCCAAACTTGAACCCAGGACCCTGTGCACTTCAGTCAGAGCAACATACCACTACGCCAAATCATTAGTTTCCTGAAGGATAGGAAGACAAACTTAAATGGCTATCATTTAGTGAATTTTTCTCACTTCTCATCATAGCTCTCGACCTCTTAGCACAAAAAACCTGGACAAAGTCAATAATGGGGGAATACAGCACCAAGAGAGAGACAAATTTCAAAAATTGATCTTGTAAACTTAAAAAAATTCCTAGAATAAAAGGTTTTGTGTTACCATTTATTTTCTGAAGAATATGAAGTCTGAAATTCAAATGCCTGTCACTATTTAGTGAATTCAATCATTCAGTGATCTCCCACAAAAATCCTGAAAACCACAGATTTTATGGAGGAACAGAACAAAAATAAGAGGCATAAATTCAAATGTGGTGGTGGGCAGGGGCTTCAGGCTCTTTTTACCTGTACCGAAGGTACAGGGTTTTGAGAATGAGTACCTTTTACCCACAAGGTGTATTCCCCTGGGACATTTTCACACAGACAAATACCTGAAAAGTCTGCAGTACTCACTCGCATATTCAGCACAGCTCACAATGTTTCCAACAGTCCCGCTCGCTCTCTGCAGTACGGCATCATTTCCAGCAGTCCTTTCCACCCTAATCCCATTGCAGTGCCCAATCCTTTCTCGCTCGCACATGCAGCATTGCAGTACCCAATCCTCTCTCTCTTGCAGATGCAGCAAATAAATGTTTCCAACAGTCCCACTCACGCAGATGCAAGTGCAGTCCTTTCCACCATTCAAAAAGTCCTACCTGGTTACGTTCGCAGATCCAATTCAACAGCTGGAAGCCCATGAGCTCAATTCCGACAGGCTGATGGAGCTGACGTCATCGCACACGTGATTATGTCAGCTCAAAAAGCGAAAAAAAGTTGAGAAAAATTCGGAAATGAAGGGGTGCCACTTGGGAATCATGGCACACAATTATTTGGACCCCAAAACTCAGTAAAAACTGAGTAATTTGGGACAGTTGAGAGGTATGCCCATTACTCAGATTTACTGCACAAAAGCAAGTCAAACTGCATCAGAAATGCTCAGTCCATGGATCTAAACCTCTACTACATCAACAGCACAGTTTGAAGAGGCAGGTAATTTCTTGCAGACAAAACTTCTGCTATGGAACAGACTCCCCATCCGCATAAAACAAAGTTCATCCCTCTCCACATTCCAGCACAACTTGGATCTATTGATGGAGAACAGAAAATTTACCCAAGGACTGACACCTTTACTACTAATGTTCAGGGGCAGCTCCTACATGCTTTACCCCATGCATGGTTCTCCTCAAATTTCTATGGTTTGATCCCAATTATGCTTATTAGGGGCAATATATAATTAATCAACAATGGGATGGGTAAGGCCAATCTCAAACCAAATGGGACAACTTCTTTCATACAAAATCGGCTAGGAAGGCAGCCAGCCAGTACTTACTATGAACTTATAAAGGCAACTGAAGGAGTAGTGTCTTTGACAGTGTTTAAGGTAAAGTGTGAATAGAAAAGGTTTGTTTTTAATGACAGCAAAATATGTAAAATCTGTGCTAAAACTGAATATTAGCAGGGCTGCATACCAAATATACTTACACATTCTAAACAGGCTCTCTGGAGGCCTGCCTTGAAGTAGAGGGCACAGATTGAACATTCAGATAAGAAATGAGGACTCTGACGATATAGGTTCATAGATAGATATTAGGCTATCTGCCCAAAGGCATTTATAGCCTAGCCGGAATGTGTTGGCTTTTGCTGCCCCCTTAGATTAGTTCCCTGTACCTCTGTCCAGCAGAGCCATTGAAGTGATCCCTGGGGTAAACTTTCTGTTTCCCATCCACTCGTCAAGGTTTCTTTTGAAGAGGGTTAAGTGAGGAGTTCTGCCTAATGTAGACTGGAATCTTGTTCCAGAGCATGGGAAGTCTCTGGGACAGGAATCTAACCCTCCAGCACGTCCTACTTATTGTTGTGGTGAGTTTAAGATACCTGGAGTGTGTGGCTCAAGGGGATATGGTTTTCTTTAACTGGAGCATGTCCATCAATTCTGGGTTGGACATGGCCTTGTACATCAGGCAGAGATCACCTCTGAGTAGGTGGTATGCAAAGTACAGCTGGAGTTTCTTCAGTTGAGCTACATAGGGCATCTGCTTGAGGTCAGTGATCCTCTTGGTGAGGTACTTCTGTGGTCTTTCCAGTTGTTGCAGGTGTCTTGTAAGGTACATCCCCAAATGGGGCATTGTACTCTATGATGGGTCTGATGAGTGATGAGTAGAGGGGCACAATTACCTTATTTGATCTGGATGCGAACCCTTTTGTGATTAGGTAGGCCACATAGGATTTTCTAACCACTTTGGCAATGTGATTATCAAATGAGAGATTACTATCTATTTGGGTCCCCAGATCCCTTATTACGTCTTCCGTATTTAGGGGACTACCAGTTATGTGGTAGTTTGTGGGTACTTTGTTTTTTCCAAAGAGGATGACTATGCACTTTTTGGCATTTAGCTTGAGGCCATGGTTTTGACACCAGGTATTTGTCTCAGTGAGACCCTTTTGGAGGATGTCTGTGTCAGCCAGAGTGTCAATTATAGCCCCTAGTTTGCTGTCATCTGCGAACTTGTTCAGCCATAGTTCTCCTGTGCTTGCCTGTACCTCTGAGAAGTATATGCCGAACAGGAGGGGTCCTAGAACTGAGCCCTGGGGAATGCCACTTGTAACCGGTTTAGAGTCAGACCTAGCTCCCGCAACTCTTACCATGTGGGTTCTGTCCGTGAGCCAGCTGGCAACCCATCTTGTGACGTAGGGGTTTATGTTCAGGCTGGTGAGCTTGTCTAGAATACCCAAGTGGTGAATGGTGTCGAAGTCCTTTGCGAGGTCCAGGTAGGCTGTGTGGACCACCTTTCCCTCGTCTATAGCCTTGGTAACTGTCTCAAGAAGTTCACCAGGTTTAGGAGGCATGATCTGTCCTTAAAGCGAACTGGGTAGGGTCCAGTGTTTCGAGGTTCCCAATGTCTCCGTTAATGAGATCCATGATGATGTGCTCCATAGCTTTGCAGACCAAGCTAGTCAGGCTTATAGGGCGATAGTTCCCGGGGTCCATTGCGGCTCCACCTTTGTGGAGCAGAATAACTGTTGCTGTGCGCCACTCTGTGGGCACGTAACCTGTGGAGATGCTGAGTTTAAACAGTGTGTCTAGGTGAGGGGTTAGTTCATCTTTGAGCTCGTGTAGGACGCAGCCTGGGACACCGTTCGGTCCCCACTAATGCTGTGTTTTTGGCTTTGGAGAGGGCTGTTTTAACCTGAGTGTCTGTGATTTCAGGGGCACTACATTCTTCTGGTATAGTTATGGGCCCTTTTGGGGGTGAAGTCTGCACTGAACCTGTCTGCCAGGATGTTTGCTATATCGGTCGGTTCAGTGCATTTTGTGCCATTCTGAACTAACTCAGAGCAGATCGGAGAATTGCCACTTAGATTCTTGACATAACTAAAGAATGCCTTGTGATTATCTTTTGAGTCCATGGCAATTTTTCTTTCGAAGCTAGTCTTGGATGATTTTATGAGGGAAAGTAGTTTCTTGTTGATACTGATCAGGGATGTCTTCCCTTCTTGAGATTTTACTCCCTTCTGTACTAGTTTCCTCCTTCTACTGTATAGTTTGTTTATGGCAGGGGTCCACCAGACTGGTTTCCTTTTCTTGGAGGAGTGAGTCTTGGTTTTGTTTGGGATAGCAGGATCCATGCATTCTTGTAGGTGACCGTAGAGTGCATTAGTAAAGGATTTTGCAGCTTGGACAGTGTTATCCTTTAGCATGGTGGCTTTGAAACTTCCCACCTCGATCTTAAGTAACGTGAAGTTTGCTTTTGAAAAGTTTTTCATGGCGGTTTCTTTGACTGGGGGAGGTGGCGGAATGTGGATATCCAGAGTGATTAGCTTATGGTCAGATCTAACCAGCGAGGGGTTGACCTCCTGTGTGGAACACCGGTCGCCAATGTTGGTGATGACCAGGTCCAATATGTTGTCACCTCTGGTGGGGGTGTTGACCAGTTGATCCAGAGCGTTTGAGTTTATAAATTCTAGGAATTGTTGGCAAGGGAGTTTATACTTGAGTAATTCTCCCAGTTAATGTTTGGGTAATTGAAATCACCCAATATCAGGTGTTTGGTAGGACCTTTAGGTTTCTCAGTGTTTCCAGGAATGCGGAGTGGGGGTCCTGGGACATGGTGGGTGATCTGTAGCAAGCTATAATTTGAATAGCAGTTTTGTCCATTGCTAGTTGCATGTGGATGACCTCTGAAGCATCGTGCTGTGCCACTAACCTGGAGGTGCGGGTATCCTTGATGAATATGGATACCCCCCCAACTTTTGTCTTTCGGTCTGGGTTTTGTGGCCGAAATGTATGGTATGAGTTGTAGCCTGGTAGTGCTGGGGTGCTCTCTGGAGCCTTAAACCAGGTTTCTGTTACTGCACATATATCGATTTTCTCCATACTAAGGAGTGCCTCGGGTGCGTACATTTTGAGGTTTAGACTTCTGGCATTGAGTAGCATTACCCTCAGTTTTTTGTTACTTGTGCTATTTACGGTGGTGGGTTTGTCTTTTGAGCCTTGCCTAAAAAAGGCACTATGGGGGTGGCAAGAGCTTTGGCCAGTACTTGGAAGCCTAAGGGTGACAGGTGCAAGCTGTCTCTAGCGAAGCAGCATGGCTTGTCGAGCATGTCATCCCAGGCTGACAGACACTGGACCCCCTTTGAATGACACCAGAAGCTTAGTCAATTGTTGAAATTGATCATTTTTTCTCTATACCGTGGTATCATTCTTGGTGAGGGCAGGATGCTACTCAGGGTCAGGATCATACCGGCCTGGGCTACGTGATCAGAGAGCTCCTCCATGTCTCTTTTCATGTAGTCCAGGGAGGTACGGCTCAGGTCATTTACACCAACATGAACAATGACAGTCATATTTGTACTTGTTCCGTAGTGACCTGAGTGCTTGTGTTATGTGGCGGATCCTGGCACCCGAAAGGCAGCTAACAGGAACCTTCTCCTTGTTCAGCCTAGTGAGTGGGACGTCAGTGTGCCTGACTACAGAGTCACCTATTACTAGTGTGTTGGGTATGTTATTTTGCCTTAAGGGCTGTGATTGCATGGCACACTGGTTTTGTGAAGTATGTGTTTCATGGTTTGTGTTGGGAGGTGGAGGTTGCTTGGATGTCTGCTTTGCAGGTCTCTGCTGCTTTTGCAGATTTTTATTTAGAGCCTCAGAGTATGTTTTCGTGTATTTATGTGTTTTTTTTTGCCGGTGCTGGTTTCATATGTCCATATGAGGACTGGTGGTGTGATGCAAGTAATTCCCTTCTCCTCTTGACTGCCTGGTCCAGTCTTGGGTTGAGAGAGCTTAGCCTCCAGTATGGCTGTATAATTGCATCTCTCACATGTAGTAGTGTTTGGTGGGAGGAGGAGAGGGTTCTCTGGGTACATGAGGCAATTGTAACATTGCCTCAAAATGCCCAGATTCACCAGTTGGACTGGAGAGTACACCTGAAACTGCCCTTTGGACATGCCTGGATAGGTACACTGAACTGTTTTACCGATTGGCTGGTAAGGTCAAATAAAGAGCCTTGTCTACAGTATAAGGGGTCTAGTGCTAAGGTTTATTAATGCAAGAGTGCCAGGATGAGAAGTGAATGGTTTGAGTGCTTAAGTTGAAAGTTTGTCTAGTCCCAAGGGAAAAACTGAAGAGTACACTTTGTGGAGCCGGGAATAGTTATACCGTAGCTAACAGACGCTGCCCAGCACGCAAAACCTCGCAAATGCGGGTTTTATAGCAGGGAAATAAGAGAGAAATGAACCCAAAATGGCCAATAAACTACTAATTTCTGGGCTGAAACCACTCCTCCAGGGACAGATGGGCTGTTCAAAGCTCCCTCCCTCACAGTGAACAGAGAAACTTCCTTCTATCCAAGTAAGGTATGGGCAGACACAGAATCTTCTAACAAAGCCCTGAATTCAGCACTAACCTGAAAACTGGACTATACTAGCTTAGAAAAGCAGGTAAACAAGTATTTGTTTTTTTGTTTTTTTTTTTTCCAGAAAATAAAGCAGATGCAATCAAAAAAACACTAAATGCACAGAAATGGCTATTACACGAGTGTGTAGCCTACAACAGTTAAACAGGTAATTTAAACACAAGAACGACTGTTAAAGTGCAGGCAGTAAAATAATGTAGCTGAAACAAGCTTTTTAAATTACAGTTACAGAAACTATAGAAAATTGGCGTTTTAGGCAGAATTAGTTAAGGCAGCAAGAAAATGCAGAAAAATGACAATCACTCTAAAGTCTCTCTGCTGCTGTAGAACACTGCAGGGCACCAGGCAGGAGCTTGCTGAGCTGTATACTAGCGCAAAAACCTCGCAAATTCGGGTTTTATAGCAATTCTCCTGTGGAAAGATGAATGTGTATAATAAGTATTCGCGTGTGTGTGTGTGGGGGGAGGGTAAGATTTCCCAACAGTGGAAACTGAACTATATCTGATGGTAAATGCTGTTTGCTCCTGTTATCTATACTGATTGATTGGCAACATTTTTTTTTTTTTTTTTTTTTACTTATTGGGGGAAGTAGAGGCATACAATGGGCTGATATAAGTTTTTTTTTTTGTTTTTTTTTTTAATTTTTATTTTATTCATCTATAAATTGAATAAATTCACTGCACTCAAGCCTCTTAACAGGGGTGATACAGGAGCATTATCTAGTTATGTGGCTGGTTCAGTTACACTGTAGGCAAATGAAGGCTAAGGAAATTAAGCTGTAGAATATAGAATGAAAATGCAGCTCATAGCCTTTTATCTTCTAATCTTCTGGACAATTAGACAAAATATGAGATACATTTGGGACATTCTTTCTCTTTGTGCACCTGCTTCCTTCCCGAATTCCAACCCTCTTTTTAACACCTTCTTTTGAATCATCACTTAAGACGTACGCAAACACACACTTGTTGAAAATAAATAAAATATCAGCATACTCCTAAGTTACAAACAGTACACATCACTTTATTTAAATATCATTCCAACACTACATAAATTGCTCAATTCCTTCCTTTCTTTAAATCTCATTTAACCTCAAACAAATGATCTTGCATGTATTCTTCCCGCAATTTCCATTTTTTTTTGGAATTTGTTCCTACCCTTTTCTAAAATGCTTATTTCCAGTTCTTTAATCTCTGTCTTCTTTCAGCTATTCCCTTTAGGGGTCACCACAGCAGATCACCTGTTTCCATTTCTTCGTGTCCTCTGCATCTTAATCTCTGTTTACTCTATATTACAAACATATTTGGTTTAGACTTATTTCCATTTTCAAGTAATTGCTTTTTCGGCAATCACCAGAATTAGACTTAGCACTGTGTCTAAGTGAATCATATAGTGCATCAGAGCTCAAAAAAAAAAATAAATAAAAATAAATAATTTTCTTAGTTGCACCTATTTGTTCACCTAATATTTTTGACAGTCTGCCAACTCATTACACTCCCAAAACAAATGTTCCCAGTTACCTCATGCTTCCACATCATACCTCCAACATTTGCCATCTACCTAAGGAAAAATTCTTTGGAGTCTGCTTGGGGTATAAAAAATACCTATGAAAGCACTTCCAAGCAAAAATCCTCTATACACTTTGTTACCTACTCTGGAGCCATACATATCCCTTCCCATTATTTCCTTTTTACTTGCAAATTGCTTATCCAATCTCTTTCAGCCTCCTCTGATTGATTCCTCTAGTCATTGTGCAATATTTTATATGCCCTTATTATCCTTTTTTTTTTAAACAAAATCTTCTGTTCTAAATTCAATTAAACATTCTAGAAGAACCAGTCTTTCACTTAGCATGCCCCCCTCTCTTTCTCTTTGCTTATACTCCAATATCAATATCGGACTGAGATGGCAGTCTCTAGCCTGCAGTCCAAATGTCTTCTCGGACTCTTCCCATTCTATTTACCTTTACTGTTTCAGTTATTTGCTCTCAGAACAGTGGTTCCTTTGCCAGTATTCTCGAATACCAGTTCCCTCTTGCCTATTCTCCGTACCCCTAACTGCAGTCATCCCCATCGGCAAATCTCTTTTCTCCAATCTCTTGTTGGCTTAGCTCAAAGAATACTTTCTGCTACTTCATGAACATAACATTCTGTATGGCTATTCTCAAAGATAGGCATCTGAATTCCCACTCTCCTTATTTCCTGTATTTCCTCGTTTCATCATCCCTTTCCACTTTGAATGATAGTTTTCTGCTTGTGTTATGTGTATGAGCCTTAACTGCGTAGATCTAAAATATTCCTTAAAACAGATAATCCTAAACCACCTTGTTCTGTTGGAAGGACCAACTTATCCCACCTGATCCTTGCCCTCTTCCCCTCCCAAATAAATTTTTTAAGCTCTTTATTACTGTCCAACTTCTCATCTAGTTGATAAAAATATGCCTGACCTATATATAAAACCGAAGTGACTAAACATTTCCCTGCTTGCATCTTGGTATCCATAACACAAGAGCTCCCAGTTTCTCAGTTTTTACATTATCTTTTTCTTAGCTGCCATAACAGAATCCTTTTTAATCTATACTCCTAAATACTTTTTATTGTGCCCCCATAAATATGGGTATTTCTGAACTAATTATGTGGTACATGTTTTCAGCTATAGCCTTTCTTTTACCTTCATTACATTTTATATCCCCAAAAGGCTTGACACTGTCAAAACATTCCACAACGAGATGTCATTTTCTGTTTATCAGGTAGAAAATAAAATTGTCTGGAAATAAAGTCAACTTTTCTTGAGTACCATACTACTTACATCCTTGAATTTCAGAGTCCCTTATTTTCTTTACTAATGGCTCTAAATATCAAGCAAATAAAGGGAAGCAGGACACCCTCATCTATTTCCTCTGTTGAGAGACAACTTGTTTGACAGGAACCCTCCCCACTTTAATTTTTTGCCTCCAAACCCTCACATTAATAAGGTTAATTAGTAGGGTATCAGGGAATGTAAACAATTCCAGTGCCCTATTCACAAGATCCCAGCTTACTCTGTCAAATGGTTTCCCTGTATTAAGACCAAACAGTAGTATTTTCTTATACTCTGCTTCCCGCTGGATCATCATAGTTCTACTAATGTTGTTGAATGTTTGCCTCCTTTCCACAAAACCACACTGATCTATATCCATAGATTGTGGCAACACCTTTGTCATTCTTTTGGCCATTAAAGACAAACACTTCACTGCTTAAAACTGAAATTGACCTATATGGAGTGGAGTCTGATGGGTCTTTACATATTACAGCCACCACAGCTTTCTTCCAGGATGTTGTGCTTCTCGTCCTTTTAAAAATCTTGAAGGTTTTAACAGTATTTTATTACCTTCTTCCCTCCTAGTTTCCAAGCTTCCACAGGAAAACCATCTACTACTGGAGACTTTCCTGCAGATTGATTGTACATCACAGTTTTTATCTCAACTGTTAACTCTCAAGCCTTACCAGTCTCTAACCTTGGCATATTAAATCTTCCATCTGTAATCTGATACACATTTTTCATAAAATCTCTGAAATACCTCATACTTCTACAGGATCTCTTGTTCTAGGCTCCCTACGATTGGCAACAACTCTTTCTACTTTCTGTTGCCAAAATCATGCTAAAACGTTTTTTGTTCTCTTAAGTTATCAAAAACAGCTGCTTAACAGCAATATTTCTAAAGTCATGCATATTATCCTGGTACTCCCTTATTTTCTCTTTAGCACTCTGCAGTTGTGCTTCCTCTTGTTCTGCAAGATTCCTCTCATTCTGCAATACTATAACCTTCATCAGCCACTCTACAAATACAGTAGTAGAAATGAAAGAGATTAACAGGAAATATTTAAAAAAGAAGTTATGTACTCACCATAACATTCCATATATGTAGTCCATCTTGCCGAACATTATTTTTATGTGGGTTCGGAGCCAATCCTCGGCTCAGACTCGGCCGCTTAGAAAGTCTGAAAACTTCTGATTGGCTCGTGGCTAATAGGTATCCCATGATGCATGCGCACATTCCCCAGATCTTGTTGGCTATTAGTCTACCAGAATCAGACATGAAAAGGAACAAAGGAAGAATAAACTGTAATAAAAGGAGCCCTTGTGGCAAAAACCAATGTAGAAAAGGAAAAACTGTATCCAGATCCTCTAGGAAGGGGGCTGGTGTGTGGGTTCGTAATAATGTTCGGCGAGATGGACTACATACATGGAACGTTACGGCAAGTACATAACTTCTTTATGTTATGTAGTCCTATCTCGCCATTATTACATGTGGGACAGCGGCCCTAGCATCTTGAATGGGTGGCTCACTGGAAGATACTCCTGAGTACCGTGGAACCAAACGAAGCTCTAACCCTGGCAATTAAATCCAATTTATAATGGGAAATGAAGGTATGAGGGGTAGGCCATGTTGCTGCTGCACAAATACTATCAATAGGTGCTCCTGGCTTGGAAAGCAGCAGAAGTAGAGAAGGACCTGGTGGAATGCACTTTGACTTTAAAGGGTAACTCCTTTACTTGAGAACTGTAAAAGGAAATACAACTAGAGATCCAGTTCAAAAGTGTAACCTTGGAACTGGCAAGCCCATTCTCGCCTCAGCAAAGGAAATAAACAGCTGTTCTGACTTTCTAAATTCTTTGGTCCAGTGGATCTAGAAACGTAGTTGCCTGTGTACATCCAATTGGTGGAATGTATACTCTGCTTTACTGGAGTGATTAGGGAAAAACACTGGCAATTCAATTGTTTGGTTTAAGTGAAATTGAGAACAGACTTTAGGAATAAAAGAAGTTGAGAACAGACTTTAGGAATAAAAGAAGTTGAGAACAGACTTTAGGAATAAAAGAAGGGTTGGTCCGGAGAGAGAACCTATCCTTGTGAAAAATTAAATATGGAGGTTTAACAGACAGAACCTGTAATTCAGAAACTCACCTGGCTGAGGTTACTGCTACCAGAAAAAGAGTCTTCCAAGAGTCTTCCAAGACAGAAAGTTCAACTGACAACTATGGGCTGATTCAACGGGTGGCAGAGTAAGTCTAGACAGAACTAGATTCAGGTTCCAAGGAGGAATGGGGTCTTGTACAGGAGGTCTTAACATCATGGAACCCTTAAGAAAGGATTTCAACAGTTTGTGAGACATAAGACTGGAATTATTAATCCCCACATGAAAATTAGATATTGCTGCTAGTTGAACTCTCAGTGTAGCAGCCGCTGAACCTTGGTGAAAGAGTTCAGAAAGAAACTCTAAAACAATAGTAATGGGAGCTGTACATGGATCAACTTCTCTAGTGTGTGCCCATATGGAAAATCTCTTCCATTTACTATGATACAATTTTCTGGTCAAAGGCTTGTGAGAAGAGGTAATAATATGAGTTACAGCTGGAGACAAATCATGAAGTCTGACTAGTGATGGAACTGGAGCAGCCATGCTGTCAGTTTGAGTGTGTGTAGACTGGGGTGAAGAGAACCTGATGTGTGTCAGGGTCTGGCACTGGGTCCAGAGTCCATGGGCAGTCCAACAGGTGAGGCCAGAGAAAAGGGAACTAAATCTGACAAGGCCAGTAAGGGGTGATGAGGATCATCTTGCTTCACAACAGCATTGCTTTCTGTATGACCTTGGTGATGAGAGGAAAAGCATAAAGGAGTCCCGGGGGCCAATCGCAGACTAGTGCATCTCTTGGAGACTCCCCCGGAGGGGGGATGAGAGAGAAAAAGGTGCTGCATTTGGTGTTGATGGGACTGGCAAAGAGGTCACAGCAGGGTTGTCCCCACTTGTAAAAGATCATAATGGCTATTTTCTAGTTCAAGGACCATTCGTGAGGTAATATTGCCCTGCTCAGCTTGTCCGCTATTATGTTGGAAGTTCCCGGGATGTGCGTTGCAATGAGAAAGCGTTGGGAAGAAATTGCCCAATCCCAAACTCGCCTGGCCTCTCGACATAAGGGTTATGATCTGGTCACCCCTTGTTTGTTTAGATACCAGATAACTGGCATGTTGTTGGCCTGGATAGGTATGGTCCCTAGAGGGAGAAAGTCGTGAAGTGCTTGCAATGCTAGAAGCACTGCCCTCATCTCTAGGACACTGATATGCAGATGGGCCTCCTGCTCTTGCCATGTGCCTTGGACAGTCCTGCCAAGATAATGCCCCCCACCCTGAGAGGCATCCGTGGTCACAGTGGCAACGGTTCGGTGCAGTACAAAGGGAGTCTCTGTGGTAAGATGACCTGTTTGAATCCACCAGCGTAGGTCCTTTTTGCAAGAATCTGTAATCAGGATCTGATTATGTAGAGGCAAATGCTGAAACGACCACTGGGATGACAGGAGCCATTGGAGTATTCTTATATGTAGTCTTGCTAAAGGTACCAAGGTTATGGTTGACGCCATAGTTCCGAGAAGCTGCAACACCACCTTCGTCTTTGACTCTTTGAAGGTGAAGTATCCTGTAAATTTGTTGCACAAGATTCTGTATTCTGTCTGTAGGTAGTCTGGCTGTCATCTCGACCGTGTCTATGTTTGCTCCTATAAAAGTTATAGATGGAGTGGGCAAAATAGAGGATTTTTCCCAGTTTATTGAGATTCCCAACTGGGAACAGAGCTTGATTGTGGAATCTCTCGATTGAATTAGGCAATGCCTGGTGGTGGCGGTCGAAAACCGCTTCCTCAGCGTTAGTGGAATATAAATGGAACCAAACGACAACGCTGATCCCCTATGTCTTGAAACACTCCGGATACAAGGAAAAAAAAACTCAGAGTAATAAAATCCAATTTATTGACCAAAGTTAAGCGCTTTCACTCGCTCGGATGCAAGCTTCTTCAGAACTACAAATAAAACCATTAACACTTCTCAAGCTTAAATAACTTCTTTGGCGCCAAAAATTGCATCATTTAAAGAGATAGACTTAAACTGCAACTTCCAATCTAACAGTTGCCAAACTATTGAATTCATGTACTATAAAAATCATACAGTAATACATGTAAACCAAGTATTAAAATATCAATAAAAATAATATGAATTATGAATTTGTTTATTTATACACCTAAAAGGTTATAAAAAGTGTATATGATAAAATAAATGAATCTTATAACATTGGTTTAATACTTATAAAATCTAGTGCATTAGAAGAATCTGTATAAAGTTGCCACCAGGTTTCTTTACAAGACAAAAGTCCCTTAGGGTCTCCACCTCGAGGATCTATAGTAATATTATCAATAATACCACATTTTAAACTGTGTGTGTCTCCACTTTGTTTAATATGTCTGTAAAGTGCATTGTTGGCATCTTTGGTCCTAATGCTATATAGATGGGCATAAATGCGCTTATTGAACTTCCGTTCGGTTTTCCCAATGTAGAATCCCGAACATGCTGCACATTTAGCCAAATAAATCACCCATCTTGTATTGCAATTTCCTTGTTTAAACTTAATGTTAGTCTTATATTATTTAATGTTATGTTTCCTTCTTCTAAAATAACGTAGCATTGTTTGCATCTACCGCACTTCGTAGTGTATTTATGAATTCTTTAGAAATAATGTGTTGTTCCAACAAATTTTTAATGTTACGCCCCATCTTATTGGCAAAAACTGGCTGAGGACCTAATGTTTTGACTAGGTCAGAGTCTGCCTGAATAATATTCCAACTACTAGTCATGATTTTTTTAATTTTACTAACATGTGGACCAAATTCTAAAATACACACTCTTCCAAAGTCCATATTTAATTTGTCTAAGTAGACTAGTTTGGATAACATTGGTATTATTTATATTACAATAGTTTAAACCTAGTAAAGAAGTGTATTTCTTATCCCATTCTTTAACTGTACTGGTGGTAATATGTGCTATCATTTTCTTATCATAACCCCTTTCACTAAATAATGTGATATAGGACACCTCTTCCAACATCTCTGTGTATGTAGAGGTCATCCTGATGGCACTTATAATCTGACCTCTAAAAATGTTCGAAAATAATTTTCTAGGATGATTGCTTGAAAATTCCAAATAGCTGTTAAAGAAGGTGTTTTTCCTGTACAATTTAGATTTGAAACATCCTTCACCCTTGAATATACAAGTGTCTAAATAGGGTAAACCTTCTCTGTTACTTGTATAAGTAAACTTGAGATATTCATTACTAGAGTTCAAGAAAACCAAAAATTGGTCTAGTGGCTCTATGCCTCCATCCCACAAGATATAAATATCATCCAAGTATCAGGAATAGTATTTTATATATTTATAATACTCGCAAGTAAATAGTTTGGTTTCCTCCCAGTCCAACATGACCAAATTTGCGTATATGGGAGCACAAGCTGCTCCCATAGCTACGCCATTGCATTGTCTAAAGTATTCCCCTCCATATTCAATATAATTATGTTCCAAGACTATAGACACACGTTCTACTATAAGACATGTTTTATCCCATCCTAGTCCACTATATTTTCCAACACTGATGGCAAAAGCCTCTATGCCTGCCTTTTCTGGAATGCAAGAAAACAAGTCTGTAACATCAACTGTAACAAACATTAAATCAGCATTCCATAAGGTGACTGGATATTTTTTCAAAAATTCCTAAGTCTTTGACTAGGTGTGATATTTGTCATACATGGGTTTGAGAAAATTGTCTATCACTGTCCCTAAAGTGAAGGTCTTGGATCTACTACTTGAAATTATTGGTCTAAAAGGGGGGCTCTCAATACTTTTTTGTGTACTTTAGGAATACTAACTATGGATGCAAGCACAGGATGTTCAACCTTGAGAAATTCATATATATCTCTGGCAATTCTTTGGTCTATATAGAATTCCTCTATATACAAGTCAATATGTCTACATGCAAGATTTATTTCATTCAACGATACTATCTGATAATTCCCTGAGTTATATAATATATCATGAATCACACTAGCATATTCTGTACTATCATACAAAACAATACCTCCTCCTTTATCGGGTTTCATGACTCGAATATTTTTGTTGTTCCTGAGTTCTTGCAAGCTCTTGTATTCATCATTAGATAAATTATGATTTACTTTGCTACCATTAACTTGGTTCTGTAACAAATACAATTGCCTAGATACTGTTTTATCATATACAGAAATAGTGGGATGCATAGGAGGCATATAGTAGCTTTTCTTTTTTTAACTTTTTCTGTTCGCAAGTGTTAATAAAGCTTTCTTCAGTGTTATTAAATACAATAGCTAAATTTCATTTCCTAACATATTTCTTGAACTCTGTAAGATTATCAACAAGTTTAGGCTTAGTAACAGGTATAAATTTCATCCCCTTAGAAAATAGATTAAAGTGGGGAATATCTATCTGAAAATCTGTGTAATTGTAAATTTTAAAATTTTGATAAGAATTAATTATACCATCTCTAATAATAAATTCTCTCTGTAAAGAATGGGAAGCGCTATCGATGTCATTATTATTAGAAAAGGTCTCTAATTTATTGCTAGTATTGGGACAAACTCCTATCATTTTACTAACATTATCTAATGTTTGCTCCTATAAAAGTTATAGATGGAGTGGGCAAGAGAGAGGATTTTTCTCAGTTTATCGAGATTCCCAAATGGGAACAGAGCTTGATTGTGGAATCTCTCGATTGAATTAGGCAATGCCTGGTGGTGGTGGTCAGGAGCCAATCGTCCAGGTATGGAAAGACTTTGATTCCCTGACGCCGCAAATGAGCTGTGACTACTGCCATGCACTTGGTGAACACCTGGGGGGCTGTGGTGAGACCAAAGGGCAGTGCCCAAAACTGGTAATGATTGGCTCCCAGCCAGAAGCGTAGGTAGCTCCTTGATGTTTTGTCCATCATTAAGTGGTAGTAGGCATCCTGGAGATCTATTGCGCACATCCAGCTGTCTCTCCCCAACAAAGGACAAAGGGGGTATGGATTGTAGAGTGACCATTCGGAACTTGGACTTCTTTACATGCTCGTTTAACCTGCTGAGGTCTAGGATGGGTCTCCAGTCGCCTGTTCTTTTTGGAACTAAAAAGAACCTGGAGTATGTTCCGAATCCTGTCTGGTCTGTTGGGACCTTTTGGATGGCTCTTTTTAATAGCAGCTTTTCTATCTCTATAGCCGCTTGATCCCTGTGACTGGGTGGTACATCTGGGATCCTTTTGGGAGGGCGTGGTGGATGGGAAAAGGGTATAAAGTAACCTCTGGTAATAATGTCTTGTAACCACTTGAGACAGGCAACCCTCGACGGCTCCAGATATGCACAGTCGGGTTCCATATCAGGAACGCTGATAGGGACAGCCACAAAGGGAATCGCGACCTCCCTGATTTTGTGGGCCTCCCCCACCTCTAGGGCGATGTCTACCATTATTTCCTCCTCCCCTGCCTCTGAAGGAGGAATCACCTTGTGTGTCCTGGAAAGGTCACTGTGATTTCTTGAACCACATTTTGCCGCTCTTCTGACCTTTAGGGCAAGGTCTAGAAGGAATGGTAACACGGACTCCTGCAGAGAGAGTCTTTCCTTCCTGCTCACACCTGGCGAGGGTATCTTTCAACTTGGGTCCAAAAAGAAAGGATCCGTCCACGGGAGCATTGGTGAATGTAGACTTGAAAGGCTCAGCAAAGTTGCATAGACGCATCCAGGAATGTCTCCCTAATGAGACTCCTGAACCCGCCGCCCTACTTGCACCATTAGCTGCATACGAGATCAGCTGCATGGAGGAGTTAACAATAGATGTGCGGGTAAGCCAACTGAGCAGACACTGTAGATGGGACTGCTTCAGTCGAGGTACCCTGAAGAGCATCTCCTAACTCCTTCAGGAGATCTCTCTGAAGACTCATAAAATGTGACAGTTCAGCAATTGGAGTGTAAAAGCCGCTGAAGAGAAGATACGCTTCCCGTACCTATCCACCGTTTGGGAACCCTTATTAGGTGGATGAATACAAGTCGTCTCTGCTTGCTCCTTCTCAGTGGCCACCGCTACCACCACCATGGCATCAACAGGTGAACCCTTAGATAAAAAACTTTGTCCTTAGGGGCGGAGAGAAATTTATTCAGCCTCCTGGGGACCGATTCCACGGCATCGGGAGTCTGCCATGCCTTCTGACTCACGAGATCTAGCAATTCATCAAATGGAGGAGACACCCATGAAGCTGAGGGTTGAGACCCAAAAGCCTTCAGGTACACTGACTCATCAGAAGGGGTAATGGTGGGCCAGCCACCTCTCTGCCTGAGGATCTCCAAACTTTCTGCAAAGGAGACATCTTCAGAGGATGACTTAGGGGACCCCTCAGATTCATCGAGGTCAGTGTCAGATGTGACAGACTCATCAGGGGAGTCTATATGCTTCCTCTTACATGATCTCGTCCCAGGGGGCTCCTCAGTGGGGTCTTCTGGGGAGGTCTCGGAAGATTGGGGACCACCCAAATGGGGGTCCTGAGACAGAGTCTCTACCATCCCGGGGAGAGAGGATGCTGAGACCGTAGTAGACACTTGAGGGAGTATATAGCATCGGTACTCCTAGGTGGTACGGATGAACTATCCAACATGCTCATCTTCACAAAAACAGATTTCTCCGGCTCTGAACGACGCCCCGGCTCCTAGGAGAGCGTAGGCGCCGATGGCTCCAAAGGAATCTGCTCAGAGAATGATGTAGGGTCCGAGCTCACTCAGGCAGATGCACCAAGAGGACGACTCTGCACCGAAGAGGTTTGGTTCCAAGTGTCCCCCTCGGGGCTGACTGAAGAGCTTCAGACCCTAGACACTTTGGATGGCGCCGACAGTGTCGGAGCGGGGCTCGGCTCCGAGACAACCACCCAGGGTGCTAGAGCCAAGGACACCACTGTAGTCGGTAAGACAGCATCGGCTCCAAAGGCCCAATCTGGGCTGGAGGAGGAAAAAGAGCAGGGTCGGTAACAGGAGTCTGCTCAGAGACAGAAATGGTCGGGGCCGATAAAAATTCTGGCAAGGCCAACAACTTAAGGAGTCCGAGCACCATTCTCTCGATGTCTTCAGAAAAACTCCTGGAGGATCTGGAGGACAGTATTGGAGACCTCGCTCTCTGTAATATAGGTGATTTTAAAGTAGGGGAGACCGGTGGAATGTCTGCAGACCGGCTCCTAATAGGACTGCTAGTGATCGGCACTGAAGCACTGGGTGCTGACACTGCAATGTCCATGTCCAGAATCTCGATTGGCTCAGAGGACAGTGGAGCCGAAGAGACAGAGGCCATCTCCGATTTAGGTAACTTCTGTGGAGGTTCAGAGACAGAAGTTGAGGCTGGAGAAGGCCTTTTGGAGGTCTTGCCCTTATCTTTACTGGAAAAATGCAACCTAGCAGAGGACGACGAACTATCTAGGTCTTCCTCGAAAGAAGGCTTTAATAATCCTTTTAGAATCAACTTATTCTTCCATTCCTGGAGCACTCTAGGACTAAAGGAATGGCAAGAGATACAAGTCTCGAAGATGTATGGCCCCTAAACAGTACACACAGATGCTATATCCATCAGTGATTGACATTTTTTGAGAGCATTTAGTGCACTTTTTAAATCCTGTTTATGCTCTTTATGTTCTTTCGACATAATGGCAGTCTCAATAGGCGATTGAAGAGAAAAAACAACACAATCACTCAACAAGAGAGGAACTAGACCCTCTACCTTAAACAGATCTAGCCCTATTTCTCACAATAAACAACCAAGGGAAGTTTTACTAGGTTCTCTAACATAAACGAACCTAGTGTAAAGGAAAGGGGAACAGACTAATACCTCTAAGTAAAACGGTTTAGTCAAACGCACACACTCACAGAAAGACACACAAAACAGGCCCAAAATTTTATAGCAGAAAGTCAAATCCAGAAAAAAGTCAAGTCCGGTTAAATTGACACAATAGGCTAACAGCAATAAGAAAAGCACTTCACGCGAAGTTAAAAACTTCTAACAAGCAGAATAATAAAGAACTAAATCACTTAGCCACGGCCAACCAAAAAAGCTTCCAACTGAAGACACGGCAAACGAGATCTGGAGAATGTGCGCATGCATCATGGGATACCCATTAGCCATGAGCCAATCAGAAGTTTTCAGGCTTTCTAAGCGGCCGAGTCAGAGCGGAGGATCGGCTAACCCACATGTAATAATGGAGACGAGATAGGACTACATAACATCTCCACTTTCATTTTCTCTCACTTACTAGCTAAAACTTCTAAAGGAACTACCATCTTCCCAAATAATCCTTGAATATTTTCCTCTACACATTCCTTAAATTCCTCTCTTTTTTAACAGGTAGGTGGGAGAGCACCAGAGTCTCATTCTTACTTCATTAACCTGCATTTTTATCTTGGTTGTTAATGATGCATGATCTGAAATACTTACTGGATGTGCATCAAAGCTTTCAATTAAATGCACATTTTCCTGTGAAACAATTTGTCTAGTTACCCAAACTACCGCACCTTGGGGAAATACAGAAATTCTCTCAGATTCCACTACTGAATTCATGTCTTCCATACCAAATATTTTGATAATTTTGTACAAATCTGTATTTGTTATATTTTCCCTTTTGGTCCCCCAGATACACCTTCACTTTGGCAAATCACATTGTAGTCCCCACTTATACAAGTAATATTCTCTGTTGAAAGTGGATTTCTCCCAAAATCATCTTAAACTCTGTAACAATACAATACAGACACGTAGATGCTTGCTTTTTAATTTAAGCACAGAAGAACAGGCATCTCTATCTTTTTTTTCAAAAAAAATGCTGATTTATCTATAAAACCAGCAGATAAGGGTGGGGGGATAGTGTTATTTAATACAAGTGACTATGATGAAGCCATGTTGGAGATGTTACAAGACACTAACACATATATTAAATATTGATGATGAACATTATAAAAATATTTGGAAACGAATATATGATGATTTATATGATGATCTTATGTGCAGACAGGTTGATCAGGAACTATATGCCTATTTTTCAGTCGCGTCCCCACTGATTCCCTATATAAAAGGGTTACCAAAGGTTCAAAACAACATTTTTCCACCCACAATGCGCCTTACTGTAGCAGGAGGGGGGGATGGATAACTGAGACAATGTCTATATATATTGAAACCAAATTAGGGCCTTTAGTGAGGAATATTCCTACCATCTTAAAAGATACTTAACAGCTATTAGAGGAATTAGATTGTGTTTCTGAACAGTTACTACCAACAGGCTGTCTATTGGTTACCTTAGATGTTAAGAGCCTGTTTGCATCCATCCTTAATGGATATGGAATGGAAACCATTAGGGATATTCTGAATGAAATGAGTACATTCAACAATAATGAACAGTTGTTGATTTGTACATTACTAGATATTGTCTTATCCAATAATGTTTTTATATTTAAAGACAGTTTATATTTGCAGAAATGGGGGGTTTCCATGGGCACCCCATGTGCGAATACTTATGCAAACCTTGTGGTATACTTCTGGGAGAAAGCGTTTTTATTTAATAGCATTTATTATTCACACATGCTCTTATATAGACGTTTTGTGGATATCCTTCTGATATGGCATGGTGATATTACTATGTTACATGATTTTGTGGGATATTTAGAATCCACAACAGATTTCTTGAAATTTATTATTATGTTCCAACTTGAAAGTAGATTTCCTAGATATAGTCATTTCTAAGGACATACAAGGTTGTTTATCCTCCACTCTGTATCGGAAGCCATGTTGGAAAAACGCTTTATTAAATTTCAGAAGTATACACCCCAGGTTTGTTTTTCCTAATATCGTTAAGAGCCAATTCCATAGACTAAAGAGGATTTTTGTAGGGACACCAGAGATCTATATAAACAGAATGTATGGAGAAGCTTATTTTTGGATAGGGGATATAGTAAACCTTTGCTCGATAAAGGAAACTGTTTTTTACAGATACTAATAATTTGGAGACGAAGACAAAAATGACTGGGGCTTATTGCAACAGATATAATAAGGGCACTAGTGTAGCATTTATTGCCAGGTATACAAATAATAGAAACATTGTCAACATAATTAAAAAGAACTGGCACGTTCTCACAGCTGACTCTACCATAGTAGACATCGTAGGCGAGTTCCCGAGATTTAGCTATAGGAATAGCAAGAATCTTAAGAGACTTATGTAGAGATCACAGTCTTGACATCAAAAAGAAAGAATGTAAAAATGAGCTGAGTTTTGGGACATTCCCTTGTGGTAGATGCAACATGTGTGAAGTAATAACAGATGTACAACTGTTTTGCCATCCTGTTTTGGATTATAGGTTTATACCTAAATTCTATGCTACATGTGAAGATAGCAATTTAATATATCTTGCAACTTGTGCTCTATGTCCTTGCTTTTGTGTGGGCATGACATCAAGGAGACTCAAATATAGGATTTATAACCATTTATATGATATCACAGACGTTTTAATCAACAAAATGCACTTGCAAAACATGTAGTTACCGAAAGAAATCATTATTTTAATTTTAGAGTGCTACAGATTGTAATGGCCAATAAAAGAGGAGGTTGATGAAACGAATTTAGAACTGATAAGAGTTATGCTGGATATTTAAATTGCGTGCACATATATATCCGTGCTTAAACAATTTTGTGAGTATCAAACCAGTGTTAGATGCACGATCGCGCAAATTAATTTAGTTCAATAGAATTTGGAATATAGATATAAATTATTTATATTTTTGTTCTTTATATGAAGCATAGTTTACATTCATATTTGTATGGACATACACACGGCTATATATATCATCTAATAGGGTTTATCTCAGAATATTTTATTCCATTTTATTTTTATTTCTATATATACATATGTATAGTTATATGTATTTTTATACATTCTCATGCCTTGTGGTTGATGTTTAGCACATTTAATGTAATGCATAGCCATATAAACTTAGAGCTGCTGAATAAATCTGGCTATAAGACATGGTATAGTAGATGTTTTATGGCTAATGTATGTCTAAATGCATAAATTACTTGATTGAAGCTGCATCCAGAGTTTAATAGGATGATTAATTAATTAACTGCTTTTAAGCGTTTCTAATAAATGCGTTGTTAGAGTATATATAGGAAGTAATAGTGAACTGTTTATGTAAAATCTGAGAAGCGTGCTTGTTGGCACGCAAAAGCGCTTATCTTTGTGTCAAGAAGAATACATTTTATTTTTATTGCATCTCATCATGGTGGTCCTACCTTGTTCGTTATATACATTGCTGTTTCTTTATTTGGACCTTTGGGCCACAGTTATACCTCTTTACTACTACTATACTAAACTCCTTAACAAGTTTAGGTGGAACACATGTACATGCCAGAGCAATCCTCCTCCCTTGCCAACAGTCCCTTACTACAACAAACTTACCATTATCACTTTTTTTTTCTTCCTTCACTATTGAGGCACCTCTAGGAGCTAGTAGAAGTACTCCCCTTTTCTTCTGTCCCGAATACTCTTCTGAATATCCCTCCTGAAATCCTCATTATCAAATTCACATGCTCCTTTCAAAATGTGTCTTCTGCACTGCCATTTGCACTCTGCATTTCTTAATGTAATTCAATACTCTTTTGTTGCCTATACCTGTGAGGCCACTCACATTCTAAAATATGAACTATGTAGCCATTCTGAAAAGAAGTTATTATTCCCACCTATTATATATGACAGCTCTTTTAAATACACATTTCCAACTTGTGATGCATCTACTACAAGGCAGGTTGATCTTTTACACAGTTGTTTCTCCATTTGAACCCATGTCATATTTACAAGACGTTTTGTTTTAACGAAAACCCTCAAAAAACACCCCCATAACCTAATAAACACACAAAAGTATGTACATCTTCATATAATGAAGTTTAACCCTCCTGACAGGAACAAATATCCCAAATCAACAGCTGCACCAAAAGGCATAAGCTAACCTTAAAATGAAATAAGGTTATCCATACTAAGACATGTTACAGCCAGTGCTCCTACTTACAATTGTTGTCTGAACCGGTCATACAGAGACGTGAAAAAACAGCTTATATACTTTCAGAAAACATTTTTGGCCTTCAAGTGCTCTGGCATTTACTGCTTCCCCCATGAAAATATAAGTACAAAATGTACAGCTGCAGACTTCAGTTCACACTGAACATCTGTTACAGGAAAATTTTTCATTACATTCAGTGTTCTCTTATTTACTTGCTTACACAAAGCAAAGTTATTAGATTAAGCCAAGGCCTAAATTAGAGACATTCACCTATGCAGAAGTAATAGAAAACATATCAACTCTACATATATTATAATCTGTGCACTTTTATACCCCATCTCTCATCTCAATTTAAGACTATAGCATAGGTTCATAGGTAGGTACTAGGCTATCTGCCTGAAGTCATTTATAAGCCTAGCCAGAATGTGTTGGCTTTCGCCGCCCCCTTAGATTAGTTCCCTGTACATCTGTCCAGCAGAGCGATTGAAGTGATCCCTGGGGTAAATTTCTGTTTCCCATCCACTCTTCAAGGTTTCTCTTGAAGAGTGTTAGCGAGGAGCTCTGCCTAATGTACATTGGAATCTTGTTCCAAAGCATGGGAAGTCTCTGGGACACGAGTCTATCCCTCCAGCACATCCTATTTATGGTTGCGGCGAGGTTTAGATCCCTAGAGCATGTGGCTCGAGGGGATAAGGTTTTCTTTAGGTGGAACATGTCCATCAATTCTGGGCTGTACATGACCTTGTCAGGCAGAGATCACCTCTGAGCAGGCAGTATGCAACAGAGTACAGCTGGAGTTTCTTCAGTCAAGCTGCATAGGGCATCTGTTTGAGGCCAGTGATCCTCTTGGTGAGGTACTTCTGTGGTCTTTCCAGCTGCTGCAGGTGTCTTGTAGGGTACATCCCAAATGAGGCATTGTACTCCAAGATGGGTCTGATGAGTAGAGGGACACAATGACCTTATCTGATCTGGATGTGAACCTTTTTGTGATTAGGTGGGCCACATAGAAGGATTTTCTAACCACCATTTGTGATCATCAAATGAGAGATTACCATCTACATGGGTCCCCAGATCCCTTATTACGCCTTCCGTACTTAGGGGACTACCACCTATGTGGTAGTTTGTGGGTACTTTCTTTTTTCCAAAGGGGATGACTATGCACTTTTTGGCATTTAGCTTGAGGACATGATTTTGACACCAGGTATCCATCTCAGTGAGACCCTTTTGGAGAATGTCTGCGTCAGCCAGAGTGTCGATTATAGCCCCTAGTTTCAGCCATAGTCATCCTGTGCTTGCCTGTACCTCTGAAGTATACGCCGAACAGGCGAGGTCCTAGGACTGAGCCCTGGGGAACGCCACTTGTAATCGGTTTAGAGTCAGACCTACCTTCCACAACTCTCACCATGTGGGTTCTGTCCGTGAGCCAGTTGGCATGCCATCTTGTGACGTAGGGGTTTATGTTCAGGCTGGTGAGCTTGTCTATAATACCAGAATGGGGAATGGTGTCGAAGGCCTTTGTGAGGTCTAGGTATGCTGTGTGTACCACCTTTCCCTCGTCTATACCCTTGGTAAAGGTCTCAAAGAAGTCCACCAGGTTTAGGAAGCATGAACTGCCCTTAAAGCCGAACTGGGTAGGGTCCAGTGTTTGGAGGTTCCCAATGTCTCTGTTAATGAGATCCATGATGATGCGCTCCATAGCCTTGCAGACCAAGCTAGTCAGGCTTATAGGGTGATAGGTCCGGGATCTGTTGTGGCTCCACCTTTGTGGAGCAGAATAACCGTTGCTGTGCGCCACTCTATGGGTACGTAGCCTGTGGAGAGGCCGAGTTTGAACAGCGTGTTTAGGTCCCGGGATCTGTTGTGGCTCCACCTTTGTGGAGCAGAATAACCGTTGCTGTGCGCCACTCTATGGGTACGTAGCCTGTGGAGAGGCCGAATTTGAACAGCGTGTTTAGGTGAGGGGTTAGTTTGTCTTTCACCTCTTGTAGGACGCAGCCTGGGACACCATTCGGTCCCACTGATTCTGTGTTTTTGGCTTTGGATGGAGCTGTTTTAACCCGAATGTCTGTGATTTCAGGGGCTCTACATTCTTCTGGTATGGTTATGGGCCCTTTTGGGGGTGAAGATTGCACTGAATCTGTATGCCAGGATGTTGGCGATATCGGTCGGTCCAAGCAGATCTGAGCATTGTCACTTAGATTCTTGACATAGGTAAAGAATGCCTTGTGGTTATCTTTGGAGTCCTTGGCAACTTTCCTTTCGAAGCTCGCCTTGGACGATTTTATGAGGGATCGTAGTTTCTTGCTGATACTGATCAGGGATGTCTTCCATTGAAGTCTTGTAAAGCTTTTTCAGTTTCCAGCCTTTTGTTACTTCAGCTGATATACTCCAACATTTTGTTTATTTTAATCAGCTCTAAGCAAATGTGTTTTGTTTTTTTCCCTTCTAGATTAGTGAAAGACATATCTTGCACTAAAGCTGAAGCTTGAACCACAATTTATTGAACATATGCAGAATTCTTCCCAGTCAGTGTTTTCTTCACCTTTTTTAGTTGATTTTCTTTCCACTAGTTTCTTCTGTGCTGGCATCCAGGCAATGCACTTACTAACCAGTAATTGAATTTACTAAAACTTGCAAAGTTACTGGCCCTTATCTTGGTTTCATTTTCACATAGGGGAAGCTGAAATTAAGCTGCTGATGAGTGTGCAGTCATCTTGGAAGTCCCAATGCCAACCCTCTTTTGGCAAAATAGCACATTTGTTTATTCGCTCTCCTTCACCAGTCAAAATTAGTTTGCCTTACAGCCCTATGCAAGCAATGGGTTGAATGCACTGGAAGTTGCACTATTATGAGGGAGTTTCCAAGTAAGGACCACCACCTATACACCTAAAGCACCACAGGCAGTCTTCTTAAAGGTCTGCAAGGAATGATCATGTCAGCACATGCCCCATGACCATGCTCACCACTCTCCCTCTTTGGGCAAGTGGACTCTAGCCCCTTACTCCTCTCGCATCCCAACACAACGCCTCCAGTGCTGGGGCTGCCAATCAAACTGTCTGGACCCTACTCAGGGCTCCTTCCTTCTGTGCCATGAAGCCTGATTTAAGGAGTTGACATTCTGAAATTGTTGTGACCTTCAGGATACCAAACTACTCCGGTGGTTCATTATTAACTTGTGAATTACTACTCTTAAGTATGAGCCACTATAATCCTGCAGTAAGAAGATTAAATATCTTGATGGACACACAGGTTGCCCAAATCATCTTAACCAGAGTGACAGAGTGGCCTAAGATGGGGATTTTCATCACTCATTTGGTTTAGGGCAATACACAAAGTTTGGAAACTGACACAGGGTAAATAATATGACTGAAAGACAGCACTTTGACCACGTTTATTATTGCCAGGTATTGATTTAGTATTGAATAAATCCAGTTAGGATTTTTTATTTTTGTTTTTATCATACTCTCACAGTAGTCTAGACAACCAGGCAGACTGGACAGGCACTAGGAAGACAGTAAAGTACACTAGTGTAAAATCGTACAATAACAGTAGATGCCTTTCTTCACTGCTGCATTACTCACAACCTAAGGGATCTCCTGCCTAGAATAGCCCAGTTTCTGGCCAGTTATCAAAGCCTTTCATACGTCTAGGTGTTGTACATACTTTTACAAGGCATAGGGCATAAAGCTGGTGTACAGATGTGCGCACAGAACTGAAAAAGCCCCAGGAAGAACAGAATATCCCTACGGACAGGGAAAAAATGTGCATCCAGAAGGAACAAAGGGAAGAAAAGCCCCTCAGCCAGGAGGGTAAGAAAGAACAGGATAGAGCACAAGGAGCAGGAGGGAGGGAGAGAATATTGCAACAGTGAAGAAAAGGGCATAGACTGTTTGCAGTACTCATAACCCAAGGGAAAGTATAAAAGCTGAAGCGGAAGTCTGTGCGGAAGACAGCACGGAAGAGCTCTCCAGAAATCCATACAAGACAGCTCTGGCCCTGGAAATAACATCCAACTTGTAATGATTAGAAGTATGAAGAATGGATCATGTAGCAACCTCAGGGATTGAAAAGGTATCCAACCCCTTTGCAAAAAGGGCCAGGGGAGGCAACAGCCCTGGTAGAAAGAGCCTTGACTGATGAGGAAAGGCATTTACCATGAAAAGAACAAAAAGAAATGGCCGTAGACATTCAGGAAGAGATGATTTGCTTAGAAACAGCCAAAGACCTGGGATGAAAGGAAACAAAAAGCTGATAAGATTTGGGAGGAACTTTACTTTTACCCCAATAATATCAGTCAACTATGCAAATCCAAGGTGTGAAAAACTTTCTTACTGGTGGACTGTGGAAAAGGAAAAACAGGAAGGCAGATGACTACACTGATTAAAGGCTACATAAACATTGACCACATTGGGCATAAAAAAGGGTTAGTACAAAGAGGCACCCTGTCTCTGTGGAAAACTAGGGAAGGTGGAACAGCCATGACAGCCTGTAGTTCAGAAACTCTCTTGGCTGAAGTGACAGCCAAAAGAACAGTCTTCCAAATAAAACGTTACAAGGAGACTGAAGAAGCAGGCTCAAAAGAAGCCAGAGTCAATTTTTCAAGTACAAAATTCAGGTCCCAGGAAGGCAGAATAGGCTTCATGGGAGGCCTGATATGAAGGACCCCTTTAAGAAGTTGCTTGATCTCAAATCTAGAGGCCAAAGGAGGAATCAAGGGCAGACAAGCAGAAACTCCTGACAGGTGAGCTTTGACTGAAGAATATGCTAACCCAGCATGGGGCAGATCATACTACATTAAACAGAACCAGAGGAACCTCCACAGATAGGGGATCCTGATGGCGAGAGACACACCAGACAAAAAAATCTTTTCCATCTGGACATACAGGATTTCCTGACCTCCTGCAGGACCCGAAACACATCCTCGGATAATAATTGCCTAAAAGGGATCAAAACCATCACCCACAGCATCAGTTGAAGAGTGGACAGATAAGAGACCCCTTATCTTGTGTGAGAAGATACGCCCAGTGAAGTAACTTGTAGTGATTGCCCCTGGCAAAGTGAGAAAGACAGGGGAACCAATGCTGTCCAGACCAAAAGGGAGTTACTAGCAAGATTTTGGGAGAGTCCTGCCTGATCTTGTGCAAAACCTGTAGTAAAAGAGGAAGGGGAGGGAAGGGGCACAGAAACATCCCCTTCAAGGAAAAGACAGGGCATCCACTTTCCAAGCCAGAGGACTTGGGACTCTGGAATAGAATAGAAAAACTTGTCTGTTCTGAGTGGAAGCAGAGAGATCTGAGGAATACCCCAACAATGGACAATGTCCATGAACACAGCTTTGTAAAGCATCCATTCGTGAGCTTGTGTGCTGGACCTGATCAAACAGTCTGCCACTAGGTTGTACTCCAAGAGAACATAAACAACCCGAAGAGTCACTTGGAAATGGGACAGCTAGATCCCAGACCTGAAGAGCTATTCTGCAAAGATAGGATCTTGTATCCCCCTGCTTGCTGACATACCACATCACTGTGGTATTGTCTGAGAAAATTTTTAGGGGCCTGGAATGAAAAGCCTGAAGAGCTAGAAGCACAGTCCTCAACTCCTTTAAAATGATGTTGTCTGACCTCTGATGAATAGGCCACAGACCCTGAACCTTGAGTGAGCCGAAGGAGGGCCCCCATTCTCTATCTGAAGCATCTGTAAAGAGCTTGAGTTGGGACTCTAACTTGGAAAGTAAGCCCTGGGTTGAGAGAAAGTTGACAAATCCAAAACTGAAGCTTGAAACAGGGAAAGGAGGATACTGGGAAGTCCATAGGTGGCAATGTTGCAACCACATTGACCCGAGATGCCACTGAAACTTTCTCATGTACAGCCTGGCCACAGGGTGCATGGGATTATGGAATCCATGAACTTGAGAAAGAACCCTGAGAATTCCCTGGCCATGAGTGAAGCCAGGGGAATAAGACACGGGATAAAAGGCAGTGAGACACAGGGCCTTGGGGGCAGGCAGAGATGCCAGGATGGGGATGGTCTGAAGCCTGCAATGAAGGAAAATATGATCCTGAGCTGGTGACAGAGCAAATTTGTGGAAGCTTATGGTGAACCCCAGACTCTGCAACAAGAAATAGTAAACTGGAGTTGCTGAAGCAGAGTGTCAGGGAAGCTTGAATGAAGATCGCCCAGATAAGCAAAGTTGTGAACTCCTCTCACCCTGCTAAAAGCAATGACAGAAGCAAAATGTTTGGTGAATGCTCTTGGAACAGTAGAGGCGCCAAAGGACAAAGCAGAACTGAAAATACAAGAAGAAACAAAGAAACAAACATTTCCAGAAAAGGGGGTGGATGGGAATATAAAGATGGGCATTTTTGAGATCCACAGAAACCAGAAAGGCAAGGGATACAGAAGGGGAAAGAGAGTCTAAGGGGACAACATTCAAAAGGAAAGAATCTTGAAAAAGGTGTTGAGCTGTGAAAGATCTAGAATTGGTCTCCAAGCATCTTCCTTCCTGGGAACAAACATTATGGAAAAAAAAACAAAAAAACTCCCTGCCTGTGCAGGAGGCAAAGTTTGAATGGTGAGCTGGACAAAAAAAAAAAAGGCTGCACCTCTGGGAAGACAAAGTTATTCCCAAGGAGGTTGAGGGATGCCCAAAAAGAAGGAAGGGATTTCCAAACCAAAAATGATTTCATTGAATTGCACTTCCCAATGCTTATAGTTGTGCTACATAACTAATTTACTACATTTTGCACAGATATAAAGCTTTTTTACTGTTTCACTGCATTCCTGTACTATTTTAACTGTATCATTGCCAAGTAGTGTTTCATTACTTTAATTGCATTTTTACCAAATTACTTAACTGTAAACTGCTTTTTTCATACGGAGAGTTATATTTTCTGTTTGTGAGTGCTCCCTCTCTGCTTTTCTGTGAATATTCTGTGTTCTAGTCAAGTAGCATTGTCTGGATACAGGCTTGCTGCAACCAGGCCTGGCTGTTTTGCTTGCAGAGATTCCTAGAACCCATTCTTGTGCTGGTAGGGGCCTGCCTTCTCTGTTTGTGAGATTAACAGGGCTGCCTGAACTTCTCTAGCACGAGTGTAGGTTTGGACATTAGTGCCAGTTCCTACTTTTGCAGAGGGGGCTGTAAAGCCATTCAGACCTTCCCTCAGGAGGTTGTAATCAGCTTTGGAGAAGTTTTTTTGTTTAACCCTAGCTGGGGGGGGGGGGGGAGAGGGGGTCAGGGGAGATGGTGACTTCAAAGGTGACTGCTTTGTGGTCTGATCTTACCAGGGATGATGACACTGCTGGGATGCTGCAGTTCATAGGTGTGTACTAGGCTAATGGCCCTGGAGCCTTTACAAGCCTAGCCCATAGGATTACCCAGGCGTCGTATCATGTCATGTAAATTTAATAAGTGTTATAAAGTTTTATGTAAATGTATAGTGTTCCTGTGTTAATTTATAATTAATATGTTTTACATCCAGTGTTTCTCATTGGTTGTTTTGTTCTATTGTATTTAAATGGAGTGTTTTAATTGTTTTACTGGTTCTGATGAAGTCCTGGGTTTCCTGGACGAAAGCGCTTGACTTAATTCTTTTATAATGTTGGAATAAACTGACTGTGGACTATTCAACTCAGATTGCATTTTATTTTGCACCAAATCAGTTTGGCTGGAAAGTGGCGTTTTTTTCCTGGTACTGTATTCGCCTTTTCACAATGTTTGGTATAAATAATCTCTACAACAAAAGGAAACAATTGCTGTCCAGGACCAAGAAAGAATAGGTGCCAAATTGGAAGCAATCTCTCCTTGGCCTAAACAGGCAAATAAGGGTATTAGTGAAGTCCCCCAAAGCTAGCTTCAAATCCAAATTGTACACATCTACTAAAGACAGTCATAAGGCCTTCTTCACATACATCTGCAATCTAAGGGGAAACACCCAAATCTGCTCAGAAAAAAGTTATGCACTCACCCTAATGTTCTATTTGAGTTGTCCATCCAGTCTTCGTTCTATACTGATGTGTTCGGAACAAATCCTTGGTTCCGACTCAGCCGCTTACTAAAGCTCGAGATCTGAAACTAGCTAGATGCTCCATCCCTATCCCATGAGGCTGCAGTGCTTTCCTCAGATCTTGTTTGTTGGTGAATTTATATTCTACTCTACCTGTATACAGATACACAAATACATTAAATCTGCAAACCTGGGCAAGGAGCAAAGTACATCACTGAGCACCAAGACTTCCTTAGTCCTCTAGGAGCTAAAAGGATGGGGGTTGGAGGGTGTGACGTAAGAATGAAGACGAGCTGGACAACTCACATGGAACGTAATGGCGAGTACATAATTTCTTTATGTGAAGTTGTCCTGCCTCGTCCCTAGCACCATCTTTCCTGGGTGATGCACAGGAGGATATTCTTCAGTACAGTGGACCCAAAAGAGGCTCTGTCCCTGGAGGCCATGTCTACTTTGTAATGAGTGATAAAGGTGTGAGGTCTTGTCCATGTTGCTGCTGCACAAATTGGTATGTACTAGCAATCTTGTTTTAAAGACCTGAGTAGCTGAGATGGATTTGGTGGAATGCGCCCTTGCTTTATTTGGCAACTGTTTGTCTGCTGACTGATAAAAGACTTTCATCTTTTCCCGGTTAGGGGTTGCCACAGCGGAACTCCGGTCCGCTCATGATTGGCAGTGGATTTTTACAGTGCCAAGTTGCCAGCCAAACACCCAACCTTCAACGAAGGCACACCCATTCACGCTCGCACCTACCTGCATGTCTAACGTCACTCAACTGCGGGGAGGACATGCAAACTCCACACAGAAGGCGCTCCAGCCGAGAATCAAACGGGAGAACCTCTTGCTGCGAGGCGACAATGCTAACCGCTGCACCACCGTGGCTTTGTCTGCTGACTGATAAATAAATTAAATACAATCTTACAACAACCTGGATAAAGTTGACTTAGTTACTGCTAAATCTTTTTTGTTTTCAGAAAGAGACACAAAAAGTTGGTCCAATTTTCTGTGTGTTTTTGTTCTATGCAAGTAGAAGCGTAACTGCCTGTGAACATCAAGTTGGTGAAGCATGTATTCTGCCTTATTGCCATACTTGGGGAAGAACACTGGTAGGTCTATAGACCGATTCAGATTAAACTCTGAGCATACCTTACGTAAAAAGGGAGGGTTTGTACGTAGTGAAACTCTATCATTATGAAAAACCATGTAGGGAGGCTTGATTGTTAAAGCTTGTAACTCTGACACTCTTCTTGCTGATGTGATTACCACTAAAAAAAGTGTTTTCCAAGATAAAAATTTCATGTTGCAAGATGATGCTGGTTCAAAGGGCGGTAGCATTACACGAGAAAGAACATAATTAAGATTCCACGGTGGCAAAGGTGGTCTTAGCAAATTAGTTCCTCTCAGGAAAGCTTTTGAGAGTTTGAGAGATATTATGTTTATACCTTCACTCCCAATATGAAAACTGGATATTGCTGCCAGCTGGACCGGTATCGTTGCTGCAGCAGCTCCCTCATGGAAAAGCTTAGCTAGGAATTCTAAAATGAAAGCTACGAGTGCTGAATAGAGGTTGAGGTGCTCTGAAACCCAGATTGAGAATCTTTGCCATTTGCTTGGTATAGTTTCCTTGTAGAAATCTTATGAGAAGAAATTAATGCGCGGCGAACCTCTGGAGTAAAGTTGTGTAGCCTGGCTATATTGGGAATTGGAGCAGCCATGCTGTCAATGTTTGTGTGTGAAGAGATGGATGGAAGCTCCCCGACGGGTGTGTCAGAAGGTCTGGCATCGGGTCCATGGTTCTTCCAGGAGATGAGGCTTCAGAAAGGGGAACCATAATTGATGAGGCCAGAAAGGGGCAATGAATATTAAGGTCCTTCCCAGACTGCTGGCCTTCTGAAGAACTTTGGGTATTAGAGGAAAGGGTGGAAATGTGTAAAGGAGTCCCAGGGACCAATCATATACAAGTGCATCCCTCAGGGACCCTCCCAGGGGGGGGGGGGGGGGAATCAGGGCAAAGTAGCTGCTGCATCTTGCATCGGTGGCGAATAGGTTGCAGCAAGGCTGACCCCATCTGCGGAATATCCTTTCCACTACTACTTTCTTCAGGGACCACTCACGTGGCATCAGAATGGCTCTGCTTAGTTTGTTCGCTATCACGCTGGATTTCACCAGGATGTGCATTGCTATCGGAAAACGCTGGGAGGATATCACCCACTGCCATACTCTCAGGGCCTCTCGACAGAGTGGGTACGATCTGGTTCCTCCATGTTTATGTACCACACTACTATCATACTGTCTGTTTGTACTGCAACTGTACCAATCGGAAGGAGAGTCCTGGAATGCTTGCAATGCCATGAGCACTGCTCTCCTCTCTAGTACATTGATATGCAAATAAGCCTCATGGTCCTGCCAAGTGCCTTGGCCTGTTCCTCCCTGATAAATGCCCCCCTCCCATCTGGGGGGCATCCATGGTCACTGTAACTAACGGAAAGTACAGTTGTGTACACTTACCACAAATGTAGTTGCAGTGTATTCATTGTTGTAGTCATCTTATCCAGGTTATCTGCCTGCAGGTAGCCCTCAGCCGGCCTGAATACCAGAGTCTTGGATTCCCGCGTCGGATGCTGTCTCTTCTTCCAAGATGTCAGGTCGTCAGGGGTATAAAACATGCAGCAGACACCATTACATCAGTTTTTCTTGCCCCAGATGTCAGGTGCCCCCTCAATGGGAAGCAATTATATATTATGGTACACCTCCATCAAAAAACAATTACACCAGAAAACTTAAATACACTAAACAAGAAGGAAAGGTAGAGCCATCTACATTTATGTTAGGTGTACACAACTGTACTATGTTCTTTGTGTTTCACTGTTGCAGTCATCATATTTGGGTTGATTCCCAAAGCTAAGGAAGGGAGGAGTAACTTAAAGAGCATTAGGGCCAACTATTAAGCCCTGCAAGACTGCAGTGGCAAAACCAGCTCTGGATTTAGAAAAAATATGCATGTGGTAATGCTTGGTGAAGGTATGTACAGAGCTCCAAGTAGCAGCTTCTAGGATGTCCCTGATAGGGACTCCTCTGAGAAAGGCTGCACAGGTAGATGCAGCCCTGGTGCAATGTGTGGGGTAGGTTTTCCATGGTGCTAGTAGCAGAAATGAATGCAATGGGCTAACCATTTAGAAATTGTTTGCTTTGAAATGGCCTTCCCTTCTGCTCCTGCAGCAAAGCCAACAAGTGGCTGTTCAGATTTACTGAGAAGCTTAGTCATGTCCAAATAAAATCTAAGTTGTTTGTGCACGTCCAAAGAGTGCAGTATTCGTTTTCCTTTGTTTTGTGGATTAGGGAAAAATGTAGGCAAATGAATGGACTGATTTAGGGCCACACTAGACACCACCTTGAGCATAAAGAAAGGACTGGTCCTGAGAGAAACCCTGTCTACATGGACGATAATGAAGGGTTCCACTGCCATGAGGGCCTGTAATTCAGACACTCTTCTTGCTGAAGTGATGGCTAGAAGGAAGGCTGTTTTCCAAGAAAGGAATTTCAACTCTGCAGTTGCAGCTGGCTCAAAGGGAGGGTGTGTGAGATTTTCCAATACAAAGTTAAGGTCCTAGGCTGGAATAGGGGCTCTCCCCGGGGGGGTCTTAAGTTTTTGGCCCCTCTAAGGAATTGCTTTAGCAGGGGGTGAGAGAAGAGGGGTGGCTCAGTATTATAATGTGCTGAAATGGCAGAGGCATGAATTTTAATTGATGAGAAGGATAGGCCCTTGTGGAGCATTTCTGTTAAGTACTGAAGAATATGAGGTAAGCTGGGGCACCATTGTGCCCATCCTCTGAGTCTGGCTCCAAGAACAGTATCTTTTCCACTTTCCAGCATAGGATTTTCTAGTACTAGGCCTCCTTGCCTCCAGAATGACATCTAGCACCTGCTTACTGAGGAATGCTACTGGAGAGCTCAAGGAATTAGCCAGGCTGCAAGGTTCAGGGTTTGAATCTGAGGGTGCAGAATCTGTCTCGCCTGCTGTGACAGCAGGGAAGGGGTCTGAGGCAGGTGCCATGGTTCCAGCAGTGTCATACTGTGCAAGAGGGGGTACCAGTGCTGGCATGGCCAGTCTGGTGCAATCAGTATTATCCTTGGCTTGTTCTGTTTGATCTTTAGCAGAACCTTCGAGAGGAGAGGCACAGGGGAAAGGCATAAACTGAGAGGCTTTCCCAGGTAAAAGACAGGGCATCCACTTTCCAAGCTCGACTGTGGGAAGTTCTTGTGCAGAATTTGTCCAACTGGTAGTTCTGAAGGGAGGCAAACAGGTCTACCTCTGGAGTCCCCCATTTGTTCCTCAAGAGGTTGAATATTTTTGGTCCCAGTTTCGATTCATGTGGGTCCATGAGATTTCTGCTTATTTCGTCTGCCAGTGAATTTAGCTTGGCTGGCAGGAATTGAGCTTGTAGGTGCACTTGGAAGCTCAAGGCTGTGTTCCACAGAGCTATGGCTAGTCTGCAGAGAGGGTACGAGTGGGTTCCCCCCTGCTTGTTTATGTACCACATAACTGTGGTGTTGTCTGTCTTTACCAATAATTGCCCTGGAAGGATGCGGTCTTTGAAGGTTGTCAGGGAATTCTGTACAGCTAACATTTCTTTTTGGTTGATATGCAGGTGCATCTGTCTCAGGTTCCATTTGCCCTGAATGCACTGCCCTGCCAAGTGAGCCCCCCCATGCACAGTCGGATGTGTCTGTTAGGGTTTGGGCGACAGGGGGTAGAGTGAAAGGGAGCCACTTGTTGTGGTAGCAGGCCTCTGCACACCAAAGGAACTCTTGTCTTTATACAAGGAATGACAGGAATCATTGATTCCAGGTCCTGAGAATGTTGACTCCATAGGCTTTTTAGATACCATTGTAGTTTCCCCATATACAGTCTTGCACATGGAATTAGTAGAATGCAACAGGCCATGAACCCCAGGGCTTGCAGAATTTTCCTTGCAGATAGCTGGGGCTTTGTGGCCAAAAGTTTGAAGTAGGCTGTCTCCCAGGAATACAGTCTGTTGGCAGGGTACTAGGTGAGATTTATTTTTGTTTATGGTGTACCCCAGTGAATGAGGTTAGAAGTTTCTATAAGAATGCCAGATGTTTTAATAGCAAGCTCTGGCTTTCTGCCTGAATCAGAAATTGTCCAAGTATGGGTATATTTGAATATTTCTCTGCCTGCAAAATGCAATGGCTGGAGCTAGACACTTTGTGAATACCCTGGGCGCAGTATATAAGCCAAAGGGAAGTGCAGATAACTGATAGTGCATGGAGCCTGCCCTGAAACGTAGGTATTTCCTGCAAGATTCCCTTATTGGAATGTGCAGATAAGCTTCCTTTAAGTCTAAGGTTGCCAACCAGGCATCTTTGCCTAGCACAGGAAGCAGCTGTTGAAGTGTTAGCATTTTGAATTTTGGGATTACCAGGAAGGTGTTTAGAATAGAGAGGTCCAGGATAGGATGTCAGGAGCCGTCTTTTCTGGGTATCAGGAAAAGTCTTGAATAAAACCCTTGTCCCCTTTCTTCTGCTGGCACAGGTTGAATAGCCCTGATACTTAGAAGGGAGAGAACCTGCTGTTGGGCCTCCGCCCACTGATTTGGGGGTAGGTCTGTCCAACCATTTGGGGTTGGTAGGGTGTGGAAGTGGAATCTGTATCCTTGAGAAAATTATATTTAAAACCCATTTGTCCTGGGTAATGAGTTCCCAGGTTTTTGCACGCAGGGCGAGTTTTCCTCTGAAGGGAGCAGGCAGCTGAGCAGGGAGTGGAAGGGCTAAGGGTAAGTTATTGCACTCATTTTCTCTAGGGGGGTGGCTTACTACTACCTGCTTTGGAAGTGGGAGCTCCCCAAGGCTTAGGCCTGTGCGCAGCCTGAGACTGTAACCTGGGTGGTCTGCTGTTCCTGGGTTTGGACCGAGTAGGCCTGGAAGAGACTGGAAAGGACTAATTCTTAGGAGGCCAATGCCTGCCAAATTTGGGAGGCTGTGCCTGTAGGAAATCTTTAACAGTTTGCATAGATTTAGCTTTTTCCTCCATCCTTTTGAGGACTTCTGCTTTTTTGCCAAACTGGCGGTCTTGGTTTAAGGGAGCATCCAGTAATTTGGCGTTAACATGATCTGGCAAGTTTTGCTCCTTAAGCCAAGCATGCCTTTTAAGTACAGACCCAGTGACAGCAGCCCTGCAAGATGCTTTTAGAGTCAAAGCCACATTGCAAAGTATGTTTACCAACTTGTTCTGCAGAATGTATTAAATCCTGTAATTCTGTGTGTTCGGCACAGTCAGGAATCAACATCATTTTCTGTACAAGTAGTCCCATAATATGCTGCTGGTACTTCAACATATGAAACTGCCAATTTATAGCCCTAATGGCCAAAGTAGCAGAAGTGCATACCTTCTTACCTCATCTGTCCAGGGCTCTAGAATCTGTCAGAAGGGGTAGGATTTTTGGCAGCAGTAGTCTTAATACCCTTTGGTCCTTGGGAAATGGTCTCTGGATCCGCAGAGGGATTCTTGAACAGGAACTTGTGTGTGTCAGGTACTCCTGTCAGGTTTTCTGGGAGCTGGAGGTAAAGTGTCTGGGGAAAGGCTAGATTCCAAGAAAGCATCATCTACAATGTCCAGAACAGGAGGGGTTGCTACAGGCCTGTGTTGAGGAAGGAGTAAGAATTCCCTAAGCCTCTTTTTGGAGTCAGAGTAATCTTGGCTTTCCTAGTGGAAATGCTCCCTAAGAGTGTGCCAAGGTTTCACCAAAAGAAAAATCTTCTGAAGGGGAAGCAGAGGGAATGGAATCCTCTTCATCAGAATCCTCATACGTAGATAAGGGCAAATCCTGGTCATCAGAAGGAACAGAAATATCAGATTCCTGATCAGAGGAATCAGAAGGAAATTCAGTTCTAGGTCTCTCAGAGGGGGAAGGCTAGCTTCCCCTAATTAATGTAATAAGGTCTTCGAACATTGTTTTTTAGGCATATGGGCCTGAGCATGCGGGCTGGACTTTGGTTTTCTAGGCGTGTATCGAGTTTTAGGCCTGGATGAAGAAGATGGCATTGGTTTAAAATGCAAGTCTGTAGGCCTGAATAAACCCTCGCAAGCCGGTGCCCTGCACAGCAGCTCCGGACCCATCTAAGGTAGAGACATCCGCAAGTTCCATAGTCAAAGAAGCATCTCACGGCATACTGGACTCCAAATGGGTCTCAGTAGAGGCCTGTGCATCTGAGGTAGCAGGTATCAGGAGCTGCAAAAGCACCTCACTGAGTACCGGCGGACTAGCTTAATGGAAGCATCGTTGGCAGTTTTGGACCTATGCGGTCTACCTCTGTCTTTATCGTTACGTTTTTTCAGAAGATCGATAGTCGGATGGCTTAGCGAAGCCATTTCGGAGTACTGATACAGAGTACCAAAATAATTTGCTGCAAAGATAGCCCGACGACGAATAGTTTGGGGGGTTAAACAAGGCACAAAAAACTGACAGCGAGGAACGTCATGGTCTGGGCCTAAGCAAGGGATGCAGTACGAATGAAAATCTTTGAGGTATTTGCTTTCTGCAGGTAAGACAATTGTTAACTTTTACTGACATCGGTTAGAGAAAGAAAAAAGATCTCCAATGGGGTACTTAACTGTTTTGAAGACATCGATTCTGAAACTCAAAAATGAAAATTTCAGGAGTCGGCCGACCGGCACTTGCAAACTGCAAGAAAGACTGATGTAATGGTGTCGGCTGCATGTTTTACACCCCTGATGACCTGACGTCATGGAAGGAGAGACAGCATCCAACGCGGGAAACCATGACTCTGGTATTCAGGCCGGCTGAGGGCTACCTGCAGGCAGATAACCCAAATGTGATGACTGCAACAGTGAAACACTAAGAACATCAGGGGAAACAATGGGTCAGCCTATTGTTACTTGATCTGAATGAAGCCACCAATGAAGATCTTTCTTGCAGGTTTCCGTCAAGAGTTATCAAATGGGACTTGGGTAGCTCTTGCATGGACCATTGAGTGAACAGCATCCATTACAGGATTCTCATGTGTAATCTCACTAGGGGAATCACCATTATTGCTGCTGCCATGGTGCCCAATACTTTCAGGACTGTCCTCGCTTGTACTTTGTACTTCAAGAGGAGGTCCTGGATTTGGAGACAGAAGTTTGGACCCTTTCTGGAGGCAACCTGACCGTCATGTTTGTGTTTATTTCTGTGCCTATGAAGTGGATATGTTTTGATGGCAATAAAGTAGATTTTTCGTAATTCACTGAAATGCCAAGTTGGGCACATACTTCCAAGGTACTGTCCCCTCACTTGAATAAGTAGGTGCTTGGTGGTGGCATTTAGGAGACAGTCTAGATATGGAAACACCCGGACTCCCTGACTCATCAGGTGAGCCATGACTACTGCCATGCATTTGGTGAACACTCTGGGGGCTGTAGTGAGACCAAAGGGCAGAACTCTAAATTGGTATTGACTGGCTCCCAGCCGAAACCGCAGGTACCTCCTGGATGGCCTGTTCATTTTGATGTGGTAGTACGCATCCTGGAGGTCTATCGAGCACATCCAGTTGTCTTTCCCTAAAAAGGGAAGTACTGACTGCAACATGACCATCTGGAACTTTGTCTTCTTTACCGACTTGTTTAGTCTGCTGAGATCCAATATGGGTCTCCAGTCCCCCTGTTTTCTTTGGAACTAAAAAGAATCTTGAGTAAGTTCCGGATCCTGTCTCGTCTGTGGAGACAGGCTGGATGGCTCTTTTTTCTAGCAACTTTTGAATTTCTATAGTTGCTTGTTCCCTGCGACCGGGTGGAACATCCGGGAATTTTTGAGTTTGTAAAGCTGGCACTGAAAAGGGGATTGAGCATGCTCTGGATATAATGCTTTGCACCCATTTGACTGTTATGCTTAGCCAAGCTTGTGGATACATAGAAAAACTACACTCGACTGCCTCCAGAGACGGGCAGATGGGCCTCCTTTCAGGAGCGCTGAAAGGGTTTACCGAAGTAAGAACTGCAGTAATCCTTGTTCTGCAGACCCCCTCTGCCATGTGGCCGGCGTCTTCAATTATTACCTCCTCCTCTGCCCCTGGAGGAAGGTTCACCCAGTGTGTCCTGAAAGGCCCTCTGGGATTTTCAGAACCACATTTTCCCTACCTTTTGCCCCTTGGGATAGGGTTTAGAAGGTGTGGAAAAATGGACTCCTATGCCAGCAAGAGTCTTTCCTTAGTGTTTCTTTTACTTTAGGCCTGAACATGGACGGACCACAAAATGGGGTGTTGACAAAGGATGACTTGAAGGGCTCCGTGAAATTACACAATCACATCCAAGAATGTCTCCTAAGGGAATTCCGGAACCCGCTGACCTGCTCGCTGCATAAGATATGAGCCTCATGGACAAGTTGACCACTGAATTTAGGGTGGCAAGCTGGGAGGATACCTGTAGAGCATCTCTTAGCTCTTTCAGATCATCTCTCTGAAGTCTCGTAAAATGCGTGAAGTAGTTCAGGGACCCAAAGGTGAAGGCCACTGAGGAAAAAAAATGCATTTTCCATATCTGTCCATGGTCCTCGACTCCTTACTCGAGGGATGGACAGATGTAGAAATCTCAGATAATTCCTTCTTCGTGGCCGCCACCACCACCATAGCATCTACAGCTACTCCTTCAGTTAAAAAAGTTTTGTCATCAGGCATGGTGATAAATTTGTTCAGCCTCCGACAGACAGGCTCCACTGTATGTGGAGAATCCCACACCTTTCGAGACACTAATTCCATCAGTTCAGTCGAAAGGTGGAGACACCCAGGTGGCTGAAGAGAGAGACCCAAAAGCCTTCAGCTACACAGACTCCTCATCAGAAGGGGTAATGGGCTTCCAGCCGCCTCTCTAAGGATTTCCAAGATGTCCGCAAAGGACATCTTTAGAGAGCAACCGTGGGGACCCTTCAGACACCTCAAGGTCCACGTCCGATGTAATGGACTCATCTGAGGAGTCTATATCCTTCCTCTTGCACGTTTTCTTCTGGAGAACCTCTTCGGTGGGGCATTCCAGAGAGGTTTTGGAAGGAACGG